>NW_020539727.1:17657597-17678993 GCF_003426905.1 Ctenocephalides felis
CTAAAGATGATAAAAGCATAATTTTTTGATCAAAACTTTTGGTTTACACCTAAAAATCATTTTCTATCATTATTTTTAATTTTTAGGCTTTAGGTATCCACGGATTGCAACCGGCAAGATTTACCACTCAAGAAGAACAAATGGAAGTTTGTAAAATTTGTATAGAACGTTACACGGAGGATATTAATAAATATTTGTACCTGATTGAATTGCGAGTAAATCACCTAAAATTTTGTACATAAAATTAAATCTGTAAATAATTAAATTTTTTTGCAATTAGGATACCAATGAAAGATTGTTTTATCGTTTTGTGAACCAATATATTGAGGAAATGTTGCCTATTATGTATACTCCAACTGTTGGACAGGCTTGTCAGATGTTTGGCCTAATTTACAGGTAAATAGGAAAATAAAATATAAAAAAAGAGTGCCAGATTGAAGTAAAGCTTATTTGCTACTGTACAAGATGGCATTTAAGTAAAAATAAATACATCATATAACAATTTTGAATAATGTTTATTAGTAATATTTGGTAACACTCGTAATGCACACATTTATTAGTGTCGACCATTATACACATTTATATAATGATAAATTATAAATTATATATTTATAATAGCATTAAAAATATGTGTAATATCTAAAAACAATAATGTCATTAAACTGTATAAATTGTGTACTTCAAATACTATATGATCGGTTTGTCGTTGTAATTAGCATTTACGACTTGAACCTTTATTAGAGAAATGAAGTAATTCCTGATTAATAAATTCTATACACAGTGGATTTTGTTAAACAACGCCTAAACAAATATTATTTTCGCAATTTCACCCATCACGTAATAATTGTGTTTAAAGAACTTCATGTAATTAAAATTAACACACATTCATTAACTGCTTGTCTATTTTTTTACTTTTTTCCAGACGATATTCAATTTGCGCGTCAGTAGAGTCCTTTTTTTAAATCTCATATATAAAAATTAAGTTTAATTCACTCCTCAGTAGAGTCCTTTTTTATAACCTTGCTCGTCAGTAGAATCCGCTTTACAAATCATTGAATATTAATAATTTTGCTCGACAGTAGAGTCCCTTTTTCTAATTAATAATTTTGCTCGTTAGTAGAGTCCATTTTGTCTTTTTTGATCAATTTTGTACATTTCTATCAAGTTATTTGATCACTTGTCAGTAGAGTCCCTTTTCTATTATATTGTTTATTCATTATTCATTTGTCAGTAGAGTCCCTTTTTGTCTTTTTTGTCAATTTTTAGTTTGCTCGACGCTTTTTTTATATTTACGAATTTCAAATTTGGTCGCCAGTAAAGTCAATTTTTAATTATTTTATATTAAAATTGAGTTTCCCTTAGAGCCCCTTTCTTCTTTTCTAGAATGAAATTAAAATTTGCTCGTCAGTAGAGCCCCTTTCACAAAACATTTTTCATTAATATTTTTGCTTATAAGTACAGTCCCTTTTAGTATCTAAATTAAATGTGCTTGTCAGCAGAGTCCTTTTTCTTTTTCTAAGTTGAAATTAAACTTTGCTTTTTCAGTTTGCCTGCCAGTAGAGTCCTTTTTATATTTGCTAGTTTCAAATTTGATCGTCAGTAGAGTCCTTTTTGTATTTTCTTATCGATCAAAACTTTGTTGGCTTGTCAGTAGAATACCTTACTAACTCTAAGATAAAATTTATGATCATATTTTAACTACTCGATTTTTTATTTGCTCATCAGTAAAGTCCTTTTTAATGTTTTAGATCAAAAACTAAAGTTACCTCGTCAGTAGAGTCTTTTTTTATATGTTTCCTTTCTATATCTTTTATATCTATACCAGTTAGTGGAGATCTTTTTCAGTTTTTATATTTACTAATTTTAAATTTAGTCATCAGTAGAGTCCCTTTTTATCAACTAGGTTGTAATTAAAGTTTGCTTGTCAGTAGAGTAGAGGATTAAAATTATGTTTGTTCGTCAGTAGAGTCCTTTTATTTTTTCTGTCGTTTGATAATTCTTTGAACAGCTTTAGAATTTGTCTTGTCTATAAAAACATTATCTATTTTAATATAGAAATAATTTCTAATCAATAAACTGTACGCATACAACGACAGATCTCTATTCACACGACACGACGACTAATCACAATCGACCCGTATAGAAATGATATCATCGAGAGCGAATGACAAATCATTGGCACTCGACTCTTATCTTATTTGCCGTAACGCACTTCGTTGCATTTGTACGGATTTACACCCTAGTCGCGCCTAAAGAAGTTTTACTTCAAAAATCTGAAATTATTTTTTATGGTTTTTGCAGAAGACCACGTGGAATATTCGTGACAATAAGTGACAAGGGCCATGTTTATGATGTTTTAAAAAATTGGCCGGAATTTGATGTCAGAGCTGTTTGTATGACTGATGGTGAAAGGATTTTAGGTCAGTCAATAATAAGATGAACAATTTTTTTTTAAATGATATAAACTGTTATACTACGATTTGTAGATAATTTTATGAGCTTTACAACAATATATAAATATATATTTATATTCAAATAACTTATTGATGTTTTAAGTCAATTTTAACTAAAAATGCCCCTGACCTAAAACTTAAGAATATTCAAATTCAAAATTTAGTCTTTTTTTTTATATAATTTTGTTCTAAATGATGTAAATTGTTATACTACGGTTTGTGGATAATTTTATGAGCTTTTCAACAATATATAAATATATATTTATATTCAAATAACTTATTTATGTTTTAAGTCAATTTTAACAAAAAATGCCCCTGGCCTACAACTTAAAAATATTCAAATTCAAATCTTAGTCAATTTTTTAATATAATTTTGTTTCAAATGATGCAAATTGTTATACTACGGTTTGTAGATAATTTTATGAGCTTTTTACCAATATATAAATATATATTTATATTCAAATAACTTATTTATTTAACAAAAACAGGCCCTGGCCTAAAACTTAAGAATATTCAAATTCAAAATTTAATCATTTTTTTTATATAATTTTGTTCTAAATGATGTAAATTGTTATACTACGATTTGTAGATAATTTTATGAGCTTTGTAACAATATATAAATATATATTTATATTCAAATAACTTATTGATGTTTTTGACAAAATTTAGTCAATTTTTTTTTATATAATTTTGTTCTAAATGATGTAAACTGTTATACTATGATTTGTTGATAATTTTATTAGCTTTACAACTATATATCTTCTATATATATAAAAATAAGTCGGGTTTTCCTTCCTGACGAAATAACTCCAGAACGCACGAACCGATTTCGACAATTTTGCATTCGTTGGAAAGGTCTCGGGCTCCGCAAGGTTTATAATTAAGAAAATTATTGGTGCATGGCATCGTGCCCTAATGCAAATTGCTGGAACTTCACGCACCGTAATTAAAAATTCAAGTAATGACATTAGTGAGAATTATCAGAATTATGCTTGGTCAAGTCAACGAGCAATTCTTGCCGAGCACAGAATAACGATGTAAACGCACTGAATTTCACCATTAAATCAAAAATTGCTGGCGATTTGGTGACATACCAATGATTCCGACTGGTCTTCCGTTTGACTTCAAACGATTGCAATTTCCAGTTCGCCTTGCGTTTGCAATAACAAGTCGCAAGGCCAATCGCTTAGTGTTTGCAGGATAAATTTCAAATAGATTATTTAGAAAATTATTGTTTTTCACATGGGCAGTTATACGTTGCCTGTTCACAAGTTGGGAAACCGTCCGTTTTGTTTGTGTTAACGTCAGACCAAAAAACAAAAAATGTGGTTTACCAAAGAGCACTTCAATGAAACGGATAATTTGCGGATTCACTTTCATTTACTTAGAGAAGTTCAACTAAAAAACACTTCATTTTTGTAACCGAAATAAATTCATTACTGTTTTGTAATAAAATCAATTTTTTCCTTTTCAAATATAAAACAAACAAAAAATTTCTTCATCTTTCACACGAAACCATCTGATGGCGAAACGGAGTTCGTCGGGTTCGCTAGTAAATATATATATTTATAGTAGTATAACTTATTGAAGTTGTAAGTCAAGTTTTAAAAAAATATTCAAATTCAAGATTTAGTGAATTTGAAAATAATAATACTAGAATAGTACTTGTTTTTCTAAGTCCTTTACCATTTTTCCAGGTTTAGGAGATTTAGGTGCCTTCGGCATGGCCATTCCAGTGGCCAAATTATCCCTATACACCGCCCTGGCCGGAGTAAAACCACACAGATGTCTTCCTGTAATGTTGGACGTCGGTACAAACAATATGAACCTCCTAGAAGATCCTTTGTACATTGGCATCAGAAGAAAAAGAGTCACTGGAGACGAGTACTACGAATTTATGAACGAGGTCATGCATGCTGTTGCCAGGTAAATAGAATATTTAATCTAGATAGTTGATCTGAAGGGATGTGATGACATGGAGTGTATTTTGTAGACGTTATGGCCAAAATACAGTGATACACTTTGAGGATTTCGGTAATCCTAATGCGTTCACCTTTTTGGAGAAGTACCAGAACCAGTTTTGTACCTTCAACGACGACATCCAGGTAAATAAAAAAAGAGTGCTCATCAGTGTAGTAAAACTTATTTGCTACTGTACAAAGTAGTAAATTTAAGTTAAGTAAAAATAAATACATCATATAACAATTTTGAATAATGTTAATTAGTAATATGGTACACTCGTGATGCACACATTTATTAGTGTCGACAATTATACGCATTTATATAATGATAAATTATAAATTATATATTTATAATGGCACTACAAATATGTATAATATTTACAAACAATAATGTTTTCAAGGTCATACTTGAAATATGACATGATCGGTTTAAAGTAATTGCTGATATAATATTTGTTCACATAGTGGATTATGTTAAACAACGCCTAAACAAATATTGTTTTCGCAACTTCACTCATCATGTAATAATTGTGTTTGAAAAACTTTATGTAATTAAAATTAACATACATTCATTGACTGCTTGTATTTTTGTTTTTACTTTTTCGCTGACGATATAATCTCATTCCTTGAACAGCTGTAATATCTGTCTTGTCTAACAAATTGAAGCCATACTTTTATATTTGTTTTATTTATCAAGCACTGCACATAGCTTGATCTATGAATCATTTTCTTTTTTATGTGAACGTTAATGCAATGATCATCATCAATATTACGAGGTAATAAATTAACCATATTATTAATGTCAACAGACACATTTATAATTTGGCCAAACATTCCAAATTGTCCATTTGCATGTCGCAATCGTCTAATTTGCACGAAACACAACCTAAGTGAAATTAACCTTTCAGATACAATATCTAGTTTAGGTAAATAATTTGGTATAGGTGGAAATACAAACCCGTTGAATTTACACAAAGTGGGAATTTTACCCGAAAGGTATTAACCTTTCGACAAGTTTGACATCCAACCTGATTATTTGAATCAATATTCAAAAAACCATTATTAAGAATTTGTTTTTGAACTTCATTTTTAATATTTTTAAGTCACTTTGAAACCAAAGTCGATCACATACAAAGCATACATAGCCAAAGCTATCATTTGTAAATTGTTTTTCAAACAATTTTCGTGCATTCCTAAACAAATTGAAGTCTTTATATGGAAGTTGAAATACTTCATTTGACTTTTGCAAAAGTACAGTTCTTGTCACATTATTAGTCACATTATATGCAGAATCATTAATTTGCAATTCACGTGATGTAGTTGGTGTATTAGAAAAAGTTACAGCAGTACTTTCATCTAAAAAGATAACAGAATAATATGTTTAAATGTGACAAAAGATTCTTACGTATGTGAATGGTGTTGACATTAACATCTAAATTGATATCTTGCTCAAGATTTTCTAATAACCGATGTATTTTCCTGCAGTTGTTTTCTTTGACGATGTAATTTTGATTTTCCAGAGTTTGTAAAAGGCTTTGAACCTGCATCAATATTTATAATTACTTTTATAATAAATTAAACTTAGTCTCCATAGCCACCATAAAAGAGGAACATGTAAACTTTCTCTAAATTTTCAATAAAGAAATATTGTTTTCACAATTTTACTCATCATGTAATTGTGTTTGTAGAACTTCATGTAATTGAAATTAACATACGTTTATTGACTGCTTGTTTGTTTTGACTATTTCGCTGGCGATACAGCTTTATTCTTTGAGCAACTATAGTATCTGTCTTGCCTATAAAAATATTTTCCATTTTAGTAATAACCTCAAAGGTATATAGTAACCTCGAAAAACTCGAATAATACAAATTACTTCAAAAAACATTTTTTCAATCTCCACATTATCCTATCTCGGTTTAAAAGAACTGATCTTTTGCAAGAGTCAAATAAACTTTCCATATAAAGACATCAATTTGTTTAGGAATGCACGAAAACTGTTTAAAAAACAATTTACAAATGATAGCTTTGGCTATGTATGCTTTGTGTGTGATCGACTTTGGTTTCAATATGGCTTAAAAATATTAAATGATGCTCAAAAACAAATTCTTGATAATGGTTTTTTGAATATTGATTCAAATAATCAGGTTGGATGTCAAACTAATCCAAATTTTATACATCTATAATATTTTGCTTTTTTATTTATAACCTATTGAAGAAACACAATATTACATTTTACATACCTTGTCATTCCTTGTTGGAAAACCATGTAATCTCATTATTTTCTTATTTCCTACGCAACCAGGAACGTGACAAGTCATTTTTAACACCCACCCTCACTGCACTTTTATAACTTTATATAGAAAATTCTTTAAACTTCACCAACTAATCAAAAATTATATCTAAAAGAACTTCAACTTCACGTTGGCGTTTACAATTTCCCTTGCATTTGTACGGATTTACACCCATGTCGCGCCTAAAGAAGTTTTACTTCAATAATGAATTAAACCCCAAAGTTCTTGGTCTTAATTGTAATTTGATTTTCTCTATTTTAGGGTACTGCTGGAGCAGTTTTGGCAGGTCTAATATGTTCCAATCGCATCACAAAAATCAAAAGACTATCAGATCACAAGATTTTATTTTTGGGCGCCGGAATGGCAGCCACTGGAATCGCCAATTTGTGCATAATGGCCATGATGAAGGAAGGAATCACCAGAGAAGAAGCCATTGAGAAACTTTATATGTTTGATCTTCAGGGTTTATTAGTAAAGGATTCTAGCAGAAAATTGACGGACGTACAGGTAAATTGATAACAAATATATTTATTAGTAATATTTTTATTGGTGTTTTTTTCTTCTTCTAGTTGCCTTTTGCCAAAGATGCTCCCCCAAATACAAATTTTGCAGATGTGGTGAGAGATATCAAGCCAACGGTTCTGATAGGATGTGCGACTGCTCCAGGAGCTTTTACTGATGAAATTTTGAGAGAGATGGCTAGTTTCAATGAGACTCCTTTGATTTTTGCATTGTCTAATCCTACCAGTAAGGCTGAGTGTACTGCTAAGCAGGCGTAAGTAATAAGAATGTTGTGATTAAGACAGATGATCCAAAAGTCAGACAGACGTTCTAGGTCTCAGACAGATAATCTGGAATACTGATAGAACTCCTGCTTAAGTTTCAGAAATCAGGCAGGAGGTCTAGAACTTAAGCAATAGTTCTAGAACTTAAGCAGGAGGTCTAGAACTTGAGCAGCAGGTCTAGAACTTGAGCAGCAGGTCTAGAACTTAAGCAGGAGGTCTAGAACTTAGCAGTAGGTCTAGAACTCAGGCATAAAGTCTAGAACTCAGACATAAAGTCTAGAACTCAGGCATAAAGTCTAGAACGCAGGCATAAAGTCTAGAACAGACAGGAGAAACATAAATCAGGACTTAGACAGACGATCCAAATCTCAAATAGACGTTTCAGGACTTAGACAGACGTTTCAGGACTCAGACAGACGTCCCAAGACTCAGGCAGACGTCCCAGGACTCAGGCAGACGTCCCAGGACTCAGGCAGACGTCCCAGGACTCAGGCAGACGTCCCAGGACTCAGGCAGACGTCCCAGGACTCAGGCAGACGTCCCAGGACTCAGGCAGACGTCTCAGGACTCAGACAGACGTCTCAGGACTCAGACAAAAAGATCAGAAATTAGATAAGAGGTCTATAACTTAGACGGGAGGTCTATAACTCAGACGGGAGGTCTAAAACTCAGACGGGAGGTCTAAAACTCAGACGGGAGGTCTAAAACTCAGACGGGAGGTCTAAAACTCAGACGGGAGGTCTAAAACTCAGACGGGAGGTCTGAAACTCAGACGAGAGGTCTGAAACTCAGACGAGAGGTCTAAAACTCAGACGAGAGGTCTAAAACTCAGACGAGAGGTCTAAAACTCATACGAGAGGTCTAGAACTCAGAAAGACGTTTCAGGACTCAGACAGAAAGATCAGAAATTAGATAGGAGGTCTATAACTCGGACAGGAGGTCCAGAAATCAGATAAAAAGTCCAGTCCAAGATAGAAAAGCTAAAACTCAGACAAAAGATTTTGAACTCAGGCAGAAGGTTCAGAACTTAAATAGGAAGTCCAGAACTCAGACAAATGTTGCAGAACTCGGACAAGAAGTTCAAATTTTAGACAGACAATCCAGAACTCAGATAGACGGTTTAAAATGTATGCAGACCATATGTACCTCGGACAATCTAGATCCCAGAAAATCTAGACCTCAGATAACCCAAAACTCAGACAATCTAGAACTCGGACAATCTAGAACTCGGACAATCTAGAACTCGGACAATCTAGAACTCGGACAATCTAGAACTCGGGCAATCTAGAACTCGGACAATCCAAAACTCAGACAATCTAGAACTCAGACAATCTAGAACTCGGACAATCTAGAACTCGGACAATCTAGAACTCGGACAATCTAGAACTCGGACAATCTAGAACTCGGACAATCTAGAACTCGGACAATCTAGAACTCGGACAATCCAAAACTCAGACAATCTAGACCTAAGACAATGCAAAACTCAGCAGATCCGAAACTCAGACAATCTAAACCTTCAACAAATCTACACCTCAAAATCTATAACTCAGACAGTGGCTCTAAAATTTAAACACACAATCTGTACCTCAGACAATCTGTACCTCAGACAATCTACACTTTAAACAATCTGTACCTCAGACAATCTAAACCCTAAGCAATCTACACTACAGACAATCTAGACTTCAGACAATCTACACTCCAGACAATCTACACTTCAGACAATCTGTACCTCAGACAATCTAATATTATTTTTATTTTTAGCTATGACCAAACAGAAGGCAGATGCATCTACTCCTCCGGTTCACCTTTCCCAGAATACAAGAGCACCAGCGGAAAAATCCTAAAACCTGGACAAGCCAACAACTCCTACATTTTTCCAGGGGTTGCTTTGGGGGCTATTGCTTGTGGAGCTTTGAGGATAAACGATGAAATGTTTTTGTTGGCAGCTGAAACCCTCGCAGGTGATGAAAAACAGTCATATGGAAAAAGAAAATTGTTTTCTTCATACTGATAACATAAGTTGTTTTGTAGAATTAGTTGATGACAAACAGTTACAGCAAGGGACTATTTACCCACCCCTGAGTTCTCTGAGAAATTGCTCCTTGGCTATAGCTAGAAAATTAGCCAAGTACGCCTATGATAAAGGAATTGCCTCCAGGTTGCCCCCGCCTAAAGAACCAATCAGCGATGAATTTTTTGACAGGTGAATTTTTCATTGAAATATAAATTTTTTACATCACAGATTGTTACTCTATTTTTGCTTACAGGTATGATTTTTACTATTCCGACGAAGCAATGCCCAAAAAATACCCCTGGCCTGAAATCAAGGAAAAGTACAAGTTGAGGGACATCAAATGCTGTCGACCAATGAAGAAAAAAAATCAGGAAAAGGTCACTCCGACCTTTATTTAAAAAACCATTCTGTGTCCTCGTTTAACATTGTGAAAATTGACATTTTTAATAAAAATAAAATAATTGGGAAAACGAAAGTCTTTTACCTATACGATCATTTATTCAAATTAGAACCATTTTTTTCTCTTTTTCTGTTAGAAAGGGTTGTAATTAGCCCACGATGCTTCCACATCATTTCGAAATGTTTTTTATTTTAAATTCCAAATCGCACAAATGATATAAAGAGAACTGAAACGTTTTTTCCGTACAAAGAAGAAGAAACTTTTTAATGACTTCAAATAGAAAAAAGAGATCAAATAAAATAACCGAACGCGAATTAATCTTCTGGCTTTTTAGTCTGGAACAAAGTTCTTGTTAATGATGAACGGTGGTAGATAAATTATATATATATATATATATATATATATATACTAGCTGACCCGACAAACGTTGTTTTGCTAAGTAAGGTACATTCCAAACAATTTCTAAAGAATCAAAAATATTAATACTTTAAGTGTATAAGAATGAGTTGTTTGAATGCTATATACAATGAGGTATTATAAAAACAATAAACCCCATTATTAGTTTGTCTATATTTTGTCAATACACTCAAACTGGAAGATTTATACACTTTCTATAGAAAACACGGTATAATCCAATCCAAGTCTTTTTTGGTTTTTCGATTTATTGATTACGTTTCAAATCTTTCAGATTCTTTTTGGATTCTAGATTTTGTGTATAATTGTAAATAATACTACTGAGCTTATACAAAATTTTCAAATTTCAGCGAGGAGAGATAGAAAATGAATTAAGTATTTCTTCTTTGACCTGCTTTTTGAAAAGTTTCAAGTAACATTCGATGAATTAAAGTAAATTTAATATAAAGTATATATGTAGAGCAGGGCGAGGCACAAAAGTTCAATTTGACTTTGAGCAAATATAAACTATATTGTGAAAACAATAACAATTATATCACAACAAATAACACATTTCAAACGAACAATTATCTGACTACGTTCAGTAAAACTGCCAGCTACTTCATCATTGTAGAAATGTGCTTTTTTGATGTCTTTAAAAAATTTGTTATCTAGACCTTTTTACACCATAGACGGGGTAACTTGGAACGGCCAATTGGCAAATAGGTTTAATGTCTTATTTTAATTTTAAAGGCATTTTAAAAATGGTATTTTAACTAATGCTAAAAAACTACCAACGGAAGAAAACATTTCAACTAAAGATCTCGTATTCAAATTATTGTTCTACTTGAGTGCTCACAAATATTTAGTATAATTGTAATTGTATTGTTCCCACGATATACATTTAAATTTTTAAGCGTAATTTATATTTGTTACAATTTTTGCTTTTTTTAATGTAAAATATATAAAGAATTACCAGAACTATAAAAAATAAATGCAAGATTTCAGCATCGCTTCTTAAACTACAATTAGTAATTTAAATTATGAATGGATAGTGTTATACTTTCACGTGGTTTACTGCATAGTAATTTATTTATTTCAATCCATAAACTATGAATTAAAACAAGTTAATTTATTTTTACACATTTGCCAAAGCATACCTAATTTACATAATTTGCAAATAATTAAGATGGATCGTTATTTATAATAATTAATCCAAAACGATATTGATGCTCTAGTTATTTTTTAATCGAATATTAACAGTTCATATTATTAACTGTTTTTCATATGGATTTTCAAAGATTACCGTTTATCTCCCGAAAGCAAAGTCACAAGAATCAAGTTTATAGCTGGTTAAACATCTTTTCCCTCTACTTTCAAATATTGTTGTTAAACAATGCCTAACTTTACTGGTTTTTGACAAATTGGTGGTGGACCTTTTCAACCCTGAACCTTCATATATTACTAACCATTCTTCGATAAATTCTGGTAAATTATAACTGGGAAAATGTTATTCGACAAAATGTCCCTTTGATCGATACCAAATTTAGGTTCTAAATTTAAATAACGTAAATAACAAATAATATAACCTAGAACCTGGTTTTATGAATACCAATAAGTATATAATTATACAAATAAGATCTTTCAGAGCACCGTGTTTGAGAAAAATATGATTTGCAAAAAAAGAGTGCTACGACGCCAAAAAGTGCATTTTCATATTAACATTTCAAAAAAGTTGATATTGTTGAGTTTGTATTAACACTTGCAGCCCTATTACATGATTTTACTGAATTGCAAATTTATAGCTGTTTTTGTGAAAAACATGTGTGATTTTATATTTTTATAATTTAGTACACATATTAAGAAATAACATACTAAAATTTTGTAACTCTAGTATAACGTTTTATATTTTTAAATGTTTTTCAATATACTCATCAAACCGTGGACTTGCAACTATTGCTAGAATGCAATTTGTTTAGAAAATTGCACATTTATAGCTTTTTTTTTGTTAGAGATATGTGATTTTATATTTTTATAATTGAGTACATATATTAGGTAATAACATACTAAAATTTCATAGCTCTAGTATAATATTGTATATTTTTAAAACATTTTTCAAAAGTACTTCTCATTTCATATCCAACGGTCGATTCGCAACTAATAAAAATTGAGTATGCAAGTGTGCATTGCAATTTTTTACTTTCTTCTGTTAGAAACAAAATTGATTTTATATTTTTATAATTCAGTACACATATTAAGAAATAACATACTATAATTTTATAACTGTATTACAACGCTTTATAATTTTAAAATATATTTTAAGCCGTAAATTTGTTTACGTCAAAACGTTTACTAACGTTTTTGTGTATAAATATAACTACGAACTAAACTACTGACTACTGACTACAATTCAATCATAATTAAATAATATTCACGCAAAACATCGTATTAAACGTAATTGAACATCATTCGTCAAAAACATTTGACATTTGACCTATTAGCCACCGTCCATTGTTTTATTCAAATTACGCTTCTTCAAAAAAATTTAAATTAAAAATGTAAAGTTTGTACGCGATTTTAAAATAATATCTCACCTTTCCGACAACCTACTGATTAGAACGAAATTTTCGCGACTAAGACTGGCCAAATCGGTTTAGCTGTTTTCGAGTTTTAGCGTATCATTTGATCGAGAGCTTTATTTTTATATATAAGATATACCTAAAAAAAATCGAAATTATTGAATTATATATACTGCGAAGTTCTAAATCAATTTTTATGATAATACCTTATTTAATTCCTCCTCTATCCCTGTCATTGATACAAAACTACATAAATTACGACCATGTTTTCTTCTACAACCGCAACTTACTTTAATGATAGACCACTTAAAAAGTGCACTAGAAAATATTCTGTTATATAAATAAGAGAAAAGTTTTGTAGGTGGTAGAAGACGGTAGAATACGGTAGAAACCGGTAGAAAGAGACTGGTGGCAAAATCTATGAACAAAGTTTGCGTGCTTTCGGATCATTTACAATACTGGAGGGAAGGAACTAGTTTTAGTTTTAAGTTGTTCTAGTTAACATAAAACCATTAGTGTTTCTGAATTTTAAAACTGAGGCGAAAGATATTGCAAGAATTCGAGGAATAATTAAATTATAAATGTATATATATATATATATATATATATATATATATATATATATAAATTTACTGTACGTATGTATATCATTGAACTGCTCCTAAACGACTTGTCCAATTTTGATAAAACTTTTTGGTGTTTGTCTAAATTAGTTTACGGATGGTATTGTATCCATAAATAATAAATAATTAGTCATTTTAGCAATAATTTGTGATGAAATTTGCTATATGAAAAATAGTGGAACAAAATATTACTTTCATTAAAATACCTCAAAATTTGTAAAAGAAAATACTTACATTATAAAAATACTTAATAATAACAATAATAATGATAATGATAGTAATAATAATGATAATAATATAAGATACTTAAATTTGTTAAAATATCATAAAATAACCTAAAATTTGTTAAATAAAATAATTATATTGTATTAAAAGTATTGTAAAGCTTATTAAAATACTTATTAATTTTTTAAAAAATACTTGCAACAAACAAACTAGTTATATTTAAAAATAATTAAAATTAACTAAATATAAATAAGTTTATAGTAAATAAATTAAATAATAAATAAATAAGTGATAAAATAGTTAAGAGTTAATTGAATTATATTAAATCTGTTAAATATTGACTTGAGCCTTATAATAATATTATTATACCGACGGCTTGTAAATAAATAAATAAATAAATAAATAAATATGTAAATACATGTTTGTAAAGGCTATTAATGAATATATTACTTGTGTTAATGTATATTGTATAAATTGATATAAGTAATAAACAATACAATAAAGAAGTAAAAAAATATAGTAAAACACCTTATCATTGTTAGTCCTTGAAAAAAATACATTAATTTTGGCAAACTCTTTATTAAAAGAAGATAATTAGTTTTTTTAAATTCTAGTTACAAATAATTCTAGTTGCATTAAATTCTAGATACAATAAATTTTAAGTTCAAAAAATTGTAGTTGCAAAAAATTGTAGTTGCAGAAAATTCTAGGTTCAGAAAAATTCAGTTTCTAGTTGAAGAAAATTCTAACTGCAGAAAATGATTGCAGAAAATTTTAAAACAAAAAATTCTGGTATAAAAAAATTGTTGTTGCAGAAAAATCTATTAGCAGAAAATTCTAGTTGCGAGAACTTCTAGTTGCCAAATTTTCTAATTACAAAAGATTTTAGGTTCAAAAAATTCTAGTTGCAGAAAATTTTAATGTTTAATTTTCTAATTACCTAATTCTTTCTAATTTTCTAATCATTTGCAGAAAATTCTAGTTGCAAAAAATTCTGAAACGAGAAATTCTAGGTTCAAAAAATTTTAGTTGCAGAATATTTTAGTTGCAGAACATTCTAGTTACACGAAATTCTAGGTTCAAAAAATTCTAGTTGCAAAAAATTCTAATCGCAGAAAATTTTAATATGAATATTTCATTTGCAGAATATTCCAATTGCAAAATATTTCATTTGCAGTATATTTCATTTGCAGAAAATTCTAGTTGCAAATAATTCTAAAACGAGAAATTCTAGGTTCAAAAAATTCCAGTTGCAGAAAATTCTAATTACAAGAAATTTTAGGTTCAAAAATTTTTGTTTGCAGAAAATTTTAATTGCTGAAAATTCTAGTCACAAAAAATTCTAGTTGCAAAAAATTCTAGTTGCAAAAAATTCTAGTTGCAGAAAATTCTAGTTACTGGAAATACTATTTACTGGAAATTTCAGTTACTTAAAATGCTAGTAAACTATTGAAAAATGTGAAATTTCCACGAAACTAAGCACAGTATAAGTGAAAATGTCGCACAGAATTATTTGCAAATGCTGTTTTTAATTTTGTGTAAATTAGGCAACTATTTTTTTGAATTTGAATTCGAAATGAAATGACGAATGTTAATGTTCTGGAGATTAATTGATTTACATTTGATTTACTCATATATAACATAGATAGCAAAAATAATGAAACCTACAGTATTTGTAATAATATGTTTAAAATTTCTCTAATATTTCATTACGGTACGGGAAGTTCCAGCAATTTGCCTTAAGGCACGATGCCATACACCACTAGTTTTCTATTTAATTCTTGACATTGAACACAAACTTCTAAGACTTGAGAGACAACTCATCAAAAGTTCACATCGCGCCCAGCTGTCGTGTCGATGGAGAGGACGCATGTTGCATTCCAGTGGCGTCCGCCCCATGATTTTGCCTTCGCCTTTGCCTTTAACACTACCCCCAATCCTTCACCATCCTTCTACCCTTACTATCCGTCACGGGTGTCTTCTGCTCGTTTCTTGTATTATCCCCCAATTTAGGGGGCGGCGGTGGGTTTTATTATACGAAACTTGCGGGTCGGATAAATGAATTTGATACGCAGGGCACGTATCGTCTTGCTTGAGAAGGAGGAGAGGTGCCGATAGGATGAAGGATAAATATATATATATATATATATATATATATATATATATATATATATATATATGTGTGTATATATGTATATATGTATGTATATATAGAGTTAGCTGTGCTAACTCAAAAGTGGTGGTCCCATATGAAATTTTCGAGTTATTTGACTAAATCCAAAAAAATGTCCCGAATTTTCTATTTATTGCTACTAAAGAATGAAATATCGAAGTCAAAGTCGTTTTATTCAAAACTTTTATATTGGAATGTATATAACTATTGGCACGGAATATATATATATATATATATATATATATATATATATATATATACTAGCTAACCCGGCAAACGTTGTTTTGCCATAAAAATATGCCTAAATTGATAAAAAATTAATAAAAGTGCCAAAAATCAAATATTTAAGAAGATTTGGACTCTAATTCCTTGACAAATAGTTAAAAACTTGTTATAATTTTCAAAATTATTCGACTTTTCATACTTCAAAAATTAATTCACTCGCATAATAGTTTTTTGATTATTATACTTTTGTCATGTCATATATGTCAATAAAATTTTCTTTCAAATATTATTTATTTGTTAATAAATTCATAATTATTTTAAGTCATCAATGAATAATTATATAATTGTTAAATTAAGTTTGGCTAAATCAACATAGGAATACTGTGGAAATAAATATTTTTTTACATAAAGATCTGATTTTTGACATTTACGTTTTATTTCAAATTAATTATAATTGTCAAAATATTTTCTTTTCGGTCAAAATTTAATATACTATGATATAATATTTAGTTTGTCTAGTTTGTTTTTGTCAGATTCCAATGATACCGTCAGATTGTACTATTCCATTTAATAGGTTACAATTTCCTGTAAGATTAGCATTTGCGATGACAATCAAAATATATCTCAACTGATATATTAATAATAATATTATATTTTAATTACACAAATTCCTTTACACTCTGATAAATAATTCCAACGCATCATAGTATTTTGTTTATTTTAATTTTATGTCAATTTTTTTTAATTAAAGAATAAATTAAATTTTAGTCTAAATCAACGCAGTATCTTTATCTAAATATACAATTTTTCATATAAATATTTGATTTTTTACATTTGCATTTAATTAAAAAATAGTGAATGTCAATTTCATATATCCAATATGCACTAAATTTATAAATGTCAGAATATTTCCTTCTTGGTCCAAAATTAATATAATATGATAATATTTATTTTACAATAATGTTTTGTATATATAATTTGCTTGGCAATATTGCCTATAACAGAACTTGGAATAATTAATTTATTTGCTTCTTATTGAAGTAAGTCGTTAAACATTTTTTTGTGAAATGTCAAAATTTTGTTTGTGATTAATTTTAAATTCAATATGCCGCTTTTTTATTGTGATCTCTGATCTATAATGTTTTGATGAAGTTTTGGTATCCGAAATAATTTGGTAAGCTAATCAATTAAATCTAAATCGTAAATCTATTTATATAATTATTTTCATAAATATTGACAAATGACATTTAATTTTTCTTCATGTCAACATTTATTCAAATTTTTAAGCATTGATTTTTAATTAGATTTAAAACTATAAACAGTGTTTTTGAATATAGCATTCCATCAAATTTGATCAGATATTGCTATATCTGTACATGTTTTCGAATTTTATTTTTTGAAATGTGAAATTTTTTTTTTCAAAAATTATATATAGAAATTTCCTTAAATTTTGACATTTGTCATTTTAGTGTTTTGTTTATTTTTTGGCCATTTTCTGTCAAAATTTTTAGAAATTTATAAAAATTATATATTTATAATTCAAATTTTCTTTTCAAAATTTCCTATAACCTAAGTTGGATATATATGCACACGATGAGCCAATAAAATTTAAAATCGGTTCAGTAGTTTGGGCGTCCATCGCGAACCAACATCGTGACACGAGATTTATATATATATATATATATATATATATATATATATATATATAATTATCTTCGACTTCAATAATTTTTCATCAAATTCTATTTAATATTTCTTCTTGGCAACATGAAATCAAAACAATATCTTCTGTAGGAAAACATTTATATTTATCCAATCTTATAAAGTTATTTGTTCTTTCCCTAAGAGTAAGTATTATTAAAAGAATGAGTTTTCTAAATAGACAAACTTATATCGAATAGTGGGGTATATAAATTTCGATATAAACATATTAATAAATTATTACAACAAGACTAGTTTAATTATTTATTTTTAAAATCCTTTCGATATAAACATATTTGTTTTAGAAGATTTTATTACAGAAAGACAAGAGAATTTTGTGCTAGATTAATTATTTTTAATATCATGAAATGCATTTTGTTTTTGTCATACTTTATCATTTAGAAAATAAATTTTACTGCATATCATTAACAAAAATTCTTGGAAATATTTTTAAAACCGAATTAATCTGCAAAATATTAAAAAACGGGAAAACATAATATATATAAAATATCTATTATAAAAATTATATTCCCTGTGTACTTTAATTTAAATAGAAAATAATCAATATTAGCTATTTGAATCATTTTTATTAAATCGATTTTCCTTCTAATTTTCTTTCACCCCTAAAAGTTTATATTTTCCTTCTATATAGTTGTCAGTGATAAATGTTTCGCAAAGTTTTTATTTAGTTCCATTATTAAATGGAATGGAATGTTTTACTTTATGAAATAAAAATGCAATTAATTATATTTTTGCTGCACATTTATTTGCAGCAATGCGAAATACTTCACATTATTTTTCTACTTTGCTAAAAACGTAATTTATACATTATTAGAAAAGTTTTATTAAAAACTTTATTTGGTAATAAATAATAAAATGATGAAAGTGGTGGTGTATGGCATCGTGGGTTAAGGCAAATTGCTGGAACTTTCTGTACCGTAATAAAATATTCGAAGAATAAAATTTAGTAAAAAAAATATTTTTTGGAAATTAAAGAAACGTGATCAAAACAATAATTTCATTCATTAGATTTTCTAAAAACTAGACCATCCATTATTTAGACCATGCATTAATTAGACATTTCAGTAGATGGTATTTTTTTATTTTTATATTTCTCAACAAATATAAAAAAAAGTTATAAATAGTTATATTATTCTTTCATTTTTTTCTTAAATGTTTCAATACAATTTTTTACCAGTTTTTCTCGATTTTCTCTCAAACCGTAGGAGATGCAAAAAAATGTTATTTGGATAAAAGATGCAGAATAAAAATACTGATAAAATGATATATAATTCGACATGTGTGTTCATATAATTTTCTCGAGATTTTTCTAGTTTTCCTTAAATTTTTTAACAGCAACTCGCCTGTAGGCCACACCGTATGAAATTCGAAGTTGCGGTATATGGGAAAAAAACTAAACATTTTGAGACCTTTCTAACGATGTATAATTTTTTATATGTTTTCTTTAGAGAAATATCGAAAAGTGTGGATAGTTGTTGGAACCTAACCGCACTTTGCATTTCAATTGAGTAACCACACAAATTCTACACTACAGGCTAAACCGTAAAAAATACGAAAAAACTTTGTTCATACGAAAGATGTAGAATAAAATTACGAATAAAATGATATATAAATTGTTAAGTGCGTTCATATAATTTTCTCGAGATTTTTCTAGTTTTTCTTGAATTTTACCACAGCAACTCGCCTGTAGGCCACACCGTGCGGAATTTGAGGTTTCGATATATGGGAAAAAAATTAAGAATTTTGAGAACTTTTTAACGATGTATAATTTTTTATATGTTTTCTTTACAGAAATATCGAATCGTGAGGAGTGTTGCTCTAACCTAACCGCACTTTGCATTTTGACTAGTTAATAACTACACAGATTGCTCTATACTATCTAAATCGTAAGAGATACGAAAAAACTTTGTTCGTACGAAAGATGCAGAATAAAATTATGAATAAAATGATATATAAATCGTTAAGTGTGTTCATATAATTTTCTCGAGATTTTTCTAGTTTTCCTGAAATTTTACGACGGCAACTCGCCTGTAGGCCACACCGTTCGGAATTCGAAGTTGCGATATATGGGAAAAAAACTAAGAATTTTGAGACCTTTCTAACGATGTATAATACTTTATATGTTTTCTTTACAGAAATATCGAATCGTGAGGAGTATTGCTCCAACCTAGCCGCACTTTGCATTTTGACAAGTTAACATCTACACATATTGCTCTATAACATGAAAACCGTAAAAGATACGAAAAAACTTTGTTCGTACGAAAGATGCAGAATAAAATTATGAATAAAATGGTATATGAATAGTTAAGTGTGTTCATATAATTTTCTCGAGATTTTCCGATTTTCCTGAAATTTTACGACGGCAACTCGCCTGTAGGCCACACCGTGGGGAATTCAAAGTTGCCATATATAGGAAAAAAATTAAGAATTTTGAGAGCTTTCTAACGATGTATAATACTTCATATGGTTTCTTTACAGAAATATCGATAAATAAAATAATATATAAATTGTTAAGTGTGTTCATATAATTTTCTCGAGATTGTTCTAGTTTTTCTTGACTTTTACCATAGCAACTCGCCTGTAGGTCACACCGTGTGAAATACAAAGTTGCCATATATAGGAAAAAAATTAAGAATTTTGAGAGCTTTCTAACGATGTATAATACTTCATATGGTTTCTTTACAGAAATATCGATAAATAAAATAATATATAAATTGTTAAGTGTGTTCATATAATTTTCTCGAGATTGTTCTAGTTTTTCTTGAATTTTTCAACAGAAACTCGCCTGTAGGCCACACCGTGCTGAATTCGAAGTTGCGATATATGGGAAAAAAACTAAGAATTTTGAGACCTTTCTAACGATGTATAATACTTTATGTGGTTTCTTTAAAGAATTATCAATAAAATACCATCAATTAATTAGACTTTCCGGTAACTAGACTTGCCGGTAACTAGGCCTTCCAGTAACTAGACTTTTTAGTCACCAGATCTTCCAATAACTACAATGTCCAGCAACTAGACTTTCCAGTAACTAAACTTTCCATTAACTTAGTAAATTTCATCTAGTTTCACCCTCTCTAACCGAAAAGGGGTAGTTCCATATGAAATTTGTGAGTTATTTGACAAAAACCAAAAAATTGTCCTGAATTTTCTATCTATTGCTACTAAAGAATGAAATATCGAATTCAAAGGCGTTTTATTCAAACCTTTTATATCGGAGTGTATAAAAGTGTTCCATAGGAAATGTTGTAAATTTTATCTAGTTTTAACCTATCTAACTGAAAATGGGTGGTTCCATATGAAATTTTTGAGTTATTTGACAAAAACAATTTCCTGAATTTTCCAAAGTAATTTTAGCATCCGCTAATCTTGGCATTCATTCGAAATATTGCAATTTTATCTAATTTTTGGCGAACCAAAATGTAACTAAAAGCATTTTAAAAGTGTATTTTGTTTAATAAAATAATTGTACCACCACCCATCATCTAACAATTCTCATCCCTATCCAGAATTTCACCAACCACTTCTGTTTTTTCTCTAGCAAAGTGGTT
>NW_020539727.1:17679993-17697460 GCF_003426905.1 Ctenocephalides felis
GGCCATGATGAAGGAAGGAATCACCAGAGAAGAAGCTATTGAGAAACTTTACATGTTTGATCTTCAGGTTTATTGGTAAAGGATTCTAGCAGAAAATTAACAGACGTACAGGTAAATTATAATTGATACATTTACTGGTGATATTTTTATTGCTGTTTTTTTCTTCTAGTTGCCTTTTGCCAAAGATGCACCTCCAAATACAAATTTTGCAGATGTGGTAAGAGATATCAAGCCAACGGTTTTGATAGGATGTGCGACTGCTCCAGGAGCTTTTACTGATGAAATTTTGAGAGAGATGGCTAGTTTCATGAGACTCCTTTGATTTTTGCATTGTCTAATCCTACCAGTAAGGCTGAGTGTACTGCTAAGCAGGCGTAAGTAATAAGAATGTTGTGATTAAGACAGATGATCCAAAGTCAGACAGACGTTCTAGGTCTCAGACAGATAATCTGGAATACTGATAGAACTCCTGCTAAGTTTCAGAAATCAGGCAGAGGTCTAGAACTTAAGCATAGTTCTAAACTTAAGCAGGAGGTCTAGAACTTGAGCAGCAGGTCTAGAACTTGAGCAGCAGGTCTAGAACTTAAGCAGGAGGTCTAGAACTTAGCAGTAGGTCTAGAACTCAGGCATAAAGTCTAGAACTCAGACATAAAGTCTAGAACTCAGGCATAAAGTCTAGAACGCAGGCATAAAGTCTAGACAGACAGGAGAAACATAAATCAGGACTTAGACAGACGATCCAAATCTCAAATAGACGTTTCAGGACTTAGACAGACGTTTCAGGACTCAGACAGACGTCCCAGGACTCAGGCAGACGTCCCAGAACTCAGGCAGACGTCCCAGGACTCAGGCAGACGTCCAGGACTCAGGCAGACGTCCCAGGACTCAGGCAGACGTCCCCAGAACTTCAGGCAGACGTCCCAGGACTCAGGCAGACGTCCCAGGACTCAGGCAGACGTCCCAGGACTCAGGCAGACGTCCCAGGACTCAGGCAGGGACGTCTCAGGACTCAGACAGACGTTCAGGACTCAGACAAAAGATCAGAATTAGATAAGAGGTCTATACTCAGACGGGAGGTCTAAAACTCAGACGGGAGGTCTATAAACTCAGACGGGAGGTCTAAAACTCAGCGGGAGGTCTAAAACTCAGACGGGAGGTCTAAAACTCAGACGGGAGGTCTAAAACTCAGACGGGGTCTGAAACTCAGACGAGAGGTCTGAAACTCAGACGAGAGTCTAAAACTCAGACAGAGGTCTAAAACTCAGACGAGAGGTCTAACTCATACGATAGGTCAGAACTCAGAAAGACGTTTCAGGACTCAGACAGAAAGATCAGAAATTAGATAGGAGGTCTATAACTCGGACAGGAGGTCCAGAAATATCAGATAAAAAGTCCAGTCCAAGATAGAAAAGCTAAAACTCAGACAAAAGATTTTGAAACTCAGGCAGAAGGTTCAGAACTTAAATAGGAAGTCCAGAACTCAGACAAATGTTGCAGAACTCGGACAAGAAGTTCAAATTTTAGACAGACAATCCAGAACTCAGATAGACGTTTAAAATGTATGCAGACCATATGTACCATACCCGACTGACAATAGATCCCAGAATCTAGACCTCGATAACCCAAAACTCAGACAATCCCAAAACTCAGACAATCTAGAACTCGGACAATCTAGAACTCGGACAATCTAGAACTCGGACAATCTAGAACTCGGACAATCTAGAACTCGGACAATCTAGACTCGGACAATCTAGAACTCGGCAATCTAGAACTCGGACAATCCAAAACTCAGACAATCTAGACCTAAGACAATGCAAAACTCAGCTGATCCGAAACTCAGACAATCTAAACCTCAACAAATCTACACCTCAAAATCTATAACTCAGACAGTGGCTCTAAAATTTAAACACACAATCTGTACCTCAGACAATCTGTACCTCAGACAATCTACACTTTAAACAATCTGTACCTCAGACAATCTAAACCCTAAGCAATCTACACTACAGACAATCTAGACTTCAGACAATCTACACTCCAGACAATCTACACTTCAGACAATCTGTACCTCAGACAATCTAATATTATTTTTATTTTTAGCTATGACCAAACAGAAGGCAGATGCATCTACTCCTCCGGCTCACCATTCCCAGAATACAAGAGCACCAGCGGAAAAATCCTAAAACCTGGACAAGCCAACAACTCCTACATTTTCCCAGGGGTTGCTTTGGGGGCTATAGCTTGTGGTGCTTTGAGGATAAACGATGAAATGTTTTTGTTGGCGGCCGAAACCCTCGCAGGTAAGAAGATAGAAGACATTTGTGTCCATATCTAGATAACACAATTTTTTTGTAGAATTAGTAGATGACAAACAGTTACAACAAGGGACTATTTATCCGCCCCTGAGTTCCCTGAGGAATTGCTCGTTGGCCATAGCTAAAAAATTAGCCAAGTACGCCTATGATAAAGGAATTGCCTCCAGGTTGCCCCCGCCTAAAGAACCGATCAGCGACGAATTTTTTGACAGGTGAAATTTTTAATGAAATCTAAATTTTTCACATCACAGATTGTTACTCTATTTTTGCTTACAGGTACGATTTTTACTATTCCGACGAAGCAATGCCCAAAAAATACCCCTGGCCTGAAATCAAAGAAAAGTACAAGTTGAGGGACATCAAATGTTGTCGACCAATGAAGAAAAAAAATCAGGAAAAGGTCACTCCGACGTTTATTTAAAAAGCAGGGGGATGTTGTGTAGCCATTCTGTGTCCTCGTTTAACATTGTAAAAATTGACATTTTTAATAAATAAAATAATTGGGAAAAGAAAATTCTATCATTTATTAACTTCCCGTAGGGTAGTTATAGTAATGAGCCAAAAATTAAAAATGAAAATTTTTGCATTTCTCGACGTTTTGAAGGTTTCTGAACATTTTGGCATACATCAGAAAAATGGATATGTGTCTGTGTGTGTTTTGTATGTCCGCATTTTTTCGTCCACGTTTTCGGGCGCACGGATCAACCGATTTGAATAGTTTAAAAAACATTTGATTCCTATTGATAGGGAGATGTGCTGATTAGTTTTTGGCAAAGGCAGATCCAGACGTTACGGAGACACGGAGCAAAGAGTACAGAAAATACAAATCGAGTTTTTGAGAGATCGGAGTATCGGATTTGAATGATCTAAAAAAACATTCAATTTGTAATGATTGGGAGAAGAAGTGATTAGTTTTTAGCAAAGACAGGTCCCGCCATTTCGAAGATACAGAGCTGAATGTGCAAAACATGGCCGTTTTTGAGTGAACTAAGCGTCCGATTTGAATGATCTAAAAAACTTTCTGCTTGCATTAACAAAACAATTGCTTTTGGGGGTAAAAAATTATAACATCTTTTTTTTTATTTTCCATAAAATATTTTTGTAATTTTTTATTAAAAATTCAAAAAATTACCCAGGTTTAACATGGTCTAAGCGCCACTCTGGTACAAATGTTTACCCAAGTGCGTTTAGACTGTACTGTTAGACTTGAGCACTTTTCCAATTTTGTGAAAACTATTGAAAAATGTGAAAATGCCGCCAAGCTAAGCACAGTATAAGTGCAAGTGTCGCACAGAATTATTTGCCAGCGCTTTTAGACTGTGACTATACGGAAGCACTTTTTCAATTTTGTGTAACTATTTTTTTTTTAAATTGAATTCGAAATGAAATGACGACTGTTAATGTTCTGGAGATAAATTGATTTATGATTTACATTTGATTTGCTCAGATATAACAAAGATAGCAAAAATAATGAAAGTTACAGTATTTGTAATAATATATTTGAAAACGTTTAAAATTTCTTGAATATTTCATTACGGTACGATAAGTTCCAGCAATTTGCCTTAAGGTACGATGCCATATACCACTAATTCAAATTAGAACCATTTCTTTCTCTTTTTCTGTTAAAAAGGGTTGTAACTAGCCCACGATCCTTCCACATAATTTCAAAATGTTTTTTATTTTAAATTCCAAATCGCACAAATGATATAAAGAGAACTGAAACGTTTTTTCCGTACAAAGAACGAAACTTTTTAATGACTTCAAATAGAAAAAAGAGATCAAATAAAATAACCGAACGCGAATTAATCTTCTGGCTTTTTAGTCAGAACAAAGTTCTTGTTAATGACGAACGGTGGTAAATGAATGATATATATATATATAAATATACTAGCTGATCCTGTATAAGTTGTTTTGCTAAGTAAGGTATATTCTAAACAATTTCTAGAGAATCAAAAATATTAATACTTTAAGTGTATAAGAATGTGTTGTTTCAATGCTGTGTACAATGATATATTATAAAAACAATAAACCCCATTAGTTTGTCTATATTTTGTCAACATAATCAAACTGGAAGTTTTATACACTTTCTATAGAAAACATGGTATAATCCAATCTAAGTCTTTTTTGGTCTTTCGACTTATTGATTACGTTTCAAGTCTTTCAGATTTTTTTTGGATTTTGGATTTTGTGTATAATTGTAAATAATACTACTGAGCTTATACAAAATTTTCACATTTCTGCAAGGAGAGATAGAAAATGAATTAAGTATTTGTTCTTTGACCTGCTTTTTGAAAAGTTTCAAGTACATTTGATGAATTCAAGTAAATTTAATAAAAAGTATCTATGTAGATCAGGGCGAAGCACAAAGGTCCAATTTGACTTTGAGCAAATATAAACTATATTATAATAATCAAACCAATTATATCACAACAAATAACACATTTCAAACGAACAATTATCTGTCTACGAGAATCAAGATTATAGCTGGTTATACATCTTTTTCCCTCTACTTTCAAATATTACTATTGAACAATGCTTAACTTTACTGGTTTTTAACACATCCGTGGTGCACCTTTTTACCCCGGACCTTCATATATTACTATGTATTCTGCGATAAATTCTGGGAAATTATAACTGGAAAAATGTTATTCGACAAAATGTCCATTTGATCGATACCAAATTTAGGTTCTGAATTTAAATAACATAAATAAAAAATAATATAACCTAGAAAATGTTTTATAAATACCAACGAGTATATAATTATACAAATGAGATCTTTCAGAGCACCGTGTTTGAGAAAAGTATGATTTGCAAAAAAAGATTGCTACAACGCCAAAAATTTCATTTTCATATTAACATTTCAAAAAAGTTGATATTGTTGAGTTTGTAGTAACACTTGCAGCGCTATTACATGATTTTACTGAATTGCAAATTTATAGCTGTTTTTGTAAGAAACATGTGTGATTTTATATTTTCAAAATTCAGTACACATATTGAAAAATAACATACTAAAATATTGTAACTCTAGTACAACGTTTTATATATTTAAGTATTTTTCAAAATACTCATCAAACCGTGGACTTGCAACAATTGCAAGAGTGCATTTGTTTACAAAATTGCACATTTATAGCTTTTTTTGTTAGAAACATGTGTGATTCTATATTTTTATACTTCAGTACACATATTAAGTAATAACATACTAAAATTTTATAGCTCTAGTATGATATTGTATATTTTTAAAACATTTTTCAAAAGTACTTCTTATATCATATCCAACCGTCGATTTGCAACTAATAAAAATAGAGTATGCAAGTGTGCATTGCAATTTTTTAGTTTCTTCTGTTAGAAACATATTTGATTTTATATTTTTATAATTCAGTACACATATTAAGAAATAACATACTATAATTTCATAACTGTATTACAACGCTTTATATTCTTGAAATATATTTTAAGCCGTCAATTTGTTTACGTCAAAACGTTTACTAACGTGTTTGTGTATAAATATAACTACGAACAAAACTATTCACTACAATTTAATCATAATTAAATAATATTCACGTAAAACATCCTATTAAACGTAATTGAACATCATCTGTCAAAAACATTTGACATTTGACGTATTAGTCACCGTCCATTGTTTTATTCAAATTACGCTTCTACAAAAAATTTTAAATTAAAAATGTAAAGTTTCTACGCGATTTTGAAATAATACCTCACCTTTCCGACGACCTACTGATTAGCACGAAATTTTCAAGACTGAAACTGGCCAAATCGGTTTAGCCGTTTTCGAGTTTTAGCAGATCATTTTATCGAGAGCTCCATTTTTATATATAAGATATACCTAAAAAAAATCGAAATTATTGAATTAAAGTTCTATATCAATTTTTATGATAATACCCTATTTAATCCCCTGTCATTGGTACAAAACAACATAAATTACGACTATAACCACATTTTCTTCTACAACCGCAACTTACTTTAATGATAGACCACTTAAAAAGTGCACTAGAAAATATTCTGTTATATAAATAAGAGAAAAGTTTTGAAGGTGGTAGAAGGCGGTAGAAAGTGGTAGAAAGCGGTAGAAAGAGACTGGTGGCGAAATCTATGAACAAAGTTCGCGTGCTTTCGGATCATTTACAATACTGGAGGGAAGGAACTAGTTTTAGTTTTAAGTTGTTCTAGTTAACATAAAACCATTAGTGTTTCTGAATTTTTAAACTGAGGCGAAAGATATTGCAAGAATTCGAGGAATAATTAAATTATGAATGTATATATATATATATATATATATACATTGGGTGTGTATATATATATTAGGGTGGACCTTAATATAGACATTTTCCAATTTCCTTGCTCCCAAGTGCTCAAATGGTTCCAAATTGATAAAAAACAATTCTCTGAAAGTTTTAGCTCTTAATATTAACATTTAGATAAAGCACAATTCAATCAAAGTTTTGTATGAAAATAGCATGAAAAAAATTTCAAAAATTTTGCAGAGCGTCGAATTTTCAATGAAAAATGACACGAATTTTCACTTTCAATTCATTTGACGCTAAGTTATACCTAATTTTGTTTTTTAATTTTCAAAATATTTTCCATGCTATTTCCATACGAAGTTTGATTGAATTGCGCTTTATCTGAAAGTTAATATTAAAAGCTAAAACTTCCAGAGAATTGTTTTTTATCAATTTGGAACCATTTGAACCCTAGGGAGCAAGGAATTTTGAAAATGTCCATATTAAGGACCACCCTATGTCACTGGTACAATTTCGATAAAACTTTTTATCTTTGTCCAAATTAGTTTACGGATGATGTTGTATCTATAAATAATAAATAATTATTGTAATTTTAGCAATAATTTGTAAAGAAATTCTGTATAAAGTTAATAAAAAAATTGCTATGTGAATATTTGTTTGAAAAGGCTATTAATGAAGATATTACTTGTGTCGATGTATATTGTATAAATTGATATAATTAATAAACGGCATAATGTCAAAATAAAAAAAATACAGGAAAACACATTATTATTATTTGTCCTTAAAAAAAAAAATTAACAAACTCAGAAGAAGAAAATTTCTTCTAAATTTTAGTTACAAAGAATTCTAGTTGCAGAATTTTCTAATTACACAAAACTCCCAAAAATTCAAATAAAATTAGTTGCAGAGAATTCTAATTGCAGAAAATTCTAGGTTTAGAAATTTATAGTTAAATAAATTAGTAAATTCTAGTTGCAAAATTTTCTAATTTTTGGTTCAAACAAAAAATTTTAGGTGCAAACGATTTTAGTTGCAAAAAATTAATTTTACTGCAGAAAATTCTAGTAGCAGAGAATTTCATTTGCAGAATATTCCATTTGCAGAATATTCTAGTTGCAGAAAATTCTAATTGCAAAAAATTGTAGTTGCAAAAAATTTTAGATACAAAAAATTTTAGTTGCAGTAAATTCTAGTTACGAGAAAATCTAGTTACGAGAAATTCTAGTTACAAAAAAGTTCTTGGTACGAAAAAATTCTAGTTACAAAAAAATTGTAGTTGGAGATAATTCTAGTTGGAAAAAATACTAGTTGAAAAAAATTCTAGTTGGAAAAAAATTTATTTGAAGAAAATTTTAGTTGCCGAAAATTCTATAATAGTTACGAAAAATTCTAGTTACAAAATATTTTAGTTGCAGAATTTTCTAATTACAAGAAATTTTAGGTTCAAAAAATTCTAGTTGTAGAAAATCCTAATTGCAGAAAATTCTAGGTCTAGATTGAACAGAAAATTCTAGTTGAAAAAGGTTCTAGTTGCAGAAAATTCTAAAACGGGAAATTCTAGTTGCAGAATTTTCTAATTACCAGAAGTTTTAGGTTCAAAAAATTGTAGTTACAGAAAATTCTAATTGCAGAATATTTTAGTTGCAAAATTTTCTAATTAGAAAAAATTCTAGGTTCAAAAAATTCAAGTTGCAAAAAATTCTAGTTACAAGAAATTCTAGATACAAAAAATTCTAGGTAAAGAAAATTCTAGTTGAAAAAAATTTTATTTGAAGAAAATTGTAGTTGCCGAAAATTCTTGGTTCAAAAAATTCTATAATAGTTATGAAAAATTCTAGTTACAAAATATTTTAGTTGCAGAATTTTCTAATTACAAGAAATTTTAGGTTCAGAAAATTCTAGTTGAGGAAAATTCTAACTGCAGAAAATGATTGCAGAAAATTTTAAAACAAAAAATTCTAGTTACTAATAATTCTAGTTACTGGATATACTATTTACTGGGAATTTCAGTTACTAATAATTCTAGTAACTGTAAATTATGAAATATATAAATTATGGAAATAATAAAATAAAAACGATTGAAAAATGTGAAAATGCCGCCAAGCTAAGCACAGTATAGGTGAAAATGTCGCACAGAATTATTTGCAAATGCGTTTAGACTGTGACTGTACGGGAGCACTTTTTCACTTTTTGTGTAAATTAGGCAACTATTTTTTTGAAATTGAATTCGAAATAAAATGACGATTGTTAATCTTCTGAATTATGATTTAGATTTGATTTGCTCAGATATAACAAGATAGCAAAAATGATGAAAGTTACAGTATTTGTAATAATATGTTTGAAATTTCTCGTATATTTCATTACGGTACGGCAAGTTCCAGCAACTTGCCTTAAGGCACGATGCCATACACCACTAGTTTTCTATTTAATTCTTGACATTGAACACAAACTTCTAAGACTTGAGAGACAACTCATCAAAACTTCACATCGCGCCCAGCTGTCGTGTCGATGGAGAGGACGCATGTTGCATTCCAGTGCCGTCCGCCCCATGATTTTGCCTTTGCCTTTGCCTTTAACACTACCCCCAATTCACCCTCAACCCACCCTTACTATCCGTCACGGGTGTCTTCTGCTCGTTTCTTGTATTATCCCCCAATTTAGGGGGCGGCGGTGGGTTTTATTATACGAAACTTGCGGGTCGGATAAATGAATTTGATACGCAGAGCACGTATCGTCTTGCTTGAGAAGGAGAAGAGGTGCCGATAGGACGGAGGAGGATGATATATATATATATATATATACTAGCTAACCCGGCAAACGTTATTTTGCCATAAAAAATATGCCTAAATTGTTAAAAAATTAATAAAAGTGCCAAAAATCAAATATTTAATAGATTTCGACTCTGATTCTTTGACATTTCATACTTCAAAATTCACTCGCATCATATTTTTTTGTTTAATATACTTTTGTCATGTCATATATGTCAATAAAATTTTCTTTCAAATATTATTTATTTGTTAATAAATTAATAATTATTTTAAGTCATTAATGAATAATTATATAATTGTTAAATTCATAAGTTTGGCTAAATCAACACAGGAATATTGTGGAAATAAATATTAGGTTGTCAAATATCTCCCTTCCGCTTTTTTGCTCTTGGTTTATAATACAAAAAGGCGGAAGGGAGATATTTGACAACCTAATATTTTTTTACATAAAGATCTGATTTTTGACATTTGCATTTTATTTCAAATTAATTATAATTGTCAAAATATTTTCTTTTCGGTCAAAATTTAATATAATATGATATAATATTTAGTTTGTCTAGTTTGTTTTTGTCAGATTCCAATGATACCCTCAGATTGTACTATTTCATTTAAGAGGTTACAATTGCCTGTAAGATTAGCATTTGCGATGACAATCAAAATATATCTTAACTGATATATTAATAATAATATTATATTTTAATTACACAAATTTCTTTACACTCCGATAAATAATTCCAACGGATCATAGTGTTATGTTTATTTTAATTTTGTTTATGTCATTTTTGTTTTAAATTAAAGAATAAATTAAATTTTGGTCTAAATCAACGCAGTATCTTTATCTAAATATACAATTTTTTATATAAATATTTGATTTTTTACATTTACATTTAATTGAAAAATAGTGAATGTCAATTTCATATATCCAATATGCATTAAATTCATAAATGTCAAAATATTTCCTTCTTGGTCCAAAATTAATATAATATGATAATATTTATTTTACAATAATGTTTTGTATCTATAATTTGCTTGGCAATATTGCCTATAACATAACTTGGAATAATTAATTTATTTGTTTCTCATTGAAATAAGTCGTTAAACATTTTTTTGTGAAATGTCAAAATTTTGTTTATGATTAATTTTAAATTCAATATGCCGCTTTTTTATTGTGATCTCTGATCTATAATGTTTTGATGAAGTTTTGGTTTCCGAAATAATTTGGTAAGCTAATCAATTAAATCTAAATCGTAAATCTATTTATATAATTATTTTCATAAATACTGACAAATGACATTTAATTTTTTTACATGTCAACATTTATTTAAATTTTTAAGCATTGTTTTTTAATTAGATTTAAAACTATAAACAGTGATTTTGAATATAATATTTCATCAAATTTGGATTTAAATGTTGGATATTTCTATATATATACATGTTTTTGAATTTTATTTTTAGAAATGTCAAATTTTTTTTATATATCGAAACTTCCTTAACTTTTGATATTTATTTTAGTGTTTTTTTTTTGGTCATTTTCTGTCAAAATTTTTTGAAATTTATAAAAATTATATATTTATATTTTAAATTTACTTTTCAAAATTTCCTATAACCTAAGTTGGATATATATGCACACGATGAGCCAATAAAATTTAAAATCGGTTCAGTAGTTTGGGTGTCCATCGCGAACCAACATCGTGACACGAGATTTGTATATATATATATATATATATATATATATATATATATATATAGATATAGATATAGATATATATAATTATCTTCGACTTCAATATTTTCTTATCAATTTCTATTTAATATTTCTTCTTGGCAACATGAAATCAAAACAATACCTTCTGTAGAAAAACATTTATATTTATCCAATCTTATAAAGTTATTTGTTCTTTCCCTAACTGTAAGTATTATTAAAAGAATGAGTTTTCTAAATAGACAAACGTATATCGAATAGTGAGACATAAATTTCGATATAAACATATTAATAAATTATTACAACAAGACTAGTTTAATTATTTATTTTTAAAATCCTTTCGATATAAACATATTTGTTTTAGAAGATTTTATTACATAAAGACAAGAGAATTTTGTGCTAGATTAAATATTTTTAATATCATGAAATGCATTTTGTTTTTGACATACTTTATAAATTAGAAAATAAATTTTACTGCATATCATTAACAAAAATTCTTGGAAATATTTTTAAAACCGACTTAATCTGCAAAATATAAAAAATGTATCAATGGGAACTATTATAATTTATAAAATATCTATTACAGAAAATTATAATTCTTCTGTATTTCAATTTAAATAGAAAATAATCAATATTAGCTATTTCAATCATTTTTAAATCGATTTCCCTTTGAATTTTCTTCCACCCCTAAAAGTTTATATTTTCCTTCTATATAGTTGTCAGTGATAAATGTTCCGCAAAGTTTTTATTTAGTTCCATTATTAAATGGAATGGAATGTTTTACTTTATGAAATAAAAATGCAATTAATTATATTTTTGCTGCACATTTATTTCGCAATGCGAAATACTTCACATTATTTTTCTACTTCACTAAAAACGTAATTTATACACTATTAGAAAAGTTTCATTAAAAACTTCATTTGGTAATAAATAATAAAATAATGAAACTAGTGGTGTATGGCATCGTGGGTTAAAGCAAATTGCTGGAACTTCCCGTACCGTAATGAAATATTCGAGGAATAAAGTTTAGTTAAAGAAATATTTTTTGGAAATTAAAGAAAAATAATCAAAACATAAATTCTATTCGTTAGATTGTCTAAAAACTAGATCATTCATTATTTAGACTATCCATTAATTAAACATTTCGGTAGATGCTATTTTTTTATTTTTAAATTTCTCAACAAATAAACAACAAACTTATATAAAGATATTATTTTTTCCTAAATTTTCCAATTTTTCAATACAAATTTTCATCAGTTTTTCTCGATTTTCTCTCAAACCGTAAAAGATACAAAAAAATGTTATTGGGATAAAAGATGCAGAATAAAATTGCGAATAAAATGATATATAAATCGTTAAGTGTGTTCATATAATTTTCTCGAGATTTTTCCAGTTTCTCTTGGATTTTACTACAGCAACTCGCCTGTAGGCCACACCGTTGGGAATTCGAAGTTGCGATATATGGGGAAAAAACTAATAATTTTGAGACCTTTCTAACAATGTATAAAACTTTATGTCTTTTCCTTACAGAAATTACGAATAGTGTGGATAGTTGTTGGAACCTAACCGCACTTTGCATTTCAATTGAGTAATCACACAAATTCTGTACTACAGGCTTAACTGTAAAAGATACGAAAAAATGTTTTTTGTATAAAAGATGCAGAATAAAATTACGAATAAAATGGTATATAAATCGTTAAATGTGTTTATATAATTTTCTCGAGATTTTTCTAGTTTTTCCTAAATTTTAGCACAGCAACTCGCCTGTAGGTCACACCGTGCGGAATTCGAAGTTACGATATATGGAGAAAAAAATGAGAATTTTGAGAGCTTTTTAACGATGTATAATATTTTATATGGTTTCTTTAGAGAAATATCGATAAATAAAATAATATATAAATTGTTAAGTGTGTTCATATAATTTTCTCGAGATTTTTTCAGTTTTTCTTGAATTTTACCACAGCAACTCGCCTGTAGGCCACACCGTTCGGAATTCGAAGTTGCGATGTATGGGAAAAAAATTAAGAATTTTGAATCCTTTCTAACGATGTGTAATACTTTATATGGTTTCTTTAGAGAAATATCAATAAAAGACCATCAATTAATTAGACTTTCTTGTAACTAGACTTTCCGGTAACTAGACCATCGAGTAACTAGACTTTCTATTCACCAGACCTTCCAATAACTAGAATGTCCAGAAACTAGACATTCCAGTAACTAGACTTTTTATTAACGTAGTAAATTTTATCTAGTTTCACCCTATCTAACTGAAAAGAAGTGGTTTCTTATAAAATTTTTGAGTTATTTGACAAAAACCAACAAAATGTCTCGAATTTTCTATTTATTCTAAACATCTTTATCTAAATTGCTGTAAATTGAATATGTTATACTTAAAAATGTTTACTATGACAACAAATACAAACTTCAAATCTAACTATGACAACAAATACTTCTCACAAAAATCAGAGATATTTACAATTATCTAGATACCAAAATTTTAAAATTGTGGACGAAACGATATGTTTTTAAGATTTTTTTAAATAAAATATGTGAAATTCTTTGGAGATTTAGGGATTGTTTTTGAAGCAAAGGAGTGAACATCACAAAATATTTGTTAAATATATTCTTTCATATTGAAATATCTCAAGATAATATTTTGGCTGATTTGTTAAGATACTAAGTTAAAAAAATATTATAAAAACCAAAAAAATGTCCCGAATTTTCTAATTATTGCTACTAAAGAATGAAATATCAAATTCAAAGTCGTTTTATTCAAAACTTTTATATAGCAGGAAGTATTGTAAATTTTATCTAGTTTCACCCTATCTAACTGAAAACGAGTGGTTCCATATGAAATTGTTGAGTTATTTGACAAAAACCAACAAAATGTCCCAAATTTTCTATTTAGACCTTCTTAATAAAAAAGCAGCCATTTGTTGGACATCCACAAGAGTAATTTTAGCACACTTAATGGAGATATTGCAATTTTATCTAATTTCTGGTGAACCAAAATGTAACTAAAAGCATTTTAATAGTGTATTTTGTTTAATAAAATAATTGTACCACTATACATTAACCATCATCTAACAATTCTCATCCCTATCCAGAATTTCACTACCGTCCACCAACCACTTCTGTTTTTTCTCTAGCAAAGTGGTTTCGGAAGTTGCACTCGTCTACATATATATATATATATATATATATATATATATATATATATCAAAAAGGGCGGTTGGCAGACAGAAACCCTCCAATCTTCCATTTATTTAAGGGAATGGGTGGCGTCTCGCATCCGTTGCGTTGATGACATTATGATGAGTCTGTAGAAAATTTGGAAGTAGGGGTTGTCGGCCACCACTGTAAAAATAATAGAACTTTGGACATTGATATAATAAATATAAAATATAAATATTGTTCCAAATATTTACTCATACAACCAATACTGGTCAACTAACGATTATTACATTTTATTCCACCTTCGATCGATAAATCCCTTAATATCAATTTTTCCTCAATTCCATCCCTTATTATTGCCTTTAGTTAAGTTATTCCTTCGGCGTGTGCTGTTTTGTCTTATATTTTATATCTTATATCTCATATTTCCCATTTGTTGGGTTTTCGGGAAATTTCTAGGCAACAGCTGCAAATATTGTTTTCTACCCTTAGGAAATAAAATTGACACACAGAGGCGAAAGGTTACGAAGAAACTTTTGTTGGTCCATCCATCTGTAGTAATGTTTTTTTTGATATACAGAAATGTCTGCATCCAGAATTTTTAGTAACTATTTATGTAGTAGTTAGAATTTTTGACTAGTGGTGCATGGCATCGTGCCTTAAGGTAAATTGCTGGAACCTTGCGTACTGTAATTTTAAATTACATTCCCTCCCCCACCAAACATTACGTGTATTTTTAGTTACATAAAAAAGTTGCAAAATTATTGATTTTTTTTGAAAAATGAAATTTTTATTGTAGTAGTCAGAATTTTTAACTAGGTGTGCATGGCATCGTGCCTTAAGGCAAACTTCCCGTATTGTAATTTAAAATTTTTTAAAGCTCAGTATAGACAACTTAGGATTTTTCTAAGAATTTCGAATGCTTTTTTAACATTTTTAAAAATTTTGAACGTATTTAGAAAATTAGAATGTTGAACAAATGTCTTTTTTAAAAATACTGATACTTTTTCAAACTTAGAAATTTTTGTAAACTTGGATTTTTTGTGAAAACTACAATTTTTTTATATTTTTTGTGAAAATTTCTAAAGCTCAGTATAGAAAACTTAGGATTTTTCTAAGAATTTTGAACATGTTTTTAACATTTTCGAAAATTTTGAACACATTTAGAAAATTGGAGTATTAAAAAAATGTCTTTTTTAAAAATACTGATATTTTTTCGAACTTAGAAATTTTTTGTTCCCGTAGGGTAAGTTATAGTAATCGCAAAAAATCGAAAATGAAAATTTTTATATATCTTTACGTTTCAAAGGTTTCTGAACATTTTGGCATACCTTAGAAAAAATGGATGTATGTGTATGTGTGTGCGTGTGTGTGTGTGTGTGCGGATACAAATTTTCGTCGAAGATTTCGGGAACACGAATCAACCGATTTGAATAATTCAGAAAACATTCGATTCGTATTGATAAGGAGACGTGCTGATTAGTTTTTGGCGAAGGCAGGTATAGCCGTTTCGAAGATACGGGGCAATTTTCGGGGCTAAAATCTTGTAAAATCTGTTTTATACACTTGGATATCAAATTTATAAATAAAATGAATTGTGGTAGCATTTTTTTTTTGTTTCATTTTTTTTGTTAATCAAGACTTTAATGTCTTATTTACAAAATTGATATGAGCAAAAAAAATACAAAAAAAACAAAAAATGCAATACATTGAATATAAAATGAAAAAAGTTTAATTGTGGTAGCATTAAATTTAGTTTTATAAGATATTTCATTTCAAGTTTGATTTCATTATTTATGACTTATAAACTATGTACATCTATCAAATTGATAAAAATACATTAAATTAAATTATATTTGTACATTATATACGCATTACACTTATTCATTCAAAATTTCAAAATAAACTATATTTAAATCTTGGTAAAAAAATATCAACATAAAAACACCTCGGTAGCATTAAATAAGTACTTTTATATTTCGACTGTGTTATATAATTTTCTTGTTAATTTTATGTTGTATAGTACTTTCTAAATTAAATTTTTAAATAATTGAAACCTTCTTGCCTTTCAAATATAATTCAAATTTAAAATTATAACTAATTTACGTGTATAACATAATTAACTAGCTGTAAGTGGAATTCTGTCTTGAGGCAATTATGGCATCGTGTCTTAAGGCAAATTGCTGGAACTTCCCGTACCGTAACAAAATGTTCGTGGAATACTGAATGTTTTCAAATAGATTATTATAAATATTGTAGCATTGTCTAATATTTATAAATATTATATAAACTGAATTGCAGAGTTGAAATTATTTGCAAAGTATATTAGTACTATAGTCAGAATTAAAAATTAAATCTGAAATATTTTTGATATACAAAAAACTAAATAAATAAAAAAAAAAAATGGAACAAAATTTTTTTTTCCAAAATCAATTATTTTGTTAAGACAAGCATAAAGTTCTTTGAATCATTTAAATCGGACGCTTAGTTCTCTCAAAAATTGCCATTTTTTACATATTTAGCTCCGTATGTTCAAAATGGCTGGGCCTGTCTTTGCCAAAAACTAATAAACACTTCTCCCAATCATTACTAATTGAATGATTTTTAGATCATTCAAATCGGATACTCCGTTCTCTCAAAAATTCGATTTCTATTTTCTGCACTCTTTGCTCCGTATCTCCGAAACGGCTGGACCTGCCTTTGCCAAAAACTAATCAGCTCTTTTCCCTATCAATAGGAATCGAATGTTTTTTTAACCATTCAAATCGGTTGATCCGTAACGCCCGAAAACGTGGGCGAAAATTTGTATCCATACATACATACACACTCACACACACACATTCATTTTTTCTGAGGTATGCCAAAACGTTCAGAAACCTTCAAAACGTCGAGAAATGTAAAAATTTTCAATTCCTATTTTCGGCCCATTACAATAACTTACTCTACGGGAAGTTAATAAATTATGACTAATGTAAGTGTATACAAAGTCAACAAATAAACAATAAATTTAAAAGCGCGTTTAATTCCCGAAATCCTTGGTCGTTAGACATAGTGATTAAAATCTAATTGTAAGGGTTTTTCAAAAAATAACATCCACCAATTAATCATATTTTTTCCTATTTCCGAGGATCGTTAAACCAGTCTTTGTCTCGGTTTTATATTTACACAGGAGTACTTCATCATCTCTTGGCAAATCCTTAAATCGCAATCCACCTACTCTTACTCAGTGTGATATACGAGTAATGTCTA
>NW_020539727.1:17698460-17723460 GCF_003426905.1 Ctenocephalides felis
TATTCAATATTCAGATATTCAGATATTCAGATATTCAGATATTCAGATATTCAGATATTCAGATATTCAGATATTCAGATTCAGATATTCAGATATTCAGATATTCAGATATTCAGATATTCAGATATTCAGATATTCAGATATTCAGATATTCAGATATTCAGATATTCAGATATTCCGATATTCAGATATTCAGATATTCCGATATTCAGATATTCCGATATTCCGATATTCAGATATTCCGATATTCCGATATTCCGATATTCCGATATTCCGATATTCCGATATTCAGATATTCAGATATTCAGATATTCAGATATTCAGATATTCAGATATTCCGATATTCCGATATTCAGATATTCAGATATTCAGATATTCAGATATTCAGATATTCAGATATTCAGATATTCATATTCAGATATTCCGATATTCAGATATTCAGATATTCAGATATTCAGATATTCAGATATTCAGATATTCAGATATTCAGATATTCAGATATTCAGATATTCAGATATTCCGATATTCAGATATTCAGATATTCAGATATTCGATATTCAGATATTCAGATATTCCGATATTCAGATATTCAGATATCAGATATTCAGATATTCATATATTCAGATATTCAGATATTCAGATATTCAGATATTCAGATATTCAGATATTCAGATATTCAGATATTCAGATATTCAGATATTCAGATATTCAGATATTCAGATATTCAGATATTCAGATATTCAGATATTCAGATATTCAGATATTCAGATATTTCAGATATTCAGATATTCAGATATTCAGATATTCAGATATTCAGATATTCAGATATTCAGATATTCAGATATTCAGATATTCATATTCAGATATTCAGATATTCAGATATTCAGATATTCAGATATTCAGATATTCAGATATTCAGATATTCAGATATTCAGATATTCAGATATTCAGATATTCAGATATTCAGATATTCAGATATTCATATATTCAGATATAGATATTCATATTTCATATATTCATATATTCAGATATTCAGATATTCATATATTCATATATTCAGATATTCATATATCAGATATTCAGATATTCAGATATTCAGATATTCAGATATTCAGATATTCAGATATTCAGATATTCAGATATTCAGATATTCAGATATTCAGATATTCAGATATTCAGATATTCAGATATTCAGATATTCAGATATTCAGATATTCAGATATTCAGATATTCAGATATTCAGATATCAGATATCAGATATTCAGATATTCAGATATTCAGATATCAGATATTCAGATATTCAGATATTCAGATATTCAGATATTCAGATATTCAGATATTCATATATTCAGATATTCATATATTCATATATTCATATATTCATATATTCATATATTCATATATTCATATATTCATATATTCATATATTCATATATTCATATATTCATATATTCATATATTCATATATTCAGATATTCAGATATTCAGATATTCAGATATTCAGATATTCAGATATTCAGATATTCAGATATTCAGATATTCAGATATTCAGATATTCAGATATTCAGATATTCAGATATTCAGATATTCAGATATTCAGATATTCAGATATTCAGATATTCAGATATTCAGATATTCAGATATTCCGATATTCCGATATTCAGATACTCAGATATTCAGATATTCAGATATTCAGATATTCAGATATTCATATATTCATATATTCATATATTCATATATTCATATATTCAGATATTCAGATATTCATATTCATATATCATCATATTATATATTCAGATATTCAGATATTCAGATATTCAGATATTCAGATATTCAGATATTCAGATATTCAGATATTCAGATATTCAGATATTCATATTCAGATATTCAGATATTCAGATATTCAGATATTCAATATTCAGATATTCAGATATTCAGATATTCAGATATTCAGATATTCAGATATTCAGATATTCAGATATTCAGATATTCAGATATTCAGATATTCAGATATTCAGATATTCAGATATTCAGATATTCAGATATTCAGATATTCAGATATTCAGATATTCAGATATTCAGATATTCAGATATTCAGATATTCAGATATTCAGATATTCAGATATTCAGATATTCAGATATTCAGATATTCAGATATTCAATATTCAGATATTCAGATATTCAGATATTCAGATATTCAGATATTCAGATATTCAGATATTCAGATATTCAGATATTCAGATATTCAGATATTCAGATATTCAGATATTCAGATATTCATATCAGATATTCCGATATTCAGATATTCAGATATTCAGATATTCAGATATTCAGATATTCAGATATTCAGATATTCATATTATTCAGATATTCAGATATTCAGATATTCAGATATTCAGATATTCATATATTCAGATATTCATATATTCATATATTCATATATTCATATATTCATATATTCATATATTCATATATTCATATATTCATATATTCAGATATTCAGATATTCAGATATTCAGATATTCAGATATTCAGATATTCAGATATTCAGATATTCAGATATTCAGATATTCAGATATTCAGATATTCAGATATTCAGATATTCAGATATTCAGATATTCAGATATTCAGATATTCAGATATTCAGATATTCAGATATTCAGATATTCAGATATTCAGATATTCAGATATTCAGATATTCAGATATTCAGATATTCAGATATTCAGATATTCAGATATTCAGATAGATATTCAGATATTCAGATATTCAGATATTCAGATATTCAGATATTCAGATATTCAGATATTCAGATATTCAGATATTCAGATATTCAGATATTCAGATATTCAGATATTCAGATATTCAGATATTCAGATATTCAGATGTTTTCTATTTGTTGGTAAATAATGAATAATCGATTTCAAAGGCGTTTTATTCAAAGCTTTTATATCGGAGTGTATATAACTGTAGAATACGGGTTATATAGAATTATCTTCGACTTCAATAATTTTTCATCAATTTCTATTTAATATTTCTTCTTGGCAACATGAAATCAAAACAATACCTTTATAAATGGAAAACATTTATATTTATCCAATCTTATAAAGTTATTTGTTCTTTCCCTAACAGTAAGTATTATTAAAAGAATGAGTTTTCTAAATAGACAAACGTATATCGAATAGTGAAATACATAAATTTCGATATAAACATATTAATAAATTATTACAACAAGACAAGAGGATTTTGTACTAGTTTAATTATTTATTTTTAAAATCCTTTCGATATAAACATATTTGTTTTAGAAGATTTTATTACATAAAGACAAGAGAATTTTGTGCTAGATTAATTATTTTTAATATCATGAAATGCATTTTGTTTTTGACATACTTTATAATTTAGAAAATAAATTTTACTGCATATTGTTAACAAAAATTCTTGGAATTATTTTTAAAACCGACTTAATTTGCAAAATATTAAAAAATGGGAAAATATATTATAATATATATAAAATATCTATTATAAAAATTATATTCCCTGTGTACTTTAATTTAAATAGAAAATTATCAATATTAGCTGTTTCAATCATTTTTATTAAATCGATTTTTCTTCTGATTTTCTTTCACCCCTAAAAGTTTATATTTTCCTTCTATATAGTTGTCAGTGATAAATGTTCCGCAAAGTTTTTATTTAGTTCCATTATTAAATGGAATGGAATGTTTTACTTTATGAAATAAAAATGCAATTAATTATATTTTTGCTGTACATTTATTTCGCAATGCGAAATACTTCACATTATTTTTCTACTTCACTAAAAACGTAATTTATACATTATTAGAAAAGTTTTATTAAAAACTTCATTTGGTAATAAATAATAAAATAATGGAACTAGTGGTGTATGGCATCGTGGGTTAAGGCAAATTGCTGGAACTTGTACAGTAATAAAATATTCGAAAATAAAATTTAGTAAAAAAAATATTTTGGATTAAAGAACTAATCAAAACATAATTGCTATTACATTTTCTAAAAACTAGACTATCCCTTATTTAGACCATCCATTAATTAGACATTCCAGTAGATGGTATTTTTTTATTTTTAAATTTCTCAACAAATATAAAACAAATTTATATAAAGTTACATTATTTTTTTCATTTTTTTTAATATTTCAACCCAAATTATTACCAGTTTTTCTCGATTTTCTCTCAAACCGTAGGAGATACAAAAAAATGTTATTTGAATAAAAGTTAGAGGATAAAATTACAGATAAAATGATATATAAATCGTTAAGTGTGTTCAAATAATTTTCTCGAGATTTTTTCAGTTTTCCTTGAATTTTTCAAGAGCAACTTGCCTGTAGGAATTTGAAGTTGCAATATATGGGAAAAAAACTAAGAATTTTGAGACCCTTCACACAAATTCTATACTACAGGCTAACCGTAAAAGATATGAATAAACGTTATTCTGATAAAAGATGCAGAATAAAATTACGAATAAAATGATATATAAATTGTTAAGTCGGAACATATAATTTTCACAAGATTTTTCTAGTTTTTCTTGAATTTTACCACAGCAACTCGTCTGTAGGCTACATCGTGTGGAATTCGAGGTTGTAGTATATGGAAAAAAACTGAGAATTTTAAGACCTTTCTAACGATGTATAACACTTTATATGGTTTCTTTAAAGAAATATCGACGAATAAAATAATATATAAATCGTTAAGTGTGTTCATATAATTTTCTCGAGATTTTTCCAGTTTTTCTTGAATTTTTCAACAGCAACTCGCCTGTAGGCCACACCGTGGGGAATTCAAAGTTACGACATTTGGGGAAAAAACTAAGAATTTTGAGAGCTTTCTAACGATGTATAATACTTCATATGGTTTCTTTAGAGAAATATCAATAAAAGACCATCAATTAATTAGACTTTCCGGTAATTAGACTTTCCAGTAACTAGACTTTCGAGTAACTAGACTTTCTAGTAACTAGAATGTCCAGAAACTAGACTTTCCAGTAACTAAACTTTCCATTAACGTAGTAAATTTTATCTAGTTTCACCCTATCTAACAGAATAGGGATGATTCCATATGAAATTTTTGAGTTATTTGACAAAAACCACAAAAAAAAAATGTCCCGAATTTTTTATTTATTGCTACTAAAGAATGAAATATCAAATTCAAAGTCGTTTTATTCAAAACATTTATATCGGAGTGTATAAAAGTGTTCCCTAGGAAATGTTGTAAATTTTATCTAGTTTCACCCTATCTAACTGAAAGGGGGTGGTTTCATATAAAATTTGTGAGTTATTTGACAAAAACCAAAAAATGACCCAAATTTTCTATTTAGACTTTATTCACAAGAGTAATTTTAGCACCTGCTAATCTTGGCATTTCATTCGAAATATTCCAATTTCATTTGATTTCTGGCGAACCAAAATGCAACTAAAAACACTTCGAGAGTGTATTTTGTTTAATAAAATAATTGTACCACCCATCATACAACAATTCTCATCCCTATGCAGAATTTCACTACCGTCCACCAACCACTTCTGTTTTTTCTCTAGCAAAGTGGTTTCGGAAGTTCCACTCGTCTACATATACATACGAGGTCTGTTCAAAAAGTACCCGGAATTTTCGTTTTTTCAAAAAAATATTTATTTATTCGTCTACATTAATGTGGTCCCCTTCAAAGTAGTCCCCCCCAGATATAATACACTTATGCCAGCGTTTTTTCCATTTTCGAAGCACCCTTGATATTCACTTTTGATATGTCCTTGAGCACTCTCAGCGATTTTCTTCAATCGAGGAAAACCGCCGTCCTTCATGGGTCTCTTCAACTTTGGGAATAGGAAAAGTCACACGGAGCCATATCTGGTGAATTTTTGCACTTTGCAACACTTTATTTCATTTTTACGCAAATTTAATACAAATTCTTTGACTTTTTCAATTCTTCCATTGTAAAAATCGCCGAGCTCAGAAAAACACGTCGAACCTTAGCGACTACCACAGACAAAGTAAACAGTGAATATAGCTGAAAATTTCATCATACTTTAGGGGCATGTATACCAACACAATAAAAAAAAATTTTGACAATCAGACACTCCAGACCCGCGAAATTTAATTATTAGTAATTCCGGGTACTTTTGACACACCTCGTATATATATATATATATATATATATATATATATATATATATATATATTAAAAAGGGCGGTTAGCAGACAGAAACCCTCCAATCTTCCATTTATTTAAGGGAATGGGTGGCGTCTCGCATCGGTTGCGTTGATGACATTATGATGAGTTTGTAGAAAATTTGGAAGTAGGGGTTGTCGGCCACCACTGTAAAAATAATAGAACTTTGGACATTGATATAATAAATATAAAATATAAATATTGTTCCAAATATTTACTCATACAACCAATACTGGTCAACTAACGATTATTACATTTTATTCCACCTTCGATCGATAAATCCCTTAATATCAATTTTTCCTCAATTCCATCCCTTATTATTGCCTTTAGTTAAGTTATTCCTTCGGCGTGTGCTGTTTTGTCTTATATCTTATATCTTATATCTCATATTTCCCATTTGTTGGGTTTTCGGGAAATTTCTAGGCAACAGCTGCAAATATTGTTTTCTACCCTTAGGAAATAAAATTGACACACAAGAAGAAACTTTTGTTGATCCATCCGTCTGTAGTAATGTTTTTCTTTGATATACAGAAATGTCTGTATCCAGAATTTTCAATGAATTAAATTTTTATTGTAGTAGTCAAAATTTTTAAACTAGGTATGCATGGCATCGTGCATTAACGCAAATTGCTGGAACTTCCCGTACTGTAATTTTAAATTTTCTAAAACTCAGTATAGAAAACTTAGGATTTTTCTAAGAATTTTGAACTTTCCGTAGGGTAAGTTATAGTAACCGCAAAAAAATCGAAAATGAAATTTTATATATACCTTCACGTTTCAGAGGTTTCTGAACATTTTGGCATACCTTAGAAAAAATGTATGTATGTGTGTGTGTCTGTGTGCGGATACAAATTTTCGTCGACGATTTCGGGAACACGGTTTAACCGATTTGAATAATTCAAAAAATATTCAATTCGTATTGATAAAGAGACGTGCTGATTAGTTTTTGGCGGGGGCAGGTCTAGCTGTTTCGAAGATATGGGGCAATTTTCGGGGCTAAAATCTTGTAAAATCTGTTTTATACACTTGGATATCAAATTTATAAATAAAATGAATTGTGGTAGCATTAAATTTAGTTTTATAAGATATTTCATTTCAAGTTTGATTTCATTATTTAGGCACTATGACTTATAAACTATGTACATCTATCAAATTGATAAAAATACATTAAATTAAATTATATTTGTACATTATATACGCATTACACTTATTCATTCAAAATTTCAAAATAAACTATATTTAAATCTTGGTAAAAAAAATATCAACAAAAAAACAACTCGGTAGCATTAAGGGGGGCGATACATGTAACAAGAAAAAACAAATCGATTTTTTTTTTCATAAATCGTTACAATAACATCTCAAAAATATGCCTGTAAATATTCAAAACAAAATTATCATTATTTATACAATAAAAACTCATTTAAGTGCCACGCCTCGACTCGACGCTTGAGTGCTATTGTACTCTTATCTGTTTCTATGTGTCAAAACTTTAAACGCGTTTTTCTCAAAACGACATTTTTGAAATTTGCGGGCGGGATAACTCAAAAAGTTCTCAACCGATTCCAATGAAATTTTGCACACATCTACTTTACAGTAATAGCTTCTAGTTAAACCTCAAACATTCCAAAAAATGTTTCAAAAATTAACCCTTTTACCAAAAAAAACCATTGAAAAAAAGGTGAAAAATCGAACTTTTTTTCTAAGGTGTGCCAATTTACGATTTTGTGACTTTTTTAATTTTTTTTTGGTTTAACTAGAAGATATATGTTTTATGAACACGTGCAAACTAATTTTTTTAAATTCAGATCACCGTACGAAAAGTGAGAACGCCCGCAAATTGATGGCGTTTTCCGAGAGGGTCTTGGCAGATTTATTTTTACGGCAGCCATTTAAAAAAAAAAATTAAAAAAAATTTTTTTTGTGTATTTTAATATATAATAAATAACCCTAAAAAAGTTCAAAAAGATTCAATCAATTCAATTCAATTCCTTCCCAATTTAAAAAGTCCTCAAAAAATGGTAAAAATTAAGGCGATTACATGTATCGCCCCCCTTAAATAAGTACTTTTATATTTCGACAGTGTTATATAATTTTCTTGTTAATTTTATGTTGTATAGTTCTTTCTAAATTAACTTTTTAAATAATTGAAACCTTCTTGCCTTTCAAATATAATTCAAATTTAAAATTATAACTAATTTACGTGTATAACATAATTAATAAATTATGACTAATGTAAGTGTATACAAAGTCAACAAATAAACAATAAATTTAAAAGCGCGTTTAATTCCCGAAATCCTTGGTCGTTAGACATAGTGATTAAAATCTAATTGTAAGGGTTTTTAAAAAAATAACATCCACCAATTAATCATATTTTTTCCTATTTCCGAGGATCGTTAAACCAGTCTTGGTCTCGGTTTTATATTTACACAGGAGTACTTCATCATCTCTTGGCAAATCCTTAAATCGCGATCCACCTACTCCTTCTACTCAGTGTGATATACGAGTAATGTCTATAATAATAATAATAACGACGGTACAGATGATTGCCGAAGTAATTACTAACGATAAATCCAGTCTTGAAAAAATGATATATATATATATATATATATTATATATATATATATATATATTATGAAAAAGGAGGATCCTCAGGAGTATCAAGTGCGCAAACACTTTGCTTTTAATGCAAGTCGATGATGGATGCACTAGGATAGGGATGCAAAACATTTTTGATACAAAAAAATTTTATTGGATAATTATAAAAAATGGTTTATAATGAACCACTTGGTGCAACCTTGCCATACTTATATAATAAACTAGCAAACCCGACGAACTCCGTTTCGCCACCAGATGGTTTCGTGAAAAAGATGAAGAAATTTTTTGTTTGTTTTATATTTGAAAAGGAAAAATTTGATTTTATTATACAACAGTAATGAATTTATTTCGATTACAAAAATGAAGTGTTTTTTAGTTGAACTTCTCTAAGTAAATGGAATTGATTCCGCAAATTATCCGTTTCATTGAAGTGCTCTTTGGTAAACCACATTTTTTGTTTTTTGGTCTGACGTTCACACAATGATTTTCTAAATAATCTATTTGAAATTTATTCCGCAAACACTAAGCGATTGACCTTGCGACTTGTTATTGCGAACGCTTGGAAATTGCAATCGTTTGAAGTCAAACGGAAGACCAGTCGGAATCATTGGTATGTCACCAAATCGCCAGCAATTTTTGATTGAATGGTGAAATTCAGTGCGTGTACATCATTATTCTTTGCGGCAAGAATTGCTCGTTGACTTAACCAAGCATAATTCTGATAATTCTCACTAATGTCATTACTCGAATTTTTAATTACGGTGCGTGAAGTTCCAGCAGCTTGCATTAAGGCACGATGCCATGCACAACTAATTTACTTAGCTATAAACCTTGCGGAGCCCGAGACCTTTCCAACGAATGCAAAATTGTTGAAATCGGTTCGTGAGTTCTGGAGTTATTTCGTGAGGAAGGAAGACCCCACTTATTTTTATATATATGTAGACTAGAGATAATTTTGTTACAAAGCTGATGGTTGTAAAAACGTATATACTTTGTTTATGAGCGTCACGTAGAAGCTACGTCACATGCGTTTCGTAGATTTAACACGCAATGAAAATAGGTTGTGTCTTTTGTCCTAAACGATTTTTATGAATATTCCTGAAGTTTGTTAAGGAATTTTTTTAGGATTTTTTAATTAAAAGAGTTATAATCTAATTAATGCGGTGTGTGGTGACGGAGTGTAAATTGTTTTCACTTCTAAACTTAAGATAAAGATTAGCCCATTTCCAAAATATCAAGCAAATTGGAGCACAGTAAAAAAAATTCATAGGGCACACGTTTTTTTCCTCTCCATTTACTGCAATAATTTTGTTGATCGTAGGTTGAATAGAGCACATGCGAACAGGATTTGACAAATTAATTCACTTCAAATATAAACTTAAGTAATAATGTATATTTAATTATTAGTGAGAAAAATGTAATTTAGATATTAAAATTACTAAAAGCCAGTTAAAATATAGTACGAAATTATAAAAAAATATAGTCAACATTATTGAAGCAATTATTTTGGGTAGAAAAATCCTTTTACCGCGCATGCTATATATTAATTCTTTCTGAATTTGTTATACCTTTTAAAAGACTTCAATTTCCAATACGTATATATTATGCTGTAAATCACAAAGGCAAGCGATGATTTTTTGTGTGATAAATTTGGAAAATCAATGTTTTAGTCGTGAACAAACAAAAAACAATTCATTTATACATCCACATCTACAGGTATGACTAAAAATATTGGATAACCTTTAGCATTAAAATAAATTGAGCTATTGGAAATAAATTTGTTCTATAAATGGCAGAGTATAATTTTTAGTATACTATATTATTGAACATTTTTCAATATTTGTTAAATGGATAAATAAAGTGTTAACAGTGGGAATTGAGTATCATCATTTTATTTGAAACAGTTCTACATTCAACGTCATATTGGTGTAAATAGTAATTCGAAAAACAATAATTCGTATTTTTAACTGAACGGTAAATATTAGTATAGGATATTAAAAAAAACGTCGATGTGGGTACAGGACAACGTCTGTCGGGTCATCTAGTATATATATATATATATATATATATATATATATATTAAATTCTACCCTCCCGGGTTTCCAACCCCTGGCAACATTTGCCGCGTCATCTTACAGTCATTAGATGGAGCAGTCATCGTTGGCATCTCAACCCGTTTCCGAAACCATTTCTTTAGTAATTAATTTTTATACACTCTCCTTATACTACCCTCTTGAGAGTCAATACCCACTCCTCTCAAGAGTGGTTAAGTGTGTGGGTTGGCGAAATATATGAGGAAAAGGACGTTGAGGGCACTCGAAATTGGTAATCAAAAGATAGTAAACGAGTAGTCTGGAGAAAATTATTTTGATATATATATATATATATATATATATATATATATATATATATATATTCAAAGGAATGTAAGATGTAAGTGGCATTTGGATTGCAGATCAATTAAAAGCACCTTCATGCAACACTCGTTTCCTCATATTGATCCTCCAGATTATTATTTTAAATTTTACTCTAGTATTCCAAGTGAGTTTTGGGTTGTTAGCTTTTTTCAAAAGGATGATGTCTTCAAATCCTTTTCTACAAATCCCTTCAGTACATAAATAACCCCAGATTCGACTTTGTTCAAATCTTGTTCAGCAAATCTTGTCAAGACGATAAAAATCCTTTAGTTGATCCTAAACATACACTACACAGTTGCTGTTTTTGAAAATCTTTTTTTTAAATCAACATTTTTAACTTTCCGTATGGCAGTTATAGTAATGGGCCAAAAATCAAAAATTGCCCCGTATCTTCGAAACGGCTAGACCTGCCCCCGCCAAAAACTAATCAGCACGTCTCTTTATAAATGCGAATTGAATGTTTTTTGAATTATTCAAATCGGTTGAACCGTATTCCTGAATGTACCCACACGCACACACATACATCCATTTTTCTAAGGTATGCCAAAATGTTCAGAAACCTCTGAAACGTAAAGATATATAAAAATTTTCATTTTCGATTTTTTGCGATTACTACAACTTACCCTACGGGAAGTTAAAAAGTTCAAAATTTTTAGAAAAATCCTAAGTTTTCTATACTGTGCTTTAGAAAATTTTAAATCACAGTACGGGAAGTTCCAGCAATTTACCTTAAGGCACGATGCCATGCACCACTAGTCAAAATATCTAACTACTACATATATATATTATCTAGTTTTTACTAACGTAAACAAATTATAATGTCCGAGATAAAAATTAAAAGTTATTTGAACAAAAGCAACAAAATGTACCAAATCCATATATTTCAAATTATGTAAATACTAAAGTCCGCATTTCAACTACGAATTATTCCAAATTGTTATATACAAGTGTATGAAAGAGTTCTTACTAGATTCTAGTAAATTTTATCTAGTTTTTATTAATGTAAACATATTACAATGTCCGGAATGAAAATTAAAAGTTATTGGCAAAAAAACTAACAAATTTTAATGTCTCAGAAGAAAATTAAAAGTTATTTGAACAAAAGTAACAAAATGTCCTAAATTCATCTATTGGTTTTTTAATTTTCTACTTAATTTATATTTATTTTTGTATTATAATTTATAATGCCTAAACGACGACCTAAGAAGTCGAGACAAGTTAATGAATAATAAATAATAATAATAATAATCTTAGGTTTTAGTAATAAATATTTCAAAGTTTTCATATAGTAAATTTTATTTTATATAAAATTTTCATTTTATTCATATAAAATCAATTTTCATTAAAGTCTTTTAATTTATAAACCTGTATTTCTAATACTCAATATAAAAATCAATACTAACAATAATAATGGCCTCATCGAAATTCATTTTTAAAACATGGCACACAAGTATGCATTCCCAAATCAATATAATAATAAATGAATTATTATTAATTAAATTATAAATAAATTATTACAAACTAGCACTTACCCGTAAACTTGGAGATTTTCATAAAACACTACACAAATATTACTAAACACTATTAAAAATATAAATTTCACAATAATACTTTTAACTTGCACAAAGACTATCCACTAAATGACTGAATCACAAATTCAACAAAAATGTTGTTACATAATTACTAGTATTGGCTAAAATTGCCTGAAATTGAAATTGATACTTTTGATAAAATATTCTTATCAGAAGTTCTCAATTTTAAAAGACAACTGTTTATTAAATATTTTTGTAAGTAAAAATGAAAAAATAAAATTAAATGGCAAACCCTATATATACATATACGAGACTTTATTTTTTATTATTTTTGCAAATAATAAATTAAAATATGCATTTAGATAACACTTTTAATTTTACATATTATTTACTTTTTGTTATATTATTGTTTCTGATAAATAAAAAGACAAAATAATAATGAAAATGCTATTTGTTAATAATAATAACAAAAAAATAAGAAAAACATAAGAGATTTTAATTGCATCTTAAATTATTAATCGCAAAACCGAAAAAATTCGACAAAAAAATCTACAGAATTTTTTTCACTAAATATTATGCAGTAAAATGTGGTAAAATAGGACTAATTAAAAATCGTATATTTTTATTTACTTAAAAGGTAATTTAATGTTTTAACATACAAATCTATATATTTTCTTGTGAAATTAATTTTAGTAAATGGTTTTAATTATTCTTATATAATCATTTGATAACTAGAAATATATAAGCCTTTCATATTTATTTGTTTATAATCTTTGTTTTGCATCTCTATTATTGTTTCTATTTTAATTACTTTTTTAAATTTTTATTTTTTTGTATAGACGTCACACATTAGCTCATAGTATATTTTGAATTCTAAATATAAATAAAAGAAAAAAAATTACCAAAAATGACTAAAATAAATTATTTCATACACATTGGTACAATGTACAAAACAAATTTAACTTTTTTTTTGATGATTTAAAATGCAGGAGCATTTTATGAAATTGGATACAATTTTATTTTAAACTATATTATTTGTTTGTCTTTATTAAAAAAATAATAAAATAAAATCAACTGTACTCTTAGTGTTCTGTTAATATATATAATAATATTTTTAATTACAATTACAAGGTGTAAAATTATGAAGGATAATTTTAACAAAAATTTAAAAAATATTTATTCATATAATTATCTATTATATTATTTATAATTATAATGGATCAAGTTTTAGATTATTTGAGTCGCTAATAAGCTTAAAAAAGGACTTAGAAAATTTATAAATATTAAGCAGTTTTCTGGAAAAAGTCTCTTAAAAGTTTCTTATTGGATTCCTTAAGAATAAAACTAAAAAAAAAACAATTCAATTAATTTATTTCTACCTTTATGAAAAAAATGGACATAGACCAATTAAAAAAAAATCTACAGAATTTTATTTACTAAATATAATGCAGTAAAATGTTGTAAAATTATGAAATTCAAGTATTTTCTTAAAGCTGTTTAAAAGTTAAAATAAGCTTAAAAAAAGGATTTAGAAAATTTATAAATATTAAGCACCTTCCTGGAAAAAGTCTGGGAAATTTCTTATGGGATTCCTTAGCAATAAAACTCATAAAAAAACAATTCAATTAATATATTTCTACATTTATGAATACATCATAATTCTGTCAGAAAACCTTAACAAATATAAAATAAAAGAAATATTAAATTAATGATTAAATTTATCAATCGTACTTGCTTTTGTCATATCATTCCTTCTTATATCTCTTTATAAAACACCCCAAAATATACAAATTTATACCAAAAAACACCAAACTCTGTATCCAAATATACAAAAAAACCTCCAAATTTTTAAACTCAAGCAAATACGCCGGAACCAACCAACCAATTTGTCCAAAACCCCACAAACCACCAAGTTTCACATACTCTAACCACTTTAAATCCAATTTACCCAAACTTAGTGGTAATAAGGATAAATACCAGACAAAATATTGGCTGGTAACCACCGGATTGTAGGCTACCATCACAAAAGCTTGGCAGAAAAGACAAAAATTTATGGATTTGTGGTAACTGAAACTTAGGACTAACAAGAGTGCAAGTTGGGGTAAAAATGTTAAAAGTTTTTCCCATATGTTGACTTGTAATTCAGCACTTAAATACAACATGTAGAAGTAGACACTAAAATTGTGTCTGGTATCTTTGCGTACCAAGTGATATAAATAGGTTTCGTATAAAAATTCATAGCCGTACAAAAAATAAAATAAACTGGTGAGTGCTAATAAAGTTCCAGTGCATCCGAGGACTAATTGTACTTGTTTTTTGTTAGGTATAATATTTTTACCAATGTGCAAGTACATTGGTAAACTAAAAACCAAGGGGTACAACCGAAAATGTATGGCTAAACCGTGGAACAAACCACAAACCAGCATTTTTTCACGCCCCAAAAAATATACAGCAAGCAGTACAAATAGGACAGAAATCCCATCAGCGTTACCCCTGGTGGATATACCGATTGCCAAAGGATTATACAACCAAAAACAAGCACCAAGCACCCCATATTTGGTTTTAGCACCCACAATTTTTTTAATCAAAATTGCAACCACCAGATCAATCAGGGCAAACAAGAATTTACCAAACGTCTGGTGCAAAAACAGATTTGGTGTCAACAAAAACGCTAACAAAGGTGTGTATCTATACGTGTGCCTCAAATAAGGCGATGAAAAATTACTAATATAACGTGCAGCATCTGTAAAAACCTTATAATCAATATCCGTATAGGGTACTGATGAAATTTTATCATGATATTCGCTGTAAAGGATCAACAAAGTGCGTATCACAAAAGCTGTGAGCAAATGTGTACCAAAACTTTGTTGCCAAAACTTCAACATGGTAATAAAACTTAAATCCTAATTTTACTTTTACCCGCAGCTTTTTGAAAACACTTTTTAAGCTCCAAAAATTCCTTCAAACACCTATCTTTATCAACGTTAAAATCCTTACAAACGCATTTGGCGTAAGTCGTTGCCTGAGTACTACATTCGCTTAAAAAAACTGGATATTGACTCAATCTCGATTTGGCTTTTCTGACAGAATCCATGTGTAAATAATTAACTAATTAATTATAATTGATATAAATGATTTTATTTAATTATTTTGTTGTTTCTGGTGTCGTTGTTGGTGCTGGCAAATCGGGCAAAGGTTGTTTTCGTGCATCCAACCAGCTTGTGAATTGGTTTATTGAATCTTTTATAAATATTGAGTAAAAAATGTCGCCGAAAAGGAATACCATAGAACCTGGATAAATGATACATACTTATATATATATATATATATATGTATATATTAGGGTGGTCCTTAACATGGACATTTTCAAATTTTTTTACTCCCAAGGGCTCAAATGGTTCCAAATAGATAAAAAAAAGAGTGCGCGTAAGGATCACACGCAAAACTTATTTGCTACTGTATAAAGTAGCAAATTTAAGTTGAGTAAAAATAAATACATCTTATAAAAATTTTCAATGATGTTTATTAGTAATATGGTAACACTCGTGATGCACACATTTATTAGTGTCGTCAATCATTATACACATTTATATAATGATAAATTATAAATTATATATTTATGATTGCATTAAAAATATGTATAATATTTATAAACAATAATGTAATCAAAGTCGTACTTGAAATATGACATGATCGTTTTAAAGTAATTGCTGATTAATAAATTCTATAATATTCGTTCACACAGTGGATTATGTTAAACAACGCCTAAACAAATATTGTTTTTGCAAATTAACTCATCATGTAACAATTGTGTTTGAAGAACTTCATGTAATTAAAATTAACATACATTCATTTACTGTTTGCATTTTTTTACTTTTTCGCTGACGATATAATCTCATTCCTTGAACAGCTGTAATATGCGTCTTGCCTAACAAATTGAAGCCATACTTTTATACTTGTTTTATTTATCAAGCCCTGAACATAGCTTGATCTATGAATCATTTGCTTTTTTATGTGAACGTCAATGCAATAATCATCATCAATATTACGAGGTAATAAATTAACCATATTATTAACGTCAACCAGCACATTTATAATTTGGCCAAATATTCCAAATTATCCATTTGCATGAAACACAACCTACGTGAAATTAACCTTTCAGATACAGTATCTAGTTTAGATGAATAATTTGGTATAGATGGAAATACAAACCCGTTAAATTTACACAAAGTGGGAATTTTACCCGAATTTAATGCCTTTCGACAAGTTTGACATCCAACCTGATTATTTGAATCAATATTCAAAAAACATTATTAAGAATTTGTTTTTGAGCATCATTTGATATGTGGGAGATTGGCAGGTCGCGTCAATTTTAGTAAGCGAGAGAAAAATAATAATTGACATTGAGTTTTGTTGGATCATTTGTTTTGAACAATGTAAAGTTTTGGTTCAGATAAATTTATGAAATTTATCACGGTATAAACGAATAAATGTTTTATAATCGGCAAATTGTTTGATTTCCGATAGATATTTCTAAGTCACTTTGAAGCCAAAGTCGAGCACTCACAAAAAATACATAGCCAAATCTATCATTTCTTACGCAGCGCAGATTTTTCCTTAGTTTCATTATTTATTTGCGATCATTTGCACTACAATTATTTATGGGGGACGGGATAAAATATTCTTCCGATCCTGACATTTTTATTAACTAACGAATTATACTGCTAACCCATGTCGCGCCTAAAGAAGTTTTACTTCAAAAACTATTCTCTGGAAGTTTTAGCTTTAATATTAAGTTTTAGATAGAGCGCAATTCAATCAAAGTTTTGTATGGAAATAGCATGGAAAAATTTTCAAAAATTTTAAAAATATTTTTAGATGTAATTTAGCGAACAAATAAATGAATAAAACTTATTCATTTGTCACTAAGTTATACCTAAAACATTTTTTTTAAATTTTCAAAATATTTTCTACGCTCTTTCCATACGAAGTTTGATTGAATTGCGCTCTATCTAAACATTAATATTAAGAGCTAAAACTTTCAGAGAATTGTTTTTTATCAATTTGGAACCATTTGAGCCCTTGGGAGCAAGGAAATTTGAAAATGACCATTTTAAGGACCACCCTAATATATAATATATATATATATATATATATATGTATATATATAACTAAATGCTAATTACAATGACAAACCGTTCATGTCATATTTGAAGTATAACTTTAATTATAATGGTTAACATTAATAAATGAGTGCAAAACGAGTGTTACCATCATATTACTAATGAAAATTATTCAAAATTGTTATACGATGTATTTATTTTTACTTAAAAGCCATCTTGTACAGTAGCAAATAAGTTTTACTACAATTGAGTGTGAACCTCATGCGACTCTTTTTATTAATTTGGAAGCATTTGAGTCCTTGGGAGCAAAGAAATTCAAAAATGTCCATATTAAGCACCACCATAATTTATATATATATATATATATATATATATATACAAACAAATTATTTATTTACCTCCGACAACTAAATTAGCAGTCAATCTCGGATTCTTAAGATACCAAGGAACATTCTTCCTAATCAATCTGCGATGACGAGGTTGTTGTTGTTGGTTCTGGTTCATTATTATGCAAAATTAACTAAATTTTAATTAATACACCAAATATTCAAAGTGCTTTCACTAATACCTCAGGATTTATGGTCCAATTTATAAGGTATTTTATTATTCTCAACAGTCGATGATGTTGATGATGTCTCTTTTTCAGTTTTGATACCGTTGCAGACAAAGGATTTTGTGCCCCACTTGACGCAGCATAAACGCATCAGTTCTATGACATCAGTGCAGGCTGATTCTTGGAAATTGTTCTCTGGGTAATAAACACGTAATGTAATACATATACAAACATATATATATATATATATATATATATATATATATATATATATATATATATATATAAAATTAGGCAACTCGAGTGAATCAATATCTATTGTGCAACTTGTATTGTAAGTCCAATAAATGTTTTATAGTATATATATATATATATATATATATATATATATATCTTGATATTGTTTTTTTCGACTTTGAAACATTATAGGATACAGTTTTGCAGCCACAAGTCGAAAAATAAAAGATTTATATTTACGTTCTGGTTTTATTTTTCGACTTGTGGCTGCAAAACTGTATCATATATATATAATATATATATATATATATATATATATATATATTTTATATATATATATAATATATATATATATTTATATTTATTTCAAATTATAACCTAAAACTTACCGCTCAAGCACTTTTGTATCATACAAGCATTTGCTTTACAAGGATCCTTGGAACGCATATGAATATTTGTTACATTTAACTAAATTAACAACTAAATATTTATTTATTAACTATTCAATAGTTATTTATTATATTATTATAAATAATTTGTGTCTATTATTACTTATTAGATAACATAAATCTAATCTTTTGACAGTTCTTTTGAGGTTATGTTTCTCCTCTAGTGTCACCTGCTACAACTTCACCATATTGAATTCAGGGGCGCGGAATTCAAATATTCAAATTAGATAAAGTACATTTCAAAGTAGATTTTTATTTTTAATAAAATGTATTTTTGACACATTTTGAAAATGTTTTATAATAAAATTACTATCGTATTTTTTGTAAATGTGGTTTTTAATTTGAGCACTTGGATAAATGATTAAATTTGTGTTCTTATCTTGTTGAAGATAAGACGCACCTTAAAAAAGAATTTATTTGATAAAAATTTGTACTGTTTGAACTATACACATATATATATATATATATATATACTAGTAACGCTATTTTTTTAAATTATAATGTCACAAATGAAAAAGTGGCTAAATCTTAATTCTTATTATCATAAGGCACAATGCCACTTATGCCTAGTTTATTCAGAAGAAAAGTACAATTAAGAAAGAGGATCATAGTATTCTAGATCCTCCCCCCACAAAGTAATACCTAAGGGCTAGGTTTTAGTCGGTATTTTACCTAGGCGGTATATGAAGCCCGACGTACCCATACAAAAGACCTAGTCTGGTAAGTGTAAATGCATTTGCTTCGATATACAAAATTACGAAGTTTATTTTTATATTTCTGATCAATTAATATGCAAACATAAAATATATATACTAATGTATAATGTACCCAAATTAAAAAATACTGTAACGTATCAAAGATATTATTATTAACTATAAACTATAGTCTTTTATAAAATCAATAACTCCATTCCCTAAACTTTGTTATTTTTGAAATCAAAAAGTTTTTCCTCGTATTTTAGGGCCCACTCTTTTCTTTATTCGACAGCATCTGTTTTATATAATAATTCTTCGTAGTTTTCTCAAGAAAATGACCCTCGTCAAACTTTTTATAAGACGACAGAACTAGTCTTGTACATTTACTAACCGATATTTTGTCCTTTGAAGATTTCGTAAAAATTATATAAAAATAATCGAAACAAACTTTTATAAAAAAAGAGTGTGCGTAAGGATCACACTCGATTGAAGTTAAACTTATTATTTGCTACTGTACAAGATGGCATTTAAGTAAAAATTGATAAATCATATAACAATTTTGAATAATGTTTATCAGTAATATGATAACACTCGTAATGCACACATTTTTATTAGTGTCAACCTTTATACACATTCAATTTATAATAGCATTAAAAATATGTATAGTATTTAAAAACAATGATGTAATTAAAGTCATACTTCAAATATGACATGGTCGGTTTGTCATTGTAATTAGCATTTAAATTTGAACCTTTATTAAAGAAATGAAGCAATTGCTGATTAATACATTCTATAATATTCGTTCACACAGTGGATTATGTTAAATAACGCCTAAACAAATATTGCTTTTGCAACTTCACTCATCATGTAATAATTGTGTTTGAAGAACTTCACGTAATTAAAATTAACATGCATTCATTGATTGTAATTTTTTTTTACTTTTTTCCAGACGATATTCAATTTGCACGTCAGTAGAGTCCTTTTTTTAAATCTTATATATAAAAATTATTCTTTTTTTTTATAACCTTGCTCGTCAGCAGAATCCCCTTTTCAAGTCATTCCATGCAAATAATCCTCTCAGCTCCTACAATTTCCTTTCCGAAACTAATTTAAAGTTATCAATAGGAAAAGTACTATTTTGTACCTGTTCTCCCCGGTCTCCCCTGAAAATCGCTAATTGCTTTCGTTATTCATTTTAATTAGTTGCAAACGACTCTATTTTGTCTCGTCAAAGTTTTGCAGAAAATGCCATTTGTATTCGTACAAGTTTATTCGTGTAGTAGGAGATGGATAAACTTTATTACTTGTTGATGACGATGGAAAAGTTTACGAGGAGGAAATTGAATTATTATTAATGAACTGTTTATTTTCAAACACGACAAATAAATAAATAAATAAATATATATATATATATATATATATATATATATATATATATATATTTATATACATATATAACATGTTAAAATGTTAGCAAGGTAAATAGGACGTAATACCAAATAGGATATAACAAATTTATAAAAATCACTTGGTTATTCATTATACATTTTGTAATGTACTCATTTATTCAAATGTTTAATTATTTCAATTTATTTATTATTTAAGTTTAAAAAAAACTATAATCAATAGTATTGATCCATCATATTCAAATTTCAATCCGTATTTTATTTATTTTTGGATTGATACAAATTTTTTATAACAAAAGGTTTGAAATTTGGTTGTCAAGCGGATTCAACTTTCAATCAGGTGAATTTTAATAAGGGCCGTTGCAAAGCAAGGCTGGGTATGCTAGTATATATATATATATATATATATATATGAATATATATACCCTATAGGGCAGGGTCGTGAGAGTTGAGTTACTCCAACTGAATTCAGGGAAGAAAAGTGTGAGAAATTGTTCTTATTGCTATTGCAACTTCAGAATATCCATAGAAGATTAGAAAAAGAGACTCTACTAACGAGCAAATTGAATTAACTAAAAGAGACTCTACAAACGAGCGAACTAAATTTCGATCTAGAATATTAAAAAAGGGACTCTACTGACGAGCAAACTTTAATTTTGATCTAGAATAGAAGAAGTGTCTCTACAGACGAGCAAACTTAAATTTTGATCCAGAAGAATAGAAAAAGGGTCTCTACTGACGATCCAAAAGATTAGAAAAAAAGACTACCGACGAGCAAACTAAATTTTGATCCAGAAGATTTAAAAAGGGACTCTACTGACAAGCAATCTTTTAATCCAAAAGATTAGAAAAAAGACTCTACTGACGAGCAAACTTAAATTTTGATCCAGAAGATAAAAAAAGGCACTCTACTGACAAACCAAAATTGTTATCCACAAGATCAAAAAAGGACTCTACTGACGAGCAAGCTTTAATTTTTATCCAGAAGATTAAAAAAAGGAACTCTACTGACAAGCAAACTTCTTGAACCAATACTTTCTAATTTTTTGATCCAAAAGATTAGAAAAAAAAACTCCACAGACGAGCAAACTTTAATTTTCATCCAGATAATAAAAGGGAATGTACTGACAAGCAAACTAATTTCTAGCAAAATAAACTTCGACCCAGAAGATTAAAAAAGGAACTCTACTGACGAGCTAATTAACTAATTTTGATCTAGAACAAAAAAAAGGGACGACAACGAAAAGAGACTCTACTGACGAGCACACTTTAATTTTCATCCAGATAAAAAAGGGACTCTACTGACAAGCAAACTAAATTTCGACAGAAGATTGAAAAAGAGATAATAAAGACAAGTTAACTTTAATTTTGATCCAGAAAATTGAAAAGGAGACTCTACTAACAAACAAACTAAATTTCGACCCAAAAGATTAAAAAAAGGACTCTACTGACGAGCAAACTAAATTTTGATCCAGAAGAATAGAAAAAAGGTCTCTACTGACGATCCAAAAGATTAGAAAAAAAGACTCTACTGACGAGCAAATTTCAATTTTGATCTAGAAGATTGAAAAGGCGATAATAAAGACAAGCTAGTTTTAATTTTGATCCTGATAAAAAAGAAACTATACTGACGAGCAAATTCTAATTTTGATCCAGATAAAAAGGGATTCTACTGACAAGCAAATTCTAATTTTAATCCAGATAAAAAGACTGTACTCACAAACACAAATTAAAATTGATCCAGAAGATTAGAAAAAATAACTCAACTGATGAAATTGAATTGTATATATTTTCCAAATTAAAATAATAAAAAAATTGGCCCCAAAATTTATAAAAAGGATTTAGAGTTTGACAATCCTTTAGAAAAGTATATTGTTTCTTAAAGTAAAATTCAAGCTTTTTTAAAACTCAAAAAAAAATCGGAACAAAAATTAAGTCAGTATAAAAAATGACTCAATTACTAAAATGACTTTTACTAATATCGGTTTGTAGTAGGAGGGTGAAAATTTAGGGTAGTATTAATATTAATAATAATATAATATAAAATGCATCATTTTCTAATATACATTTTATATTTATACTTTTATATCCATTTTACAGTCAAATATTGAGCATGATACAATAGCCACAGCGTTCAGCATATTCCCATATATTTATAATAAATAGAATTTATATATATATATATATATATATATATATATATATATATATATATATATATTTAAATTATCCTAAGCACATTTAGAGTCAAAATATACAATGCAATATATTTATATTTTATTGCACGTTTAGAATTATTTGTATATCTTATTTTCTAGAGATCAAACTATGACTGCGAGGCGAAAACATTTTTATTAGAAGCAAAAAAATCGATTTATACGATAAATGATATTTATCTATTTATTTAATATCTAAAATGAATACTAAAAATAAATAATGTAAAGAAGTCAAAAATTTTATTAAAAATTGTTTTGATAATTTTTTAGTGAATGTTAATTTTATATAAAAAAGTTTTCATTATGAAGTTTCTAGGTGCTTTAAAGTGTAGGTTGTTTTCCAATTTTTTTATTAAATTTATCTCATAACCTTTGCATGTATTTCTAATAATTTATTTACAAAACAAAATGAGAATTAAATAACCCTTCAACACGTTTCAATTAATTCTTAAATTTCAAGTGCGATTTTAAAGTATACCGAGTTGCTGTAGGTCATTATAAGATTAGACAATATCAAATATTATTTAATTTTTTATAAGTTTGTTAGATATTTCATTTAAAAAAGACGAACGGCTCCAAAGTTACAATACAAATTTAAAACAACAAACACCAAAAATTCCCCATTGTCACAATTAATTTTCTGTTATCAATAGCGATTTTAAAGTATACCGAGTTGCTGTAGGGTCTTATAGTGTTAGAAAACATGTAAGAATATTTAATTTATTTAAAATTTGTCAAATATTTTATTTATATATTACTAACCGTTTAAAAGTTACAAAAAATATAAAAAATGAATGCACGATTAATGTTCATGCTATAACTCCTTTCAGTGCTTTCTCAATTTTAATTATTTTAATTTTAATTCTCAATTTTAATTATTTTTATTATTTTAAAATTAATTCTCAATTTATTAGCGATTTTAAAGTATACCGAGTTGCTGTAGGGTCTTAGTGTTAGAAAATATTAAATATGACTTCATTCTTTAAAAGTTTGTTAAATATTCCATTTCAATTAGACCAAAGGTTCAAAAGTTACAATAAAAATTTAAAACAATGAACGCCAAAAATTACTCATTGTCACAATTAATTTCAATTTTCAATAGCGATTTTAAAGTACACCGAGTTGCTGTATGGTCTTATAATGTTAGAAAATATTGTAGTATATTTAATTTAGTGCAAATTTGCCAAATATTTTGTTAATATTAGACAAACGGTTTAAAAGTTATAAAATATATAATAAATAAATGCGCAGCTGATTAATGTGAAATGCACGAAGTATAAAAGCAAAGCAATAAAAGTATTTTTTATATTCAAAAACAATTTTAAGCATACCGAGTTGCTGTAGGGTCTTATAATGTTAGAAAATATAAAAAAATTAACTTAGTGCAAATTTGCAAAATATTTTATTTATATTAGACAAACGGTTTAAAAGTTTACCGAGATATAATAAATAAATGCAAATATGACCAATTTTCATACAAGCTGTATCAGTCTCTTTAAATTCATAAAAATTTTTAATTACTAAATACTGATTAATTCAAAAAGTGATCAAATAATAAATATCCTTCGCATAAATCGATTTTTCCCAAAA
>NW_020539727.1:17728460-17775267 GCF_003426905.1 Ctenocephalides felis
GTGTTTCAGTCTGCCTAATTTCTTTCAATTCTTCTTCTCTCATCGTTAGAGGAGCCGGTGCAACCATTGCTTCTATATGCTTCGTATAACCCTTGTACGTCACTTCATCCTGAAAAAAATCAGCAATAAATATACTATGCACATTTATTAAATATAAATCAACTTGTCCAGGATTCCCATTACCATGGTAGTTGCATGCAGTTCATCTTTTATATGTGCCGTTCCAAATTCATTCTTCAATGTAGCTTTTGTTGAAGCGTATAACATTTTGAAGCGCACACTGGCACTATCAGGAGTCCAACTTATGAGAAGCCAGTCGTAACCTAATGTGTTTTTAGTATCTAACCTAAAAAAAATTCGATATTGATAAACAGTTCTTTTATTATATATACAATTGTATCCTACCGGAATAGAATATAACATGGTACATCCTCCTCGATCATGGGCATAACCATTTTTTCATAATCCTTTTGAAAAGAACTCTTCACTTCTTTGTGTGCAGACAAATTAAGCTCCTCTGCAACATCAAGACAAACAATTACAAAAATATTACAACTAAATATGTATCTTTTACCATTTACCATTTTGAATACTGATTTTAATAGCACGTATTTTCCCATCCTTTGACTTTCCAAAAATCTTCTTCAAACCTTCATTACCTGGTAAAAGAAATATAAAAGTTATTCCATGGTAATTATTTTTAACAAATTCCAATTGCCTTACCTTTAATGCCAGTTTGATGAGACATTTTAAATTAAACAATTATCACAGATATTAGAACAGTACTTAGAATTAATGTTTGAGCAAACTGACGTCGACAAAACTGTAAATAATAATTAATTAGTCAAAATAACGCCGATTAATTTGTTCTGATAAGAATTTTATGTGTTAGATTGACATTTGACAGTTGAGAGCAGAGAGAAGAATGAGTCAAACTTATATAGATGGGAGACATTAAAGAATCTTATTGGAAAGCAAAGAGTTGAATGGAATAGAGTGGAATTAAATTTGAATTTGTAAAATATGTAGAATAAATGAATTAAAACAGTGTTTGTTTAGAGAAACTCTTAAATTTTCACAATTTAGGCAATAAATTAGTGAATAATTATTAAAAATATGAATAAAATGTTGGAAATTACAGAAAAGGTTTATTAATTAAGTGATTGATCTCAATTGTTCCATTAAATATATATATATATATATATATATATATATATATATCTGTTATATTTTTATATTTTTTTCTCCTTAACCTCGCAGCACGGATCAACAATCATGACAATTTTCCGACACAAATCGTCGCATTCTTTAATACAACTTTCGTCTTCAAGTCCAATAACTTCTTCTTTTTCATCATCTTCTGGAGAAATTTCAGTGGAAACATCCTTTTTAATCAGGACACCAGGACGAACCTTCAGGCCGAATCTGTACTCGGTTTTGTGGCAGTAGAAGTCACCAGGATGGAGGATGATTGAGGGAAAGTTTTTCTAAAAAAGGTAAAAGGTGAAGGGAATTATATATATATATATATATATATATATATATATATATATATATATATATATATGAGTAAGTTCTTCAAGGGCATACATCAAATAAAAGGCAAAGATTTAGAAGTTAATCTTTAATTTTTCCAAACGTTTTTCGACAGTAGTATTTTATGTCATCATCAGTGGATCTACAGAATGAATATTGAAAAATTAAAAATCTAGGAAAAAATGACAGAAATTGGAAAAGAACTATAGATATACGTAATATAATTATAGCAATAACAATTATACTAACAGATAGATAAACAAGAGAAATGAAAAGTAAAAAGAAATATATATAAACATACAAAAGCGTAATATAATACATAAATATACACACAAACAAACATGTATATATGATGCATGTAAAAACACGTACACATATGCATATATACATACGAACAATACGTATATATAAACATATACATACGGACATGTACATATGTATATATACACATATATACATACATACACATACACATATACATATATACATACATACACACATATATATATATATATATACATATACATACACATACATACATATGCAATACAGACACATACACATATATAGACATATATACATACATACATATATATCCACATACAGACATATATACATACATATATTTCCACAAGGTCGACTTAAGATTAATTTGTAACATAGACTTAACCCTTAGCTCCCTTTTTTCCAACCTCAAATCACCCACTATATATATACATATACACATACATATATATATATACATATACATACACATACATACATATGCAATACAGACACATACACATATATAGACATATATACATACATACATATATATCCATATACAGACATATATACATACATATATTTCCACAAGGTCGACTTAAGATTAATTTGTAACATAGACTTAACCCTTAGCTCCCTTTTTTCCAACCTCAAATCACCCACTAGTTTGGAACGCACATCAAATATTGTTTATAAATTAAAATGCAATGATTGTGATTCCATTTACATAGGTGAAACTGGACAAAATTTAATAAAACGACTAAAACAACATGATAATAACTCTAAAAACCCACGACAAAATCAAACTATGATAACAGAACATATAAAAAAATTTAAACATTCTTTTGACTTTTATAACGCTAGTATACTTTATCACGAACGGAACATTATTCAGAGAAGATTTGCTGAATCTTGTCTGATCAGCACCTCGAAATTTTGTATTAATAAACGCCATGATGCCTCCTTACTCTGTGAAAATTATCAGGTGATACTTAATAATATTTCCAAATTTGTTTCCTCTTAACCTACGTAATTCCGAACCTGTAAACCTACCCTTACGCGGTCCGATCCCGAACTTTGATTCTTAGCCTCTCACCCATACTTAGAAACACTGATTGTAAAAAAACCCGCCAACTATTCCCTCAAACGGTCTCTTCAAATAATTTTTAAACACATGTTACTACAGCCTCGGGCTCTGTCACATAAACTACGTTCTCTGTGCCAAAATATATTATATATTTCACAAATATTTTGCCATACTCTGTTCAACAAATTATATATAAAAAAACAAGTTAATGTATATATGATAGTGCAAAATTGTGTTCCTAGCGCTAGCTACTGATGTAAGACCATATTTATGTAAGTTACCTTCATTGTCTATATATGTGTATGTGTCTGTATTGCATATGTATGTATGTGTATGTATATGTATATATATATGTATGTGTATATGTATATATATATATATATATATATATATATATATATGTGTGTATGTATGTATATATGTATATGTGTATGTGTATGTATGTATATATGTGTATATATACATATGTACATGTCCGTATGTATATGTTTATATATACGTATTGTTCGTATGTATATATGCATATGTGTACGTGTTTTACATGCATATCATATATACATGTTTGTTTGTGTGTATATTTATGTATATATATTACGCTTTTGTATGTTTATATATATTTCTTTTTACTTTTCATTTCTCTTGTTTATCTATCTGTTAAGTATAATTGTTATTGCTATAATTATATTACTTATATCTATAGTTCTTTTTCCAATTTCTGTCATTTTTTCCTAGATTATATTAATTTTTCAATATTCATTCTGTAGATCCACTGATGATGACATAAAATACTATGTCGAAACGTTTGGAAAAATTAAAGATTAACTTCTAAATCTTTGCCTTTTATTTGATGTATGCCCTTGAAGAACTTACTCATATTTCTCAACATCAAAATTAACTACTTTAACATATATATATAATATATATATATATAGATATATATATATATATATTACAAAAAAATATAAATGTGAGAAAAATAGCAACTCTTTGCAAGAATAAAATCCAAACAATTATAAATACATGAGTGTTTTTCTTTTATACTTACATGGTGTAAGGCATCAGGATATTTTTGAGTTTGCAGTCCAATTGCACAATTTTTATAATATTTAGCACCTTCTTTTCCTTCTATAAAACTTGCTGGTGGTCCTAATTTTCTCAAAAGTGCAATATCAGATGTAACACCTTCTTCGTCTCCTTCCTAAATAAAAAGAAAATCTCCTTAATATAATGACAAGGATATATATGCATATATAATTTAGGTTGGTCCTTAATATAGACATTTTCGAATTTTCTTGCTCCCAAGGGCTCAAATGGTTCCGAATTGATAAAAAACAATTCTCTGGAAGTTTTAGCTCTTAATATTAACTTTTAGATAGTGCGCTATTCAATCAAACTTCGTATGAAAATAGCATGGAAAAAAATTTGAAAATTAAAAAAAATGTTAGGTATAACTTAGCAACAAATGAATTAAATGTGAAAATTCGTGTCATTTTATATTGAAAATTCGACGCTCTGCTAAATTTTTGAATATTTTTTCATGCTAGTTCCATACAAAACTTTGATTGAATTGCGCTCTATCTAAAAAACAATATTAAGAGCTAAAACTTTCAGAAAATTGTTTTTTATCAATTTGGAACCATTTGGGCCCTTGGGAGCAAAGAAATTAAAAAATGTCCATATTAAGGACCACCCTAAACTATATATATATATATATATATATATATATATATATATATATATATATATATATATTAAATTAAAATAGAGACACAATTTAAAGATCTGATATAGAAAACTCAAATGTTCCACAATTTGATGGTATCAAAATTATTTTTTTCAATTTTCTGCTAATTTATTTATTCCTCCTCCAACTGCTTTATAAATTCAGGTAACGTAAACTAAACAACAGTGCTCAAAACCAAAAAAAAACTAACGACAAAAATACTTTATTTAAATAGTTTACCATGAGCCTCCACGTTTTCGGGCGCACGGATCAACCAATTTGGATGGTTTAAAGAACATTCGATTTCTATTGATAGGGAGATGTGCTGATTAGTTTTTGGCAAAGGCAGGTCGAGCCGTTACGGAGATACGTAGCAAAGAGTGCACAAAATACAAATCGAGTTTTTGAGAGAACGGTGTATCGGATTTGAATGATCTAAAAAACAGTCAATTTGTAATGATTGGGAGAAGAGGAGATTAGTTTTTGGCAAAGACAGGTCCCGTCATTGCGAAGATACAGAGCTAAATGTGCAAAAAATTGCAGTTTTTGAGTAAACTAAGCGTCCGATTTGAATGATTCAAAGAACTTTCTGCTTGTTTTAACAAAATAATTAATTTTGAGGATTAAAAAATATTACATCTTTTTTATTTTTCATAAAATATTTTTGTAATTTTAGATTAAAAATTCAAAAAATTACCCAGGCTAAGCACAGTCTAAGCGCCGCTCTGGTACAAATGTTTAGCCAAGTGCGTTTAGACTGTTTATGTAAAGAAGCACTTATACAATTTTGTGAAAACTATTGAAAAATGTGAAAATGCCGCCAGGCTAAGCACAGTATAAGTGAAAATGTCGCACAGAATTGCTTGCAAATGCGTTTAGACTGTGACTATACGGGAGCGCTTTTTCAATTTTGTGTAAATAAGGCAACTTTCAATTTTTTTGAAATTGAATTCGAAATGAAATAACGATTGTTAATGTTCTGGAGATAAATTGATTTATTATTTGCATTTGACTTGCTCACATATAACAAGATAGGAAAAATAATGAAAGTTATAGTATTTGTAATAATATATTTGAAAACGTTTAAAATTTCTCGCGTATTTCATTACGGTACGGGAAGGTCCAGCAATTTGCCTTAAGGCACGATGCCATACACCACTAGTTGCCCTGTACTTTAAAATAGTAACGTTAAGACATACCAAAATGGCAGTAAACTTATTTTTAATCATTTTCTTTACATCTTTTTATGTAGAAATTAAATATTTTATTCCTCACCTCCGATTCGCTAACTGCAACCTCGTACTCGTCCTCAGAAGGTTCCTTGCAGGCTTTGCACACAGGGTCCCTTAAGGTACTATCGACCTCTTCCAGACCAACACGATGGGCGCCTTTTTGATATCTCAAAGAATCTCTGCCTCCGTAGCCATAGCCATAGTCACCACCTAGACCGTACTCATCCTAAAAAAATAAAGTAAATCAAAATTAGGTTAAGGGGCACAACTAGTGTAACCGCCTAAAAAAGGTGATTTTTGAGACTTTATATTAAAAAAACTTCTTTATCAATCATTTCAAAATTATAGAAATATATTTATACATGTTTATAAGAACACATAGTAAAATTTTTGAAAAAAAAAAGAAATATTTTTTAAGTTATCATCGATCTCCAACGGCGCGACAAAAAAAAAGACCCTTCACTTAGTGATGTGCCGACTCGAAAATTTCCTGATTCGAATGATTCGAATCAGAAAAAAACCTGATTCGAATCATGATTCGAATCAATTCGAATCAAGTTCATATATGAACAATTATAATTTAAGAGAAGAAATAATATCATGTTAATAATTTTATAAGTGAAATAATTAATTTAGTAAGCAATTAATTCCAAAAAGTGCAGAGATGAATACATTTATATTATATATATAATAATAAACTAGCTACAAATATAACTAATATTTCAAGTGAATTTACAGTAAAATATAACCAAACACTTCTCTATCACTAAAGCATATAAAACAATATTCTTAATCTTACGTTGAACGAATGCATGTGTATATTATTGATTGTTCAGATCTAATCTAAACAGGGGGCTGAATCTAACGTCTTACGAATGACTTAAAATTCAATCCACTACTGTAAAGATTGATATTATTTCATTTGTGTGAATTTGCTATTACTTGCATAATTAAAATATGATAATTTTGTATGTGTATAAAACTCGTTGTGTAGTTTATTTTGATAATAATTAAAATCTAAATCGCGTATTTATTATCTAAATGAGTTTTTTATATTTCATGAACAAATTTGCTCTCAGCGCTTAGTCAAAAATAAACAAACACCCATACGCACAGCATCTTGATAAGTCGATACGCTAAACACGGACACATGTTTCGAACTCAAGTCGGTATGATTCAGTTTGAGCCATATGAACTCGGATAAATTCATAACGACTTGAAGTCGGGATAAGTCGGTTTGAGTCATAGGAACTCGAATTAATTCATAACGACTTGAAGTCGAGATAAGTCGGTTTGAGTCATAGGAACTCGAATCAATTCATAACGACTTGAAGTCGGGATAAGTCGGTTTGAGTCATAGGAACTCGAATTAATTCATAACGACTTGAAGTCGGGATAAGTCGGTTTGAGTCATAGGAACTCGAATTAATTCATAACGACTTGAAGTCGGGATAAGTCGGTTTGAGTCATAGGAACTCGAATCAATTCATAACGACTTGAAGTCGAGATAAGTCGGTTTGAGTCATAGGAACTCGAATCAATTCATAACGACTTGAAGTCGGGATAAGTCGGTTTGAGTCATAGGAACTCGAATTAATTCATAACGACTTGAAGTCGGGATAAGTCGGTTTGAGTCATAGGAACTCGAATCAATTCATAACGACTTGAAGTCGGGATAAGTCGGTTTGAGTCATAGGAACTCGAATTAATTCATAACGACTTGAAGTCGGGATAAGTCGGTTTGAGTCATAGGAACTCGAATTAATTCATAACGACTTGAAGTCGGGATAAGTCGGTTTGAGTCATAGGAACTCGAATAATTCATAACGACTTGAAGTCGGGATAAGTCGGTTTGAGTCATAGGAACTCGAATCAATTCATAACGACTTGAAGTCGGGATAAGTCGGTTTGAGTCATAGGAACTCGAATCAATTCATAACGACTTGAAGTCGGGATAAGTCGGTTTGAGTCATAGGAACTCGGATGAATTCATATCGACTTGAATGCGGTTAAAGTCATATAAATTGGAGTCGGGTGATACATTTAAGCGTATTAAAGGCGGGGTGACTCGCATGATTTAATTCAAGATTTATTTTTTATATTTATTATTATTATTTTTTATATTAATATTATTATTATTTATATTATTATAATATTGAATTAAATTAAAACATTTTTTTTATATTTATGAAAATTAATGTTCACACATGTTTTATCACAGTAAATATTTCGCGGCTTGATACGAGTTGATTCGAATCAAGTAAAATCTGATTCGAATCAAGTCGTTAAAGGCTTGATTCGAATGATTCGAATCACTTGATTCGACTTGGCACATCACTACCTTCACTTCTGCAATGATTCCGGCCTTCTACGTGGATGAAATTTAAAAAAAAATATCTCGTTAAACTAGATAATATTGTCTGTAAAATGAACTACGATAAAGAAACAAAATCAAAAATTGTCAAAACGACAGCGTTTTTTAAAAAAAAGTCGAATTTTACCCAAAATTTTGGTCGTTTTTGGACTGCCAAAATTCGATTTTTGATCCGATCAAAAAATCGATAGTTTATTTTACGGAGAACTATACATAGTACATGTAAAAAATAATCGATAGTGATCGGATCATTTGTTTTTGAGTAATCGCTGCAGCAAATTCTGAAAATGTTGTTTCGAGAAAAACGCGTTTAAAGATTAAATGATCGTTTCACTATATACTATATGTATATTCTTTGAATGGCTGTGACTCAAAAACTATTTAAGATATCGATTCAAAATTTTGGTATGTTATTTTTAAAGATATAACCTATCGAAATATGAATAAATTGAAAATTAGATTTTTTGAAAATTTCACACTAGTTGTGCCCCTTAAGTAATATTTGGGCAGGAAAGTGCCAAAGTGTAAACCTCATCTTCTCCTTCTCCTTCCCCTTCCTCGCTTCCACCAGGACCTTCATCCTCTCCTTCTTCAGCTTCCTGCTCTTCCAGTTTTCTTCTCATTTCTTCCTCCAGTGCTCTCAAACCTGATCAACAAAACTCCATAAATTACTTTAATTAAATCAATAAAATTTTAATAAAATTATACTGACGAGCTGCTTCGGCTTCTTCTGCAAGCCTTTGCTGTTCAGCAAAAGCCATGTCTTCTTGTTCTTTCCGCCTTCGCTCGTTTTCGGCTTCTTCTTGCTCACGAAGTTCCTCTAGCATTTTCAGTTGCCTAAGGCAAAAAAAGAGTGCGCGTAAGGATCACAAGCGATTAAATTAAAACTTATTTCCACTAAACCACTGTACAAGATGGCATTTAAGTAAAAATAAATACATCATATAACAATGTATATTAGTGATACGGTAACATTCGTGATGCACACATCTATTAGTGTCAACCATTATACACATTTCATTTATAATAGCATTAAAATATGTATAATATTTAAACACAATAATGTAATTAAAGTCATATTTCAAATATGACATGATCGGTTTGTCATTGTAATTAGCATTTGGGACTTGAACCTTCATTAGAAAAATGGAGTAATTGCTGATTAATAAATTCTATAATATTCGTTTACATAGTGAATTATGTTGACTGTTTGTATTTTTTACTTTTTCGCTGGCTATACAGTCTCATTCTATGAACAGCTGTAATATCTGTCTTGCCTACAAAATTGAAGCCATACTTTTATATGTATTTTATTTATCAAGACCTGTACATAGCTTGATCTATGAATCATTTTCTTTTTCATGTGAACGTTAATGCAATGATCATCATCAATATCACGAGGAAATAAATTAACCATATTATCAACGTCAACAGACACATTTACAATTTGTCCAAATATTCCAAATTGTCCATTTGCATGTCACAATCGTCTAATTTGCATGGAACACAACCTAGGTGAAGTAAACATTTCAGATACAGTATCTAGTTTAGATAGATAATTAGGTATAGGTGGAAATACAAACCCGTTAAATTTACACAAAGTGGGAATTTTACTCGAATTTAATGCCTTTCGACAAGTTTGACATCCAACCTGATTATTTGAATCAATATTCAAAAAACCAAAATTAAGACTTTGTTTTTGAGCTTTATTTAATATTTTTAAGTCACTTTGAAACCAAAGTCGATCACACACAAAACATACATGGCCAAAGTTATCATTTGTAAATTGTTTTTCAAACAATTCTTGTGCATTCCTAAACAAATTGAAGTCTTTATATGGAAGTTTAAATACTTCATTTGACTCTTGCAAAAGATCAGTTTTTGTCACATTATTAGTCACATTATATGCAGAACCATTAATTTGCAATTGACGTGATGTAGTTGCTGTATCAGAAAAAGTTAGAGAAGTACTTTCATCTAAAAAAATAACATAATATTATGTTTAAATGTGAATAGTTGTAGCGTTTTTCAGGAGTCAAATAGCGAAAAAAGATTCTTACTTATGTCATTGGTGTTGACATTAACATCTAAATTGATACCTGGCTCAAGATTTTCTAATAAATTGGCAGTAACCGATGTATTTTCCTGCAGTTGTTTTGTTTGACGATGTAATCTTGATCTTTCAGAGTTTGTAAGAGGCTTTGAATATGCATCAATATTTATAATTACTATTATAATAAATTAAAATTAGTCTTCATAGTCATCATGAAAGAGAAACATGTAAACTTTCTTTAAATTTCCAAAAAAGAAATATTGTTTTCACAATTTCATTTATCATGTAATTAAAATTAACATACGTTTATTGACAGCTTGTTTGTTTTGACTATTTCGCTGGCGATACAGTTTCATTCTTTGAGCAACTGTAGTATCTGTCTTGCCTATAAAAATATTTTCCATTTTTGTAATAACCTCAAAGGTATATAGTAACATCGAAAAACTCGAATAATATAAATTACTTCAATAAACTTACATTTCTTACGCAGCGCAGATTTTTCATTTGTTTCATTATTTGCACTACAATTGTTTATGGGGGACGGGGTAAAATATTCTTCCGATTCAGACATTTTTTATTAACTCACGATTTATACTACTATTTAACCTTAAAATGTTTCGACTTAACACCGGAAATTTGAACGATGTGCTTCACGCTTTCGGTGACGTACGCACGTATAAAGTCACGCATACCAAGAAGCCTCGCACAAATACGACCCGTATAGAAATCATAACATCGAGAGCGAATGACTCTCACTTGACCTTGCCGTAACAATTTCCGTTGCATTTGTACGGATTTACACTCATGTCGCGCCTAAAGAAGCTTTAATTAAAAAATCTTGGTCAGATAACTATTCACCATGGGGGCCTCTTTCACGTTCATTGTAAAAATTCACAATCTAGCAGTCTGAGATAATTTATCACTAATTATATAAAATGTCAGTGGAAAGATCTCGACTTATCTACCTTTCTATTTACTTATATGTCTATTATCTTTCCTTACTTGAGTCGTTGATCCTCAGTAAGTCTACAAGGGCAATCCTTAGAACAAGCAGCACCATGTTCACTAGTCTCATCAAACCCTTTCAAAGCCTTCATCCTTGCTTCCCTGGCTGATTCGTACAAATCTTCAGCTCCTGGTGGTGTCTTGCCCCACCATTCGGCACCGCCGGCATCGGGATCGGAAACTTTACGCTCTGGGGAAAGATTGAATTAGAAAAAGTTACTTATTAATTTAATTAAAAATCAAAAATAAAAATTTTTGCATATCTCGACGTTTTGAAGGTTTCTGAACATTTTACTGGCATTCTTCAGAAAAAATGGATGTGTGTGAGTGTGGATACAAATTTTCGTCGACAATTTCGGGAAGACGGATGAAGCGATTTGAATAATTCTAAAAACAGACGAGCTGATTAGTTTCTGGCGAAAGCAGGTTTAGCCGTTCCGAAAATACGGGGAAAAAAGTGCCGAAAACGGTAACTCAGTTTTTAAGAGAACGGAGCGTCCGATTTGAATAATTCAAAAAACATTTTACTTGTATTGACAAGATGAAGAACTGATCAAATTTTCATGAAGGCAGGTCTATCGGTTTCGGAGATCTAGTAAAAAAGGTAAAAAAAAAGCCATTTGGCGGTCAAAAATGATCATTAGACATATGCACATCAAATTATCAGATATTTTATAGAGATTTTAACAATAAGTACAAATTTTGTTTACATTCCCATGGGTTCCGTATTAATGTTCATCCGTAAGACAGCGACGCGGCGCTTACGCGCTTCTAGATTTCGTGTCTATGCAGTTAAAGCAGTACGAAAAAAAGTTCAGAATTTCCAAAATATTTCAAAATACTTTTTTCCTAAAAGTCTTTTTTTTTTCAAAAAAAAAGTAATTTTTTGTCAAAAGTATAGTTTCTCAAAAATCTAATTTTTCAGAGTAATTTTTTTTTCAAAAATGTTACTTTTGAAAAAAAAATAATTTTTGGTACGGGAAGTTCCAGCAATTTGCCTTAAGGCACGATGAAATGCGCCTCAGTAGTTGTAATTTTGGATTAAAAATTCAAAAAATTGCCCAGTCTAAGCGCCACTCTGGTACAAATGTTCACCCAAGTGCGTTTAGACTGTTTATATACCGGAGCACTTTTCCAATTTTGTGAAAACTATTGAAAAATGTGAAAATGCCGCCAAGCTAAGCACAGTATAAGCGAAAATTATTATAGAATTATTTGCAAATAATGTTTAGACTGTGACTATACGGGAGCACTTTTTCAATTTTGTGTAAATTAGGCAACTATTTTTTTTTTGAAATTGAATTCGAAATTAAATGACGATTGTTAACGTTCTGGAGATAAATTGATTTATGATTTACATTTGATTTGCTCAGATATAACAATAAGATAGCAAAAATAATGAAAGTTACAGTATTTGTAATAATAATTTATTTGAAAACGTTTAAAATTTCTCGAATATTTCATTACCGTACGGGAAGTTCTAGCAATTTGCCTTAAAGCACGATGCCATACACCACTAGTTAATATTTTTATTTACGTATTTTGACAGGAACAAGTTGTTCTTCTGCAGTGGCTTCCACGGAGCTCTTGGCTTCTATTCCTTTCTTGGTGATCAAAGAAATTCTTTGGTAAACGTCTGATTTTTTGGCCGCTGCACTTTGTTTCCGAAACGCCAGACGAGCTTCTGCAGAAGAAAATTAAATAAACAAAAATTATTTCATGCATTATTTTCAAATGTTACCAATTTCTGAAGGGCTCAAATTTAATTCAGCTTCGCTCAGGTCACCTTCTACATGAGCTTTGGCCATGTCTTCTTCTTCTTCTTCCTCGTCATCTTCAGGAAACATTTCAAAATCTATATCATCTTCTATAACCTAATAATAAAAAATGTTAGTGATATAGTAAATAATATTAAAGTGATTTATTTAATTTTTTTTACCTGGGTGTATTCGTTAACTGTGTCGACTGGCCTCAAGTACACGTTTTCTTTATCGTCGGGATCTTCAGGCAATAACTAAAAAACAATAATAATAGACCTAAATTTTCTCCAGACTTTTTTACCATAATATTTGCTACCAATGTTTTAATAAAAGCACCCTAACTAACTGAAAAGAGGTAGTTCCATATGATATTTTTGAGTTATTTGACAAAAACCAAAATAATGTCTCGAATTTTCTACTAAAGAATGAAATATCGAATTCAAAGTTGGTTTTATTCAAAACTTTTATATCGGAGTGTATAAAAGTGTTACCTCTCTCAAGCTAGCAAGACCAAATTAGCAAAATCGATCCGGGCCTGTTGTATTATTTAGTACTTATTTTGCACTAATTTGCACCACAAAAAAATTTAGTACTACGTGCCGTTTGAAAAAAACACGTGACGCTGCCAGCTTTAATATTAAGCTAGCAAGACCACTTTTTGTTTTGAAGAAAATAAATAAAATTAAACGAAAATTGATTAATTCGAATTTGTACTAATTTGCACCACCAAAATTAAACCAAAAAAAAATCGAAAATAGCTACTAAAATCAGTACCCCATGACGGCCGGACCGCCCTAATATGAGATGTTTCGTGAAGATAGGTAATATAGTGCAGAAAAAAAGTCTGTATTGAGGTCAAAAAATAAAAAAATAATCTTTGATAATAATATTATAAAATCACAGATTTTTATAAAAATTACAACCACCGTTTTGTCACAAATTATCCCTAAAATAATGTTAAGGCATTTAGTATGGGAACATTTATATTGAACTGAAATTATCAAATTATATCAAGGCATTATAAGCAATATAATATTTAGTTTTAAATTACTTAATTTCAGGTTTTGTACCTCTGCCCTTACGTCTCCAATCAACCACAAATTGTACTTACGTCTATGCTGAATCATTTGCAACGTACAAGCTCCAAGTATAGAAAAAAAAAATGAACGAGCAGAATCAAATGAAACTAATGCAATAAAAACATTATAATATCTAGTATTTAAATAGAGAATTTCAGATTTTGCACCACTGCCCTTCCCTCATTAATCAACCCCAAATTGTATTTACTTCCACATTGGAGCGTTTTCAACGTACAAGTCGTCCCAAATTTTCTATTTATTGCTACTAAAGAATGAAGTATCGAATTCAAAGTCCTTTTATTCAAAACTTTTATATCAGAGTTTATAAGAGTGTTCCCTAAGAAATGTTGTAAATTTTATCTAGTTTCATCCTCGCTGATTGAAAATTGGTGGTTACATATGAAATTTTTCTATGCTAGGCTAGAGATAAGCAGAGGTTGCATACCCAGAAGATATTGAGCCCGACATACCCAGATAAAAGACCTAATCTGGTATGCGTAAACGGTTCGTTATAAAAAAAAACTCCTTTACCCTCAACATATCATATGGGGAGGGAGGGATCTAGTAAAATAGCACTTGTATTTATTTTTTACATGAATTTTAATTCGAAAAATTTTGCATAACCAAAAATACACGTGATATTTGGGGAAGGGGGATGATTTATTTGGGGAATTTTATGATGTAGTTGGGGAAGGGGATGATTTTAAATATCACGACGTATAACCAAAAGTGCGGGTTCCAAAATCCTTTAAAAATCGATCACTTGATCAATAAACTTTCACTAAACTACTTACATCGTATCCATGGTCAGGAAGATCGTTGCAGGTGCTAAAATTCAAACCAGGCTGGTTGCTGTAGATTTCCAAAACGCGACCAGAATCTGGATGCAAAATCCTAAAAAATAATAAATTTATTAATAGCACCTAAATTAAATTAAATTATTCTAAAGTAAGGTTCTAAACGGATCAGAGACACGGACTCTAAGAAAAAAAGACCAGGAGAGCATAAAATGGGACAAATGAAGATTGTGAAAGGAAAAAGTCTGCTGTCTAAATTAAATCAATTTAAGGAAAAATTGATGGACAAATAAAATGTCTAAAGATCTTTGGAAGTATGCAATTGTTGGACTAATTATTGTTTTAATTCAACTTTATTGTTTTTCTAGTATTATTTTATTATTCAGAAATTTTATTATATATATATATATATATATATATATATATGCATATAAAATTTTATATAAGTTTGTCAAATTCACTTTTTATGTTCCACAAATATTTTAAAAGTTAAATAATTTTGTAGAGAAATGTCCTGGTTAGGAAGTACATTTTGGTAAGTATTGTTTTGGAGAGCTCTTCAGGACAAACCGATTGTAATACAATTCTGTAATTCGAATATAATATTCTTCAATGTGTCTACTATAATGATAAATAATAAAATTTACAAGTTTTCTAAGAAAATTTTGAGTTATTACATATCTAATATGAAACGTACATTTAACAATTCTTATAGACGTAAGTGTTGTTTTGAAGAGCTCTTCAGGACAAACCGATTGTAATACAATTTTGAAATTTCACCTAAATATTCTTCAATGTGTCCATTATGATGACAAATACTAAAATTTACAAGTTTTCTAAGAAAATTTTGATTTATTACATATCTAAGATGAAACGTACATTTAACATTTCTTGTAGACGTAAGTGTTGTTTTGGAGAGCTCTACAGGACAAACCGATTGTAATACAATTTTGAAATTTCACCTAAATATTCTTCAATGTGTCCATTATGATGACAAATACTAAAATTTACAAGTTTTCTAAGAAAATTTTGAGTTATTACATATCTAAGATGAAACGTACATTTAACAATTCTTATAGACGCAAGTGTTGTTTTGAAGAGCTCTTCAGGACAAACCGATTGTAATACAATTTTGAAATTTCACCTAAATATTCTTCAATGTGTCCATTATGATGACAAATACTAAAATTTACAAGTTTTCTAAGAAAATTTTGAGTTATTACATATCTAAGATGAAACGTACATTTAACAATTCTTATAGACGTAAGTGTTGTTTTGGAGAGCTCTACAGGGCAAATTGTTTGCAACACAATTTTTAAATTCTAGTATAATATTCTCTAGTACGTGGTCTGTTCAAAAAGTACCCGGAATTACTAATAATTAAATTTCGCGGGTCTGGAGTGTCTGATTGTCAAAATTTTTTTTTTATTGTGTTGGTATACATGCCCCTAAAGTATGATGAAATTTTCAGCTATATTCACTGTTTACTTTGTCTGTGGTAGTCGCTAAGGTTCGACGTGTTTTTCTGAGCTCGGCGATTTTTACAATGGAAGAATTGAAAAGTCAAAGAATTTGTATTAAATTTTGCGTAAAAAATGAAATAAAGTGTTGCAAAGTGCAAAAATTCACCAGATATGGCTCCGTGTGACTTTTTTCTATTCCCAAAGTTGAAGAGACCCATGAAAGGACGGCGGTTTTCCTCGATTGAAGAAATAAAGGCCGAATCGCTGAGAGTGCTCAAGGACATATCAAAAAGTGAATATCAAGGGTGCTTCGAAAATTGGAAAAAACGCTGGCATAAGTGTATTATATCTGGGGGGGACTACTTTGAAGGGGACCACATTAATGTAGACGAATAAATAAATATTTTTTTGAAAAAACGAAAATTCCGGGTACTTTTTGAACAGACCACGTATGTGTACTATAATGACAATTGATAAAATTTACATGTTTATTAAGAAAAATTTGAGTTTCTACATATCTAAGATAAAACGTACATTTAACATTTCTTGTAGAAGTAAGTATTGTTTTTTTTTATTTATTAATTTTATTTTTATTATTATTTGCTTTTATTGTATATTAAATTTGTGTTATTTTTTATTATTATTACTAAATGTTAAACTATTTAACAGTTGTAATAAATATTGTAATTTAAAAAAAAACTTATTATGCAAGAACATTCAGGGATTTGAAGGCCAAAGCACAAGACAAAAAAAATTAGAAGCTGAAGTTTGAGAAGAAAAAAGGTAATTATTGTTTCCCTTGCTTCCAAAATTTCTGCAAAAAGAGAAAATTTAGGATCTTCAAAGGACTAGGCAAAATGGAAGCTGAAGCTTGAAAATAAAAAAGTTAATTATGGATATCTGGTACACTTTCTCTTGGTTTCTTCCAAAGCTTCAGCAAAAAGAGAAAACTTAGAGAAGGGATGGAAAGGAAATTTAGGGGAAGAATATGAAAGGAATAATAGAAGCTAAAGTTTGAGAAATAGAAAGGTTATTATTGTTTCCCTTGTTACCAAAATTTCTGCAGGAAGAGAACGTTTAGGGTCTCGAGAGGACTAATAAAAATGGAAGCTGAAGCTTGAAAAAAAAAGAAATTAATTACTGGCATCTGGTACTCCTTATCTTGGTTTCTTCCAAAACTTCAGCAAGAAGAGATAACTTAGAGAAGGGATGGAAAGAATATTTTAGTTGAGAATATGAAAGAAAAATTGAGGCTGAAGCTTAAAAAAAAAGAAATTAATTATGGACATTGGGTCTTCCTTCATTTGGTTTCTTCCAAAACCTCAGCAATAAGAGAAAATTTAGGGATTGAATAAAAATTTGATGCAGGAATATGAATGAAAGGATGGAAGCTTAAGATTGAGAAAAAGAAGTTATTTATGGACATTGAGTTCTGTTTCTCTTGTTATCTTCCAAAACTTCTGCTTCCATGTTGCATAAAATGTAAAAAAATGAACATCTGCTTCCATGCTTCCTACAATTGTACCAGCACCACATATTTGTGGTATAGTTCTAATATTATAAAAGTAATTAATTGATCTCTAAAGTCATTAATTGATTATTTTAGAGTAATTAATTAATCTTCTTGGCATGATAAGAAATGATCCAAGTGCAACCTAAAATATCCCTAATTCTTTGGCAAAACCCTAAGTACTGGAACTAATTTCTAAACAAGAACAAGAAACAAAGAATTCACTCAATATTTCTTTAACTTTTCCCTCACCTGGCTACAAAAATAACATTGTCCTCATCATCTTCGTCCTCCTTCGGTTCTGGTTGGTGTGTCAAGCACAATGTATGGTCAATTCCTCGTCTTGCACATCTTCTTAACAACCCTCCAATGTTTCTTTCGACACGAAAATCGTACTGAGTTGCTGCTACTTTTAGCAATTTACCTTAAATATAAAACAGAAGAGTAAAAGATTACTTTATGCCTTGGTAAAATATCTGGAGAGATTGGCCATGGTGATGTCAAGGTAACCAATCAAGAAGAGTTGCAAAGAGTTTGGCAAAAGAGACTTCTACTATTTGAAAAAAATCTGCATCCGGCACAAATTTAAAAAGCACTTGGAAATAAAATGAGTAAACAGTGGAAGATTGTAGTTGGTGGATGACTTGTTTACAAAAAAGAAAGCACAGAAAATTGGAAGTACAGGACATCAAAAGCATGACAGCAACCTTTAAGGGGGCAGATGGGTAAATAGACCAAAAAATAGATATATCTTACCAGTTGGCAATCCCATAAAATTCTTCTCAACGTATTTATCAGCATCGACAGTGACGCGATGTTTAAAGATGTCCAAAAGACCAGCAGCCTGAAACAAAAACAAAAAGTTACTTGTAGGTTTAAACCTACAGGTTACCAAAATTCCAAATTTTCACAAACAATTCTGCAATACGACTACTTTGATATCCAATTTTAAAATTGATGCGGTTTCTAACAAAATTTCATGCATTTAGCAAAAATTTGATGAATGATCCGGGTGAGAGATAAGAAAGTCATATTTTCAAAGACGTCTTGGGGTCACAATACAGTTGCCAGAATTCCAAAATTTGAACAAACTATTTTGCAATATAACTACTTCAATGTCTATTACTAAAATTAATAGGATTTCTAACAAAATTTCATGCATTTAGCAAAAATGTGAAAAATGATCTAAAAATGTGAAAAATGATCTAGGGGAGAGATAAGAGAGTCTTATATTGAAGGACGTTTAGGGGTCACAATACAGTTACCAGGATCCCGAAATTTTATCAAACTATTTTGCATTATAACTAGTTTAATGTCTAATATTCAAATTTTTGAAGCTTTTAACAAAATTTCATGTTTTTAACAAAAAATAGAGAAATAATTCATGTGAGAGTTGAAAAAGTTATATTTTCAAGGATGTCTAGGGGTCACAATATAGTCACCAGAATTCCAAAATTTCAGCAAACTATTTTGCAATATGGCTACCTCAATGTCTATTAGTAAAATTAATGGGATTTCTAACAAAATTTTATGCATTTCACAAAAATTTGAAAAATGATCCAGGTGAGGGATGAGAAAGTCATATCTTCAAGGACGTCTAGGGGTCATAATATAATTAACAAAACTTCAAAAATTGAGCAGAATATTTTGTAATGCTTCTATTTTAATGTCAAATAGTAAAATTGATGAGGTTTTAACAAAATTTCATGCATTTAGCAAAAATTTGAGAAATAATCCAGGGGAGGGTTGAAAAAGTCATATCTTCAAGGACGTTTAGGGGTCACAATACAGTTACCAGGACCCCGAAAATTTAGCAAACTATTTTGCATTATATCTATTTTAATGTCTAATATTCAAATTTATAAAGCTTTTAACAAAATTTCATGTTTTTAATAAAAATTAGAGAAATGATTCAGGTGAGAGTTGGAAAACTTATATCTTCAAGGTCATCTAGGGGTCACAATACAGTTGCAAGGATCCCGAAATTTTAGCAAACTATTTTGCATTATAACTATTTTAATATCTAGTATTCAAATTTATAAAGCTATTAACAAAATTTCATGTTTTTAACAAAAATTTGAAAAATGATCCAGGGGAGGGTTGAAAAAGTCATATCTTCAAGGACGTTTAGGGGTCACAATACAGTAACCAGGATCCCGAAATTTTAGCAAACTGTTTTGCATTATAACTATTTTAAAGTCTAATATTCAAATTTATAAAGCTTTTAACAAAATTTCATGTTTTTAACAAAAATTAGAGAAATGATTCATGTGAGAGTTGAAAAAGTCATAACTTCAAGGACGTCTAGAGGTCACAATATAGTTACCAGAATTCCGAAATTTCAGCAAATTATTTTGCAATATGACTATTACAAAGTCTATTAGTAAAATTAATGGGATTTCTAACAAAATTTTATGCATTTCACAAAAATTTGAAAAATGGTTCAGGTGAGGGATGAGAAAGTCAAGTCTTCAAGGATGTCTAGGGGTCACAATATAGTTAACAAAATTCCAAAATTTCAGCAAACTATTTTGCAATTTGACTACTTCAATGTCTATTAGTAAACCTAATGGAATTTCTAACAAAATTTTATGCATTTCACAAAAATTTGAAAAATGATTCAGGTGAGGGATGAGAAAGTTATATCTTCAAGGATGTCTAGGAGTTACAATACAGTTGCCAGAATTCGAAAATTTTCGGCAAACTATTTTGCAATACGACCACTTTAATATCAAATATTAAAATTTATAAGGTTTCTAACAAAATTTCATGCATTTAGCAAAAATTTGAGAAATGATCCAGGGGAGAGATAAGAAAGTCATCTTCAAGCACGTATAGGGGTCACAATACAGTTAACAAAACTCCAAAATTTGAGCAGGATATTTTGTAATGCTTCTACTTTAATATCAAATAGTAAAATTGATGATGTTTCTAACAAAATTTTGTGTATTAATCAAAAAGTTGAGAAGTAATCCAGGTGAGAGATAAGAAAGTCATATTTTCAAAGACGTCTTGGGGTCACAATACAGTTGCCAGAATTCCAAAATTTGAACAAACTATTTTGCAATATGACTACTTTAATGTCTTCTAACAAAATTTCAATTGATTGAATGATTTAGCTATTTAGATCCCCAAAAATTCCAAAAAATCTATGTTACTTACATGTCCTGCCAAATTGAGTCTCAGTGCATGTGTGAGGCTCACAGGAGTCGAACAATCACTTGCAGATCTCATGCTGACAATAAATCTATTTTCAGCAGTCACCTGGAAGGTTATGGACGTCAACAATTTACCAGGATAACCTTCAGCACCAGACTCGGACACCAGGTTCATTATAATCTAGAAAAACACAACAAAAATAATAATACATGGATTAATATCAACAAAATATGATAGGCATTTTGTATAAACTTGAGTCCTTTATTCTTTACCTTAGTTCCATCCTGAGTGGCAGTCCACAATTTTTTATCAAATCCTCTACGACCTCCGTTAAAATGATGTGGTGGACGATTTGGCCTCAAGTCGTACTCGTCGTGGAGATATTTGTAGTTCGCATTTTCGATGTAATTTGCAACACGACCCAAGGTTGCGCCTATATAAGGATTGCTTTGTCTCCTGTAACCTGAAGGAGGAAAACACATACTGTATTTAATTTTTTTATAAGTAAAAGAGTGTTTTATTATTACCTGCTAAATCGTCGAATCCTAGCAAAACATCTTGAACCATTCCTCTTGCATCTGGTACTGAAATACCTACTACAGTTGCTCCATAAGTTATCACCTGGGAATAAAATATATATATATATATATATATATTATATATATATACATAGATTATAAATTGTTACAAATTTTGAATTGTTAATTTTGGTGCTAATATAGTTTGATGTCTTAATTCTAGTAGTGTAATGCAAACGGTGCGTGCAGCAGCACCTTTTGAAACCAAGCAAAACATTGCCTAAGGTACCAGTGACGTTGTAGTTTTTGCAAATTGTTGCATATATTTACTTATTTTGAATAAAAGTGCGTTAATTTTAGTAACTGGTGCTAAAGTAGATGTATTGATGTGCCAATTGTCAAAATTGTAGGTGTGTAATGCAAACGGTGCGTCCAGGAACACGTTTTGGAAACTAGCCAAAGATTACCTGCGATACCAGTGACGTTGTAGTTTTTGCAAATTGTTGTAAATATTAACAAATTTTGAATAAAAGCTCACCAATTTTAGTAATAGGTCTCGAAGTAAATTGATTGATGCACCAGTTGCCTAAATTTTGGGAGTGTAATGCAAACGGTCCGTACAGGAGCACGTTTTGACCAAGCAAAAGATTACACCTATGGTTCTAGTGATGATGCAGATTGTGCAAATTGTTGTAAATATTTACAGAAGATGAATGGAAGCATGCTAGTTTTAGTATTTAGTATCAAAGTAGATTGATTGATGTACTAGTTGTCAAAATTGTAGGTGTGTAGTGCAAACGGTGCGTCCAGGAATACGTTTTGAAAACAAGCCAAGGATTACCTTCGGTACTAGTGACGTTGTAATTTTTGCAAATTGTTGTAAATATGCAAAAATTTTGAATAAAAGTTTACTAATTTTAATATTTAGTGCTAAAGTAGATGTATTGATATACCAGCTGGCAAAATTTTAGAAGTGTAATCAGTGCTGGATTTACAGTAGGGGCAATCGGGGCTACTGCCCAGGGCGGCAAATTTTGGGGGGCGGCAAAATTTGGATAGTGAGAAAAAAATTCTATACAATATAATCAACTTTAACAACATTTTTTATTGCAAGAAATGCAAAATTTGGGGTAGAAATAAACGATAACTAAAATTTATTATTATGCTTTGCTTCCCTCTCCGAACGTAAATTATCAAATTGGTTAATAAGTTATCAAATTTGGCAATTTGGCTAGTATAAAAATCCGTAAACAAGCTAAAAGTTTAAGAAAAATATGTTCTTCAGTTCTCGAGCCTTCTTAAAATGCACGTATTTGTGCACTTCCAAGCTTATAGCGTCGAAAAATAATTTAAACTAGTGACTCATGGCATTGTGCCTTGAGACAAATTACTGAAACATTCCGTACTGAAAATTACATTTTATAAAGAGCTTTACATTTTATTGAAAAATGAAGAAAAGACTTCTAAAACACATTTTTTGTATTTTGAAATTTTTCGAAAATTCTGAACTTTTTGCAAAGAAGAGAAGGAATATCAAAACTCAATTACCATTTTTCGTAATTGCCTGTACCAAAAGCTAATCAGCACGTCATCCCATTAATACAAATCTAAGATTTTTTAATTATTCAAGTCGATTTCGAGAACACGGATCAACCGATTTATGATTCAATTTCTATTGATAAGGAGACGTGCTGATTAGATATTGGTCAAGGCAGGTCCAACTGTTTTGAAGATACGGGCCAAAATGCCAGAAATGATAATTCAGTTTTTGAGAAAAAAGCGTCCAATAACATTCAAAAAAATTTACAGAATAAATAACTGCTTAAATTTATTGGGGGCAGGTTTAGCGGTTTCGATAATCCAATAAAAAAATTTGAAAAAGAAACATTTGGCGGACAAAAATTATCATAAGACATATGCACATTAAATTATAAGATATTTTAAAGATATTATAATAATAAGTATAAATTTTGTTTACATTTACATAAGTTCTGTAACATTATTTATTCGTTAGACTGCGACGCGGCGCTTACGCGCTTCTATATTTTGTCCCTCGCAGCTGAAGCAGCGCGGTTGCTTTAAAAAAAGTTTGAAAGTTCGTAAAATTTCAGGGTTGGGGCGGCATTTTTGTCAGTGCCCCGGGGCGCCAAATTTCTAAATCCGGCCCTGAGTGTAATGCAAACGGTGCGTGCAGGAACACGTTTTGGATGCAAGTTAAAAATTACCTTCAGTACTAGTGATGTAGTAGTTTGTGCAAATTGTTGTAAATATTCAAAAAATTTGAATAAAAGTTTACTAATTTTAGTATTTAGTGCTAAAGTAGATGTATTGATATACCAGTTGGCAAAATTATAGGTGTGTAATGCAAACGGTGCGTACATGAGCACATTTTGAAAACAAGCCAAGGATTACCTTCGGTACTAGTGACGTTGTAGTTTGTGCAAATTGTTGTAAATATTTTAAAAATTTGAATGAAACTTTGCTAATTTTTGTGGCTGGTCTCAAATTAGTTCGATTAATGTACCTGTTGCCGTGTAATGCAAACGGTGCGTACAGAAACACGTTTTAAAAACAAGCCAAGGATTACATTCGGTACTAGTAACGTTGTAGTTTTTGCAAATTGTTGTAAATATTTTGAATAAAAGTATGCTAATTTTACCATATGTTATCAAAATAGATGCATTGATATATCTGTTGTCAAAATTTTTGATGTGTAATGCAAACTTCGCGTGCAGCAGCACTTTTTCAAAACAAGCAACCAAGATTACTTATAGTACTAACTGGGGTTTGTCGGTTTTCAAAAACCGGTTTTAAAAACCGTTTTTTTGGCGAAAATTATGGAATTCGAAAACCGGTTTTTTAGTGAAAAAAGTCGGTTTTCACTGTAAAAATGAAAAATGACAAATATAGTCAAATATAAAGGATAGATGAAAGCGTTTTGATTCTCGAAATCATATCGGTTCAATAGCATTTGATATCTTATCAGTCTGCAATAGTTACCAGAAATGTTTTGTATTAATTTAGATTTTTATACCAGTGTATATATTAATTTCAATCAGTGTGACATCTTATTGAAGAAGTAACTTCCTCTACTCAAACTTAAAAAAAAGAGTTTTAAACCCTAGAAGCCACAAATAAAAGAACAAAAAACTTGGAATTATTATATCAGGCTTTAAAAACAATTAAGCATAATTTCGTCGCAAGTATGAGAGTGTTTTCTATTTCAGAAAATTTTGTGAGTAAACAAAGGACAAATCTAAGTAGCAATTCGATAGACGTTCTCAGTTTTTTTTAAATCATATTTTATTAAACAAAAAAACAATTAAAATGTCTAAAATTAATTAATTAAAATTGTTCGGAACAGACAATACCTGAGTTTAGCTTAATTGTTTTTAAAACTAAAATTGATATTAACAAGTGTGTATCAACATGTATCTAATATTTTTATTTTATTTTAATTTAATGTTTTTTTTTAATTTAAAAATGAATTATTTTTATTTATTCAAAAAACTTTCCTTTCACTATCATAAAAATATTTTCATTCTTATATGTGAAAATGATGCATGAATAACGAATAATTATTTTCAAAGTTATTTAATCAAGATAAACTATTATTTTTTAGTTATACTAATTAAAATTAAAATAATTTTGTTTACTATCTATAAAAGTGAACAATAAATAAATTCAGTCAAATAATGCTCTAAATTACACTAAATTTGCGTATAAATTACAGGATATTCGAGCAAAAATTTATTTTCTATATAAAATTCGAAAACCGGTCAAAGCCGGTTTTCTGGTAAAATTAAAATTCGAAAACAGATTTTCTGAAATGTCGGTTTTTGTATAAACCCTAGTACTAACGACGTAGTGGCTTTTACAAACAATTGTAAATATTTACAAATGTTGAATGGAACTTTGCTAATTTTACAATTTGGTATCAAAATAGATGGATTGATATATCTGTTGTCAAAATTTCAAAAATCTTACTTTAACAGTCATCCGACTTCTAGTGGTCCAAGTATACATCATGACGACTTCAGGTTCAGAAACCCCATCATCAGGATATAAAAAGTCAAAGCCTTCTTCAGTCAAATGGACATTGGGATCTCCCGTACGCAAATGCCGCCTTTCAGGCAACTTTGGCCCGGTCGGATAATATTCTGCACAAAAATAGATATATATTTTTATATCCAAAACTAGATCGTTGATTTTATTATACAACAGTAATGAATTTATTTCGATTACAAAAATGAAGTGTTTTTTAGTTGAACTTCTCTAAGTAAATGAAAGTGAATCCGCAAATTATCCGTTTCATTGAAGTGCTCTTTGGTAAACCACATTTTTTGTTTTTCGGTTCGACGTTAACACAAACAAAGCGGATGGTTTTCCAACTCGTGAACAGACAACGTATAACTGCCTATGTGAAAAACAATAATTTTCTAAATAAACTATTTGAAATTTATCCCGCAAACACTAAGCGATTGGCCTTGCGACTTGTTATTGCGAACGCAAGGCGAACTGGAAATTACAATCGTTTGAAGTCAAACGGAAGACCAGTCGGAATTATTGGTATGTCACCAAATCGCCAGCAATTTTTGATTGAATGGTGAAATTCAGTGCGTGTACATCATTATTCTTTGCGGCAAGAATTGCTCGTTGACTTAACCAAGCATAATTCTGATAATTCTCACTAATGTAATTACTCGAATTTTTAATTACGAAGAGTGAAGTTCCAGCAATTTGCATTAGGGCACGATGCCATGCACAACTAATTTTCTTAGCTATAAACCTTGCGGAGCCCGAGACCTTTCCAACGAATGCAAAATTGTCGAAATCGGTTCGTGCGTTCTGGAGTTAAATCGTCAGGAAGAAAACCCCGACTTATTTATATATATATATGTATATATATATATTTATATCCATTATCTTTACCTTCAGGTTGTTGGCATTCTTCCAGGGCCGATCCGCTCCCGCAGGGCTCCAAAGCCAAAGGGTCGACGACTCCTTCAACCCCTGCTGGTTTTTGTACCGGGGTGCGATTCTGGTACCTTCGTCTGCATTCTCGCATTCGGGAATCGCAACCTGGTTTGTTGACACTGCATGGTGCCAGACAGGGCTTCTTGGTCCCTTGGATGGCTGCCAGAGGCTGAAGAAATAATAATAAAACTAGTGGTGTATGGCATCGTGCCTTAAGGTAAATTGCTAAAACTTCCCGTACCGTAATGACATATTCGAGAAATTTTAAACTAGGGTTTATACAAAAACCGACATTTCAGAAAACCGGTTTTCAAATTTTAATTTTACTAAAAACCCGTTTTTAAGCGGTTTTCGAATTTTATATAAAAAATACATTTTTGCTCGAATATTCTGTAATTTATCCGCAAATTTAGTGTAATTTAGAGCAGTATTTGACTGAATTTATTTATTGTTCAAATTTATAGATAGTAAACAAAATTATTTTAATTTTAATTAGTAGAACTAAAAATAAAAGTTTATCTTGATTTAATAACTTTGAAAATAATTATTCGTTATTCATGCATCATTTTCACATATAAGAATGAAAATATTTTTATGATAGTGATAGGAAAGTTTTTGAATAAATAAAAATAATACATTAATAAATAACAAAAATTCATTAAATTAAAATAAAATAAAACAATATATTAGATACGCACTTGTTAATATCAATTATAGTTTTAAAAACAATTAAGCTAAACTCGGGTATTGTTTGTTCCGAGCAATTTTAATTAATTAATTTTAAACATTCTAATTGTATTTTTTGTTTAATATAATATGATTTCAATCGTCTATCGAATTGCTACTTAGACGTGTCCTTTATTGTTTACTCACAAAATTTTCTGAAATAGAAAATACTCTCATACTAGCGACCAAATTATGCTTAATTGTTTTTAAAGCCTGATATAATAATTCTAAGTTTTTTGTTCTTTAATTTGTGGCTTCTAGGGTTTAAAACTCTTCTTTTTGAGTTAGAGTAGAGGAAGTTACTTCTTCAAGAAGAAGTCACACTGATTTAAATTAAAATATACACTGGTATAAAATTAAATTAATATATACACTGTTATAAAAATCTAATGTAATATATACAAAACCTTTGTGGGAACCATTGCAGACTGATGAGATATCAAATGCTATTGAACCGATATGATTTCAAGAATAAAAACGCTTTCATCTATATTTCATATTTGGTTATATTTGTCATTTTCCACATATACAGTAAAAAACGACTTTTTTCGTTAAAAAAACGGTTTTCAAATTCCATAATTTTCACCAAAAAAAAACGGTTTTTAAAATCGGTTTTTAAAAACCGACAAACCCAATTTTAAACGTTTTCAAATTTATTATTACAAATACTGTAACTTCCATTATTTTTGCTATCTTGTTTGTTATATCTGAGAAAATCAATTGTAAATCATAAATCAATTTATCTCCAGGACATTAACAACAATCGTCATTTCATTTCGAATTCAATTTCAAAAAAAAAAATATGCTTAATTTACACAAAATTGAAAAAGTGCTCTCGTATAGTCACAGTCTAAACGCATTTGCAAATAATTTCCTGCGACATTTTCACTTATACTGTGCTTAGCTTGGCGGCATTTTCACATTTTTCAATAGTTTTCACAAAATTGGAAAAGTGCTTCAGTAGGTACATAAACAGTCTAAACGCACTCGGGTAAACATTTGTACCAGAGTGGCGCTTAGACTGTGCTTAGCCTGGGTAATTTTTTTAAATTCTAATCCAAAATTACAAAAATATTTTATGGAAAATAAAAAAAGATGTAATGATTTTTCATTTTTTATTTTTTTACTCCGTACTCTCAAAAACTCGATTTGTATTTTCTGCACTCTTTGCTCCGTATCTCCGTAACGGCTGGACCTGCCTTTGCCAAAAACTAATCAGCACATCTCCCTATCAATAGGGATCGAATGTTTCTTAAATTATTCAAATCGGTTGATCCGTGCGCCCGAAAACGTGGACGAAAAAATGCAGACATACAAAACACACACACATCCGTTTGGTTTCTGAGGTATGCCAAAATGTTCAGAAACCTTCAAAACGTCGAGAAATGCAAAAATTTTCATTTTCGATTTTCGGCCCATAAAAAAAGGAAAATAATTGTACCAAGTGTCATGTGATTTTTTATAACTTACTGTATCATGTCCAAAAACTTTAACGTCACCATATCCATGGATCGAGGTTACTGGCAAGTCTAAATTTAATCTATCTGTTGCCATCATAAATTAGTTTATACGATTTTTTTGTAGTTTTTAATTTATTAACTAGAAATTTTTATGACATTATAAGTGAAATGTTTGTAAAAATTTTTGATAGGTTTTGTTTTTTAAATAAATATACATTTTGTAAAATACTAATTTTCAAAATCATTGTAAAGATCAATGAATTACTGAATTAATTAGTTGGAAGTAGGGAATGCAATACCGGTATACCGGTATACCGAATTACCGGTAAACCGCCCGATTTTATGGCGGTATTTTTACCGGTATTTATTCCAAAAATACCGGTATTTTCGGTATTTTTACATAAGCGCTATTTGATACATAATACACTAATGTTTAAATTTCTCGGAACAAATGTATCTTTAAATTCCATAATCGCATAAACAGCTATATCTTCAAGTGATTCTATAGGATAAACAAATGTCAAATATTATCTCTACTCGTCATTAAACTGAATATTTATTGCTTTCCAAAGGGCTTCATATCGTGACACGATAAATATAATTTGACTTATAGATAATGATGTTTGTTTCATCTTTTGTAACGGATTTTTAAATAATATTTGTCCCAAAATATTTTATATCATACAGATTACCCTTGCGTAATCTTTATTTTTTTCTAACTTTATACATAATAATTATGATGATTACTAAATATTTTTGCTTCTTATTACAATTATAAAGTATTATTTTTCGAAAAGGTTTCGAAGTTTGAAAATACTATAGAAGCATCACAATGTGATAAATAACAATCCTCAGCAATTATAGTAACTTATTATTGATTTTGACAAAGAATACGATCTTAAATTAGTGTAAAAAAATTATTATTTTTAAATATTGGAAATTATGCTAATTTAACACATCGGATACAGACAATACAGTTTATTAAAATAATGTAATATGATCTTTTATGAGTTTTTGGTCTTTCTGTTTGGTTTTGGTGAAAAGTACTCAATATACTCGATAGTGATAATGAATTAATTAAATTGCATATACTTTTGTTAAATCATTAGTTAAAGAAATAAACTTATTGTTTTATTTTATTGTTTACTTGAATATAGTTGTAGTTGTACATACATTTTTTTATATTTGTACTAGTAACTTTCAATTTTGTTTACGTTTGTGTAAGATAATAAAAATACCGGTAATTTACCGGTATTCCGGTTTTAAAATGAAAAATTACCGAAATACCGGTATTGAAATTTTCCATCGGTATTGCATTCCCTGGTTGGAAGTATATTGGAAGTCTATTCAGAATTCTATAAGAAGCTTATTAGAATTCTCTTAGTATATTATTATGTCTATTAAAAAGTCTTAGTTTTTTTTTAAATAATGTAGTTTAGTGGTGCATTGCATCGTGCCCTAAGGCAAATTGCTGGAACTTCCCGTACCGTAACGAAATCTTCGAGGAATATTAAATGTTTTCAAATAGATCATTATAAATATTGTAACTTTGTCTAATATTTATAAGAATTGTATAAACTGAATTGCAAAGTTAAAATTATTTATTTGAAGTATAGTATAGTATTGTGAGTCTTAGAACTTTACGTAGATTTTTTTTTCTTTTCGTTGTTAACTAGTTTTAAGAGACAAAATTTTGTTAAGTATCAACAAACTTCAATAATTTGTTCGAAAACATAAAATTTTATATATGTACACTTTTAGTATATACTTCAAAGTTTAACATACTGAAATTACAGTTCTTAACTATATATAGTACAACTAGTATACATTTTTGAAATTAGCTTAATCATTAAAGCAATTGTTTCGTCAACACAAGCAGAAAGCTTTTTAGATCATTCAAATCGGACGCTTAGTTCTCTCAAAAACTGCCGTTTTTTGTACATTTAGCTCGGTGTCTCCGATACGTCTGGACCTGCCTTTGCCAAAAACTAATCACCACTTCTCCTCAAAACTACAAATCAAATGCTTTTTTTTGGATCATTCAAATCGGATGCTCCGTTCTCTCAAAAACTCGATTCATATTTTCTGCACTCTTTGTTCCGTATTTCCGTACCGGCCGGACCTGCCTTTGCCAAAAACTAATCGGCACGTCTTCCTATCAATAGGAATGAATGTTTTTTAAACCACTCAAATCAGTTGATGATTCGTACGCCCGAAAACATGGACGAAAAATTGTATCCATACATACACTCAAACATCCATTTTTTCTAAGGTATGCCAAAATGTTCAGAAATCTCTGAAACGTAAATTTACAAAAATTTTCATTTTCGATTTTGGGACGATTACAATTACTTACCCTGTGGAAAGTTAATAAATAATAAATATGAATAATAGATAAGAAAATACTTTATTTATATATGTAACAAAGTAGTTTAAAAATCAAATTATTTTCATCCCTTCGAATATTTCACATTTATAGATCTTCTCAGCTATGAAATGCCTCCTTGTGTTTTTTCAGAGCACTTGATTGCCTGAATGATTTTTTACAGAATTGACATTTAAATGGTCGCTCTCCGGAATGAATAAGCATATGTCTTTTTAAATTATGTCGTTCTGTGAATGTCATACTACATATTCCACATTTGTATGGACGTTCCCCAATATGTGTTTTCATATGATTCTTCAAACTAGCTGATGTTTGGGATGCTTTATTACATATTTCACATTTAAACAGACGCTCTCCGGAATGAATAAACATGTGCTTTCTTAGATTACTTGCTCCTGCAAACCCCTTCTTGCATATTTCACATTTAAATGGAAAATCTCCTGTATGAATGTACATGTGTTTTTTCAGACGACATGAGTGTGCAAATTTTTTGTTGCATATTTCGCATTCATGAGAATATTCTTCAGTATGACTTAGAATATGAAGTTTTAAATTAGTTGTTGAATTGAATTTCTTATAACATATTTCACACTTATATGGACGCACTGTGGAATGATTACGCATGTGTCTTTTTAAATCATTTGTCGTGTAAAATGCTCTACTACATATTTCACATTTATATGAACGCTCTCCGGTATGCAATACCTTGTGCTTTTGTAGATTATGTAAGTAGTTAAATCCCTTATTACATATTTCACATTTAAATGGACGGTCTGTGGAATGAACAATCATGTGTGTTCTCAAAGTACCTATATGTGTGAATGTTTTATCACATGTTTCACATTTATAAGGCCCTTCTTCGGTATGTGTTCGCATATGAAGTTTCAAATTAGTTGATGTTTTGAATCTATTATTACATATTTCACATTGGTACGGACGTTTTACTGTATGAACAAGCAAATGAGTTTTCAAATTACTTGATGATCCAAATACCTTATTACATATTTCACATTTGTGAGAACGCTTTGTTTCATTATCAGGTTCATTCAAGCTTGAAGGTTTTTTTGAGGTATCACACAAGCGCAGAATTAATAGATACTTTGTATTAAGTGATTGATTGCATAACGAGCCTTCAACATTTAATTCCTGTTTGACTTCTTCATCAATAGTTACTTCAGAATTCATGAAATTTTCTAAACAAGTTTTGTCGTCTTGAGAACAGGATTCAGATTTGATATTATCATCAAATTTATCCTCATTTTCTATTTTAACTATATCTAGTGGTTCGATTTTAATATTTAAATTATTCACAGAAACACTCGTTTCAACAGACATGTTTACTGCTTTGAGTAAATAAATATTGATGAAAATGGATCAGAACTATCTAATAACGTAGCACTATTTAATAACTGATTTTAATCAATAATTTTAAATTGGATAAGATTTAATTGTTCATTGGAAATTACACCATACTTTTGTTTGACATTTGAGTTGACAATTGAAGCCGTTAAGCCAGAACATAGAGTGTTTTTATGGAAAAGACTAGACTTCATATATAATAACATAATTTCATAATATGATATGAAGAAATGAATTCGTTATTATATTTTGTATATATAATAATGTAAACATTTTCGACTTTTGAGATTATAAACAAACACGTGAAAAAGTCTTTTCTCAATATTCAAAGGACTCGTTCATAGATAAGGACTGGAATTGTTATAGATTTATGTTAAGAATTTTTCAACGGTTACACGCATGTGTTGTATATATATTCAATAAAGTTATTCATAATATTTAATCTGAACATTTCAAAATAAACAAACTTTATTTATAAACAAAACAAAACTTTATATATAAAGTTTAGTCTTTTCTATATACACACTCTATACTCTGCTCTTCAACTGTCAACTCAAATGTCAAACAAAAGAATGAGGTAATTTCCAAGAAAAAATATTAAATTTATAATTATTGATTGAAATCAGTTATTAAATAGTGCTAGGTTATTAAATAGTACGGATCCATTCTCATCAATATATATTTACTTAAAGTAGTGAACATGTCTGATGCAACGAGTGCTTCTATGAATAATATAAAAATCGAACCACTAGATATAGTTAAAACAGAAAATGAGGATGAACTTGATGACAATGTTAAATCTGAATCCTGTTCTGAAGATGACAAAACGTGTATAGAAAATTTCATGAACTCTGAAGTAAAGATTGATGAAGAAACCAAACAGGAATTAGATGTTGAAGGCTCGTTATGCAATCAATCACCTAATACAAAGTATCTATTAATTCTGCGCTTGTGTGATACCTCAAAAAAACCTTCAAGCTTGAATGAACCTGATAATGAAACAAAGCGTTCTCACAAATGTGAAATATGTAATAATGGATTCCAAACATTAACTAGTTTGAAAATTCATATGCGAACACATACTGGAGAAAGACCCTATAAATGTGAAACATGCGATAAAACATTCACACAAATAGGTAGTTTGAAAACACACATGATTGTTCATTCCATAGAGCGTCCATACAAATGTGAAATATGTAATAAGAGATTTGCTCTCTTACATAATCTAGAAACGCACAAGGTATTTCATACCGGAGAGCGTCCATATAAATGTGAAATATGTAGTAGAGCATTTCACACAACAAGTAATTTAAAAAATCACATGCACATTCATTCCACAGTGCGTCCATATAAGTGTGAAATATGTTATAATAAATTCAATTCAACAACTAAATTAAAACGTCATATTCTAAGTCATACTGGAGAATACTCCCATGAATGCGAAATATGCAACAAAAAATTCGCACAATCATGTAATCTGAAAAAACACATGCACATTCATACAGGAGATTATCCATTTAAATGTGAAATATGCAACAGGGGGTTCACAGAATCAAGTAATCTAAAAAAGCACATGTTTATTCATTCTGGAGAGCGTCTGTTTAAATGTGAAATATGTAATAAAGCTTCCCGAACATCAGATAATTTAAAGTATCATATGAAAACACATACTGGGGAACGTCCATACAAATGTGAAATATGCAGTAGGACATTCACAGAATCAAATAGTTTAAAAAGGCATATGTTTCTTCATTCCGGAGAACGTCCATTCAAGTGTGAAATCTGTGAAAAATCATTCACACAATCTTGTATTCTGAAAAAACACATGCTCAGTCATACAGGAGAATGCCCAGACAAATGTGAAATATGCAATGAGGTATTTGCATCATCAGATAACTTGAAAAAGCATATGCGCACTCATACAAAAGAACGTCCATACAAATGTGAAATATGTAGTAGGACATTTACAGAATCAAATAGTTTAAAAAGGCATATGCTTATTCATTCAGGAGAGCGACCGTTTAAATGTGAATTCTGTGAAAAATCATTCAGGCAATCAGGTGTTCTGAAAAAACACAAGCAGGCAATTCATAGCAGAGAAGATCTATAAATAACTTTGTTACATTATCACAAATTTATTTACTTTTAAGTAATATTTATAAATAAAATATCTTGTTGTCTATTATTCATATTTATAATTTTTAACTTTCCACAGGGTAAGTAATTGTAATCGTCCAAAAATCGATTTTTAAAATTTTTGCATATCTTTACGTTTCAGAGGTTTCTGAACATTTTGGCATATCTTAGAAAAAATTAAAGTTTGAGTGTATGTATGAATACAATTTTTCGTCCACTTTTTCAGACGCAAGGGTCAACCGATGGTCCTATTAATAGGATCACCTAATTGATTCCTATTGATAGGGAGACGTGCTGATTAGTTTTTGGCAAAGGCAGGTCCAGCCGTTTCGGAGATACGAAGCTAAATGTGGAAAAAATGGCAGGTTTTGAGATCCGATTTGAATGATTCAAAAAACTTTCTGCTTGTCTTGACAAAATAATTGCTTTAAGAAACAAAATTATTTATTCTAGCTATAGTTCTAAGGCTTACTATACTTTAAATGAATAATTTTAACTTTGCAATTCAATTTATATAATTCTTATAAATATTAGACAATGTTACAATATTTATTTATAATCTATTTGAAAACATTTATTACTTCTCGAACATTTCGTTACGGTACGGGAAGTTCCAGCAATTCGCCTTAAGGCACGTTGTCATACACCACTAGTTTATTATTTATTTAAGGGTCAATTTATTTAGTTAGTATCGTTGATACTTGTTTTCTTCAAAAATAAACATTTGAGGCAAATTTTCTAATTTCAAATTCAACTAAATGTACCTTTACAATTACAACAAACATTATTTGTTTCAAAAATTATAATTTATCTTGTATATTGATAATTTTGTGTTTTTTTTACTTTATAGCAAAGGAAATGCCTTTACGCATCCCAGACTAGGTATTTTGTCTGGGTATGTCGGACCTCAATACCGCTCTGGTTCAATACCGACTAAAACCGCCGCTTTGCTCTTGCCTCTTGTTCCCACGAAAACCGCCGTTAGGCATTACTTCATGGAGGGAGGATCTAGAATGTTATCATTCTTACATTGATTGATAAAGATAAATTTTCGTCGACGATTTTGGGAACACCGATCAACCGATTTGAATAATTCAAAAAACATTCAATTCGTATTGATAAGGGGACGTGCTGAGTAGTTTTTGACGAAGGCAGGTCTAGCCGTTCCGGAGATATGGGGCAAAAAGTGCCAAAAACGGTAACTCACTTTTTAAGAGAACGAAGCGTCCGATTTTAATTATTCACAAAACATTTTACTTGTATTAACGAGATGAAGAATTGATTAAATTTTTGGGAAGGCAGGTCCAGCGGTTATGGACTCTTAATAAAAATAAGTTAAAACAATGTCATTTGACGGCCAAATATGTTTATTGGACATATATGTACATCAAATTATCAGATATTTTATAGAGATTTTAATAATGCATACACATTTTGTGTAAATTTTTTTGGGTTCCGTACCAAGATTTTTAATTACGGTACGGGAAGTTCCAGTAATTTGCTTTGAGTTTTTTGATTTTTATGAATTTAAAAAGATGTCTAGTCTTCTCCAAAAACATTCTGTGGTTTCGCTATCAGCTGTCAACTGTCAAATCAAATGTAAACAAAGATAACAAAGAATAATTTCATTTTTAAGAATTAATGTAAAAAATATTTAAACCAGTATCATATTTAAAAAGATTATTAATTAAAATAGGTTATTAAATAATACGAATCCATTTTCATCAATATTTATTAAATAAAAGAAGTGAACATGTCAGATGCAACAAGTGTTTCCACGAAAGATCCTAAAATGAAAATTGAACCACTAGATTTTTCTATAGAAGACGTTAAACGAGAAAATGATGATGAATTTGATGGTATTAATAAACCTGAAGTCGATAAAAAATGTTTACAAAGATTTATGAATTCTGAAGTAACGATTGATGAAGAAGTTAAACAGGAATTAGATCTTGATAATACCAAAGAAAAACTTTTGAAGGTGAATGAATCTGTTAATGGACATGCTCATGCTCATACTGGTAAGGGTTGTTACAAATGTAGAATATGCGATAAGGTATTTGGAACATCGAGTAATATGAATAAGCATATGCGTATCCATACAGGAGAACGTCCATACAAATGTGAAATATGCAATAAGGCATTTACATCATCAGATAACATGAAAAAGCATATGCGTACTCACACAGGAGATCGTCCATTTAAATGTGAAATATGCAATAGGACATTCACACAATCAAGTAAGCTAAAAATACACAAGTTTATCCACTCTGAAGAGCGTCCATATAAATGTGAAATATGTAATAACGGATTCAATTCATTAACTAGTTTAAAATGTCACATTCTAAGTCATACTGGAGAATACTCCCATGAATGCGAAATATGTAACAAAAAATTCACACAATTATGTAATCTAAAAGTGCACATGCTTATGCATTCTGGAGAGCGTCCATTTAATTGTGAAATATGCAATAACGCATTCTATTCATCAAGTCGTTTAAAAGAACATATGCGAACACACACAGGAGAACGTCCTTATGAATGCCAAATATGCAATAAAACATTTGCACAATTAAGCAGTATCAAAAGACACATGGTTATCCATTCCGGAGAGTTTTCTTATAAATGTACAACATGTAATAAACTATTCCCAACATCAAGTGGATTAAAACAGCATACGCGTACTCATACAGGAGAACGTCCATACGAATGTGAAATATGCAATAAAACATTCACACAAATAGGTAGCTTGAAAACGCACATGATAAGTCATTCCGGTGAGAGTTCACATGAATGTAAAATATGTAATAAAGCATTTCCTTCACCGACTAGTTTAAAACTTCATGTGCGAACACATACTGGCGAACGCCCTTTTGAGTGCCCGATATGCAATAAAACATTTGCACAATTAGGTGCCTTGAAAAATCACATGGTTATTCATTCTGAAGTATATCCTTGTAAATGTGAAATATGTAATAAAGCATTCAAAACATCGAGTAATTTAAAACGTCATATGCGAACACATACTGGAGAAAGACCTTATAAATGTGAAACATGCGATAAAACATTCACACAAATAGGTAGTTTGAAAACACACATGCTTATTCATTCCACATAGCATCACAGTGAAATATGTAATAATGGATTCCAAACATCAACTAGTTTGGAATTACATATGCAAACACATACCGGAGAAAGACCCTATAAATGCCGAATGTGCAACAAAACATTCACACAATCAAGTAATTTAAGAACGCACATGATTATTCATTCTGAAGAGCGTCCATTCAAGTGTGAAATATGCAATAAAGCATCCCGTACATCACATAATTTAAAACTTCATATGAAAATTCATACTGGAGAAAAGTCTTATAAATGTGAAATATGCAATAAGACATTCACACAATCAGGTAATCTGAAGGCGCACATGCTTATTCATTCTGGGGAGCGTCCACATAAATGTGAATTATGTGAAAAATCATTCACACAATTGATTTCTTTGAAAACACACAAGCAGCGCATTCATAGCTGAGAAGAAATATAAACATACTTGTTAAATTCAATTTAAATGTAATAATAAATATATGAATAAATTATCTAGAATAAATATTGTTTTTGAAGTAAAACTTCTTTAGGGGGTACCAGCATCAACGTTGTATGCGTACCGATATCGGTCGGCATAGATAAATAAACATTTTTTTGCATTAAAACGTACAAATTTTTATTTAATGAAAAATGCCTGAATCAGAAGAATTCAGAACCCTGTCCCTTGAAAATAATAATACAAATCAAAGATTTACGCCGTGTACAAACGTAAGTTTATTGATTAGAAATTATTATTCGTAGTTTCTATAAATCTTTGAAGTTGTTAAAATGGAAAATATACTTTAAGCAAGACAGACATTACAGATGTTCAAAAAATGAGATTATATCGCCAGCGAAAAAGTAAAAAAAATACAAGCAGTCAATGAATGTATGTTAATTGTAATTACATGAAGCTCTTCAAACACAATTATTACATGATGAGTGAAGTTTCGAAAACAATATTTGTCTGGGCTATATATTATATGATGTATTTATTTTTACTTAAATGCCATCTTGTACAGTAGCAAATAAGTTTTACTTCAATCGCGTGTGAACCTTACGCGCACTCTTTTTTAAATTTACACAAAGTCGTTTCGTGTGGACATAGAGAATTGTTATGAACTTAAAAAGACGATAAGCGTCTAGTCTCTTCGAAAAACATACTCTACGCTTTGGCTTCAACTGTCAACTCAAACGTCAAAAAAATAACAAAGAATGATGTCATTTCCAAGAATCGATTATGAATCATTATTATATTTAAGAACATCATTTATTACAGTAGATTATTAGATATTATAAATATTTGGTGATTTAAAGCACTAAACATGTCTGATGCAACAAGTGTTTCTAGGAATAACCCTACAATTAAAATTGAACCACCAGATTTTTCTACAGAAGACGTCAACCGAGAAAATGAGGATGAATTTGATAGTATTGATGGTATTGTTAAGTCTGAATCCCCTTCTGAAGACGACAAAACGTGTTTACAAAGATTTATGAATTCTGAAGTAACTATTGATGAAGAAGTCAAACAGGAATTAGATGACGAGGGCGAAAAACTGTTTGAATGCTCAATATGCAATAAAGCATTTATTACAAAGTATTTATTAGATTTACACGTTTGTGATACCTTAGAAAAACATTCAAACTTGAATGAATCTGATAAAAAACGTGCTCATATTGGAAATGGTTCTCACATATGCGAAATATGCAATAAGGTATGTTCATCATCAAATAGTTTGGTACATCATTTGCGTCTTCATACAGGAGAACGTCCATACAAATGTGAAATATGCAATAAAGGATTTATATCAAGTAGAAATCTGAGGGTGCATTCGTATACTCATACAGGAATACGTCCATATAAATGTGAAATATGTAATAAAACGTTCAATTTACCAAGTCTTGTAAAAAGACATATGCGACAACACACTGGCGAACGTCCTTATGAATGCCAAATATGCAAGAAAACATACACAGTATTAGGCAATTTGAAAACACACATAATTGGTCATTCCAAAAAGGATACATATAAATGTGAAATATGTAATAAAGTATATATTTCATCAGTAGGTTTTAAAAATCATATGCGGAATCATACTAGAGAACAGCCTTATGAAGCACTACAAATGTCTGATGCAACAAGTGTTTCTAAGAATAACCCTAAAATTAAAATTGAACCACTAGATTTTTCTATAGAAGACGTTAAACGAGAAAATGAGGATGAACTTGATGACAATGTTAAATCTGAGTCCTGTTCTGAAGACGGCAAAACGTGTTTACAAAGATTTATGAATTCTGAAGTAACTATTGATGAAGAAATCAAACAGGAATTAGATGATGAGGGCGAAAAACTGTTTGAATGCTCAATATGCAATAAAGCATTTATTACAAAGTATTTATTAGATTTACACGTTTGTGTTACCTTAAAAAAACATTCAAACTTGAATGAATCTGATAAAAAACGTGCTCATATTGGAAATGGTTCTCACATATGCGAAATATGCAATAAGGTATGTTCAACATCAACTGTTTTGGTACGTCATTTGCGTCTTCATACAGGAGAACGTCCATACAAATGTGAAATATGCAATAAAGGATTTATATCAAGTACAAATCTGAAAGCGCATTCATATACTCATACAGGAATATATCCATATGAATGTGAAAGATGTCATAAAACATATAGATTCCCAACCAGTTTGAAAAAAACACATGCTTAGTCATTTTAAGAGAGCTTATGAATGCCAAATATGCAAGAAAACATTCGTGGTATTAAGCTCTTTAAAAGCACACATGCCTATTCATTCTGAAGAGCGTCCATATAATTGTGGAATATGTAATAAAGCATACACATTAAAAGGTAATTTGAAAAAGCATATGCGGTCACATACTGAAGAAGGAACACTATAAATGTTAGACATGTAATAAGTACATAAAAAATGTAGTCTGATCCAACACAATAAGCGCTTTCATGAGCAGGACACAAAATAAATCAATTCCTCAAAGGGCTATTTATAAATACACTCTTACTCTATTTTGATTTAAACTTTCTTGTTATATTTGTTTATCTTTAAGTAACAATTACAAAATAACTATATTTGTATTCAGTTTTCAGATTTATATTAAAAATCAATCAATTATTTATAGGTTGTTTTATTTAGTTAGTAACATTGATAGTTGTTTTTTTCCAAAATTAACTATTTATAAGTTGAATTTCACATTTTTCAAATGTGCACCGGTTAGTTATGATTGAAAGAAAGTCAAATTTTCCTAAAAACACAAGAAAGACCAACGGTGTTGTAAATAAATAAATAATACAACAAATTATGTATATGAAGAAAATTTTTCAATGAAGCTAATGTAGTAAATTAAAAAAATAAATATAAAAACTTCCAACTTTTTTCTTAATTCATATAATAAATTAAGAACAGATAATTTCTTGAATTTCCACAAAAAGATGGTTATGTTTTGAAGTTTTGAATCCAAATCACAATCAAAATAATTAGGAATATGTAAGAAACACCACCAACATTCTTATAAATTATCATCACCTTGCAAAACTTTTATACATATATGTCGTATTCATATTTTTGACCTCGAATATAAATTACAAGTTGAAGAAAAAGACAAGTTTTATCAGAGTAATAATAAACTTAAGCAAATTATCTTTAACAAACAATAATCTGTAAGCAAACCTCTTTTCTTTGTAACAATAATGTACTAAGTAAATATTTTCATAAACCCTCCATTAAAACCTGAACAATCATAATTTAATCATACATTATGTGTAGCGAATTTTATTATTAAGAATTATGCAAATATAAAGCAACCTATAGTTGAAATGCATATAAGAGTCTAATAAGCTTCGACCATTTGTTTTTATTTCTCAACTAAAATTCTGTGCAACATTATTGAAATAGGTTAACAATTAGGAATAATTACCTCTTATGATATATCTCCTTGAATGAATTATCTTTAATTGTTGGAATATATTTTAATCATCTTTGAGTGAACTTAGTATCCATTTTCAGTGCACTCTTCCATCTCATCTCTATAATGTCCTGAATGAGTAGAATAATCCAAATATTTTCTTAAATCCTCCATTAAAACCTAAACAATCATAATTTAATTATACACCCTGTGTCGCCACTCTGATTATTAGGAATTATGCAAAGATATAGAGAAACCTATAGTTGTATTGCATATAAGAGTTTAATAAGCTTCGACTAGATTTTTGTTTGTTTTCCAATTGAAATTCTGTGCAACATGATTGAAAAAGGTTAACAACCGAGTATAATTCCTGATTATTTAGATATATTTCCTGATTTAACAATGAATTCATGAGAGAATTATCTTTAATTGTTTAAATATATTTTAATTATTACGTGAACTTAGTATCCATTTTAAAGTGTGCTCTTCCATGTCATCTCTATAATGGCCTGAATGAGTAGAATAATCCAAATATTTTCAAAAATCCTCCATTAAAACCTAAACAATCATAATTTAATTATACATTTTGTGTAGTTATCCTTGTTATGTTATATTATGATTTAAGAGAAGTAACCAATAGAACTAGATCAACTAGAAGTAACCATTAAACATAAATTACCAATAAATCCTATAATAAATATAAAGGATAATTACCTCTTGACAAAGTTATTATATCATGAATGAGTAGAATAATCCAAATATTCTCTTAAATCCTCCGTTTAGGTTTTAACCTAAACAATCATAATTTAATCATACATTTCTTATCGAATCTTATTATTAAAAATTATGCAAAGATATAGAGAAGAACCTCTATAGTTGTATTACAAAAAAGAGTTTAACACGTATTGAAAATTAGGTTTTTAAATTTAAAGTATAAATTTCTATAATATAGGTTTTATATTTTTTCTAAAAATGGAGGTTGAACTGACATGACATTTGACTGAAGAGATTTATAAAAATATTCCAAATGCTTATATAAATATTATTAACACAATTTTTTAACAGTTAATACTTACATTTTAATCGGTATTTATTATATCCTAACGTATTTATTGAAATACCTGCGATTTTGATACAAACGAACAATGACGAACGATATGTTTTCCATATAAGTTTATTTATCTTTGATGTTTTCCACACTTACTATTTTGGCTAACTTCACAGCTTTCAGATAAGATAAATTTAATTTTGACGTTTCAAACTGAAAGAATAACAAAAATTTTGTGGTTATATATTTATATAAACTCAAATTTGCAAAAAATGTGTAGAATTCGGTTTCCAAAAGATTTGTGCAAACTTATTGTACCAGGGACAATGCTTTTTAATCAATTTCACTTAGTGTCATTGTGCAGTTTTAACGAATTTATTTCAAATTGTTTGTTATTGTTTTGATCCTTTGAATTCATACAACTGGCTGTTGTAATGTTTAATTACCCAACAATGTTTAATTACCCAGCGAATAGTGCTTAATTAGTGTGTGTAATTGTGTTTTAACTAGTTTTTTTTTAACAAGTTTTACCCATAAAATTTGATTTAAAACCCAATAATTATTACATTTGATACCGGGGTTAAGATTACTCTCAGAGGCTCTTTTGACTACGCGAGTATACCTCCAACCTGCCTATATAAAGGGGTGCTAATCAGCGGGCGGCTCATTAGCGCGTCAGCTCTCGAACAGTAAACATCTCGCGCAGTGGTGCAGTGCAAGTGATCAAAGTGAATAGTAAATATTATTATTTTGAAACCAAGTAGTGTTTTTTAAGTGTGTTCCGGTATGCAGTATATACTTATAAAAGGTAAGAGCATTTATTTATCATTATTTTGCACAATTTTTATGTTTTATTAGCACAACAATTGACGTCGTTTGGTACAGATATGTAAACAGTCTTTACATCTGTAAAAATGTCTTAGGCGTGCTTAATTGTTGTTTTATTATAAATTTATTACATGTTATTAAATATTATGGCACTTTTACTTAATATTTATTGAAATTTTTACGTTTTTTTGCAATTTAAATTTTGTTACTTTTGAAAAATTCAAGATGGCGGCCATAATATTATTGACAGTTATTAGCACAACAATTTGCGCCGTTTGGTACTGATATGTAAACTGTGTTTACATCTGTAAAAATGTCTTAGGCGTGTTTAATTGTTGAGTTATTATAAATTTACTACATAATATTTAATATTATGGAAAATCTAAGATGTGGGCCATAATATTTTTGACTGTTATTAGCACAACAACGGACGCCCTTTGGTACAGATATGCAAACAATGTTTATATCTGTAAAAATGTCTTGGGCGTGCTTAATTGTTGATTTATTATAAATTTATTACATATTATTTAATATTCTTGCACTTTTCCTCTATATTTATTGAGATTTTTGCAATTTTTCGCAATTTAAATTTTGCTGCTTTTCAAAAATCCAAGATGGCGCCCATAACAACAACCGGTGGTTTTTGCCTGATTTAAGCAATATAACCGTTTGCACAACCTATTATTGATGAAAATTCAATGAACTTTGATGTAATAAATTCATTTACATTCAAAAATTGTGCTTGTAAAGTTTTTTTTGTTCAAAAAAGCAACGACAAATTCTTCGGTCATGACGGCGCCTCAGCTGTCAATTGACCAAAGTTTGAATCGTCTTTTTAACATTACAATCGTATACGCAAACGATAAGTCCAATATAAATCATTTTCATTAAACAAATTGAATTCATTTTCATCAAATTGCATTTTATTATTATTTATTATTTGCAACTTTTTCGCAAACTATTGACAAGCCATCTAGCGGCGCTTTTGCAAAACAAGATGGCGGCCGTTGCTAATTTCAGTTTATGTTCAAACCAGTACTTCTGCTTTATATTTAAATATTTACAATTATTATTTATTCAATAATTATACACATTTATAATTTTTTTATATTAATTTCAAGTTATATAAAATAATAAATATGTAATGAAATTATTTCATATCATTTTTATATATATTTTATTAAAATATGACATAATTCCATCATAGACTTATTATTGTATATGACTTAAAAATAATATAAAATTCTAATGACTTAATGAATAGTTATTTTTAAACGTTTTGAAACAAATCTATCGTTGTATTTTTCATTATTTTCAGATTTTGATATGATCTTATCACTTCGAGCCCACATCACTTCAGTTTGCAGAGAGTTGCAGATACAGAATTTGCAGATATTTATAATATTGCAGAGAGATAAATGGGCGAAGATGCTGCAAAGGTAGGATTTCTTTTATTTTCAACTTATGGGAATTATATTATTTTTTTTACTCAAAAAAATAAATAATTTTCATAGCCCATAATGATATTTATGCGGATGCGGTGATAAGCAATGTGTTCATTTCATATATTATAATTGATTGATGATTTATTTATGTTATATTATGTGTGCTTGCAATTTCCTATATATATGTATTTAAATTTGTCGTCGTTGCTGAGAGATCTTCAAAAGGTTAGTGGCTTTGTTTTTCATTTAATTTCTTTTATTTGTGCAACATTTTTTTAGCATTTTTTATTCCTGCACAATTTTTATCACTTGCTTATCACCATCGATACGACATTTTTTACTAGGATTCTTTCCAATTAGAATTTTTAATGATCAAGACTAACTTTTACTTTTTATCACACCCTGAACAAAAAATTGTATATCTCATTCTACCCTGTTGTAACTTTTATTTTTTATCAAACCCTGATCGGTTTAGATACCGAAATTTTGTATATCTCATTCTACCCTGTTGTAACTTTTAATTTTTATCAAACCCTGATCGGTTTAGATACCGAAATTTTGTATATCTCATTCTACCCTGTTGTAACTTTTATTTTTATCACACCCTGAACAAAAAATTGTATATCTCATTCTACCCTGTTGTAACTTTTATTTTTTATCAAACCCTGATCGGTTTAGATACCGAAATTTTGTATATCTCATTCTACCCTGTTGTAACTTTTATTTTATATCAAACCCTGATCGGTTTAGACACCGAAATTTTGTATATCTCATTCTACCCTGTTGTAACTTTTATTTTTTATCACACCCTGAACAAAAAATTGTATATCTCATTCTACCCTGTTGTAACTTTTATTTTTTATCAAACCCTGATCGGTTTAGACACCGAAATTTTGTATATCTCATTCTGCCCTGTTGTAACTTTTATTTTTTATCAAACCCTGATCGGTTTAGACACCGAAATTTTGTATATCTCATTCTACCCTGTTGTAACTTTTATTTTTTATCAAACCCTGATCGGTTTAGATACCGAAATTTTGTATATCTCATTCTACCCTGTTGTAACATTTATTTTTTATAAAACCCTGATCGGTTTAGATACCGAAATTTTGTATATCTCAGTCTACCCTGTTGTAACATTTATATTTTATCAAACCCTGATCGGTTTCAATACCGAAATTTTGTATATCTCAGTCTACCCTGTTGTAACTTTTATTTTTTATCAAACCCTGTTCGGTTTAGATACCGAAATTTTGTATATCTCAGTCTACCCTGTTGTAACTTTTATTTTTTATCAAACCCTGATCGGTTTACACACCGAAATTTTGTATATCTCATTCTACCCTGTTGTAACTTTTATTTTTTATCAAACCCTGATCGGTTTAGATACCGAAATTTTGTATATCTCATTCTACCCTGTTGTAACTTTTATTTTTTATCACACCCTGAACAAAAAATTGTATATCTCATTCTACCCTGTTGTAACTTTTATTTTTTATCAAACCCTGATCGGTTTAGATACCGAAATTTTGTATATCTCATTCTACCCTGTTGTAACCTTTATTTTTATCAAACCCTGATCGGTTTAGATACCGAAATTTTGTATATCTGATTCTACCCTGTTGTAACTTTTAATTTTTATCACACCCTGAACAAAAAATTGTATATCTCATTCTACCCTGTTGTAACTTTTATTTTATATCAAACCCTGATCGGTTTAGACACCGAAATTTTGTATATCTCATTCTACCCTGTTGTAACTTTTATTTTTTATAAACCCTGATCGGTTTAGATACCGAAATTTTGTATATCTCATTCTACCCTGTTGTAACTTTTAATTTTTATCAAACCCTGATCGGTTT
>NW_020539727.1:17776267-17818729 GCF_003426905.1 Ctenocephalides felis
CATCTGATATCAAGTTGTAGTGATATCTATTTTTACTTGAGAATGTAGATAAAGATTATGTTGAAATACCATCGTAATTAATCAACTTACTGTGTTACTTTTTTTATCCATCCCCGAAAAAAACAACAAAACAATTACTGAATGTCGTCATGAAATATACTGTAATTCATATAAAAAACTAGTGGTGTATGGCATCGTGCCTCAAGGAAAATTGCTGGAACTTTCCGTACCGCAACGAAATATTCGAGAAATATTGAATGTTTTCTAATAGATTATTATAAATACTGTAACATTGTTTAATATTTATGAGATTTATATAAACTGAATTACAAAGTTAAAATCATTTATTTAAAGTATATAAGTGAGCTTAAGAACTTTAGCCAGAATTAAAATTAAAATCTGTATTATTTTTGATATACCGGAATAGAAAAAAAGAAATATCAAGAATAAATAATGTGCAGAAGAATAAAAGTTTTATTAAAAATTGTTTTGATAATTTTTTAGTGAGTGTTAATTTTATATAAAAAAGTTTTCATTATGAACATCATATATCTTTTATGTTTACTTTGTAGTTTTTATAATAATTTTTATATGAGCCAAAATCCTCAGAGCAATCCAACAAATAAAAATGAAAGAAATTTATATCATTTTTAATATTTTCATACGTTTCGACAAATCATTCTTTGTCATCTTCAGTTTAAAAATAACATTAAATGTACTGTATTGTTTCTTAGTGCTTTAAAGTGTTTGTTGTTTTCCAAATTATTTAATAAATTTATCCCTTTACCCTTGCACATATTTCTAATAATTTATTTACATACAAAACAAAATGAGAAAAATAAGACCTTCAAGCGTTTCAATTAATTCTTTAATTTCAAGTGCGATTTTAAAGTATACCGAGTTGCTGTAGGTCATGATAATATTAGACAATATCAAATATTATTTAATTTTTTATAAGTTTGTTAAATATTTTATTTATATTAGACTAACCGTTTAAAAGTTACAAAAATATAATAAATAAATGCACGGTTAATATGCATGCTATAATTCCTTTCAGTGCTTTCTCAATTCTCAATTTTTGTTATTTTTATTATTTTAAAATTAATTCTCAATTTATTAGCAATTTTAAAGCATACCGAGTTGCTGTTAGAAGCATACCGGTCGTATACTGTTAGAAAATATTTAAGTATATTTAATTTAGTGCAAATTTGTCAAATATTTTAGTAATATTAGACTAACCGTTCAAAAGTTACAAAAAATATAATAAATAAATGCACGTGCTATAATAACTCTTATCAGTAACTCTTATCTCTTTAAAATAAATTTTCAATTTTCAATAGTGATTTTAAAGTATACCGAGTTGCTGTAGGGTCTTATAATGTGAGAAAACATTGTAGTATATTCAATTTAGTACAAGTTTGCAAAATATTTTATTTATATTAGACGAACCGTTTAAAAGTTACACGAAATATAATACAGAAATGCAAATATGACGACTTCTCATACAAGTTGTATAAGTCTCTTTAAATTAACAAATAAAAATACTGATTAATTCATAAAGTAAAAAAATAATAAATATCTTTCGCATAAATCGATTTTTCCCAAAAACAAAACTACATTTAATTTCCACAACAATACATGCTTAATATAAAAATACCTTTTGAAAATATTCTCATTATGAAAATATGATTCTATATCTATTCTTGTTAATAATAAAATATCGGCAGAGTCTAAATTTATTTTTTTTAATCTCAAAATATTTTTACTATTATTGTGTTTTTTATCTGTTTAAATCACATCTTTTATTATTTTTCATTATAATTAAAAAAGATAAGATGAAATATGTAAAATGACTATGAAATGAATATGTGACATCTTGTTAAAAAAAATAAAAATTTCTAAAATTAATGAAGGAAGTCTTAATTAATTTATTATGATTAATTGAAATTTTAAATAATTATTTTGTATTTATTGTAATTATTTTTGTTTATTTTTGTATCTAGTGAAAGTTTGAGTAAAACAGATTTATAAATAATATATAGTAAATTATACAAAAGACTTAAGATATATATATATATATATATATATATATATATATATATATATATTCTAAGTCTTCAGTATAATTTATTATTAATAGAACTGTTTTCTAAAAATATCATCAGCACCAAACGAATAAAATATTTTATCAATATTATCTCTATACCAAGAACACAATATAGCAATGTTTTTAAATTCATATATTTTTTTAAATCATATTAAAATACATCGGCTGCCACATATATATATGTTTTTATAAGATTTTGTCCAATTTCACCCACATAAGTTGATGGGCAGTTATAGCAATTCATTTTGTATGCAATATTGGATATATGAACGTAAATATTTTGTAGAGCGCCGAACAAAAAATCCAAAAAGTAAAAAAAACAAGAAAGTTTTTCAAAAAAAAACATTTCTTTATTTATTTACGTCGACGTTTCGGAACTAGGTACGTTCCATCTTCAGGACAATTGTCAAGAAACATGATCTTGATAAGATTTAAGCAAACAAAATTTTGAATATGTTTAAGAAAAGCAGAAGATGGTGGATTTTTTTTTTATATAAAATGATTAAAATTGTGGATGAAATAATGTACAGAAATATGACAATATAATCAAAATGAAAATGATGAAAACAAATGAGTGGATTATATAACAAAATATTAAAAATAATGTTAAAAACACATAACAAACTCAAAAAAGACATAATTTAAAGAAATTTTGAATTACAAAATTTGTTTCTTCGTCTGAAAAAAAATTTATAAAATCAATTTTTTTGATAAAATCTTTTTTAGTGAAAAATTGTTAGTGTATAATCAATCATACAGGTAATTAATTCTGTTTTTTCAGTAACCTTTTCTTACAACTTTCTAATTTTTTAACATTTCTAATATTTTGTTATATAATCCACTCATTTATTTTTAACCCTTTCATTTTGATTATATTGTCATATTTCTGTACATTTTTTTTCCACAATTTTAATCATTTTCTATTAAAAAGCCCACAAATTTCTACTTTTCTTAAATATATTTTGTTTGTTAAAAATCTTATTAAAATCATGTCTCTTGACAGATGTCCTGAAAATGGAACGTACCTTTTATTTTGCTCAAAATTATACTATACTAATAATATAATTTTTATAAAAGTCTTACAATAATTTAAAAAGAATTTTTTAAGTCTTAAATATTTCTCATACTCTAAAATACAGTTGATTGGAAGTTGAAATAAAAAAAGTGAAAAAATACATCATTAGGCCAATATACTGCTAATAATTTCTTGTATGTATGAGAGTATGGTATAAAAATTAAAAAAAAACATAAGTGAAGTAAAAGACATCAAAAATTTCGCATTATGCTGTGGCAACCGATGTATAACTATTTATTCCAATAGTATATTTTATTCATTTATTATTTATTTATAATTCAAGACGGAAGCAAGCTCTAGGCAATGATCGATTTTGATCACAGAAACAACATATCGACGTCAAATATATTTTCGAAGCGTCGCTACTAAAAAGTCTATTAATTCAAACAAAAATAATAGTATATATATATATATATATATATATATAATATATATATATATATTTATATATATAACCTCATACATATTAATTGGGTTTGGTGAGTCTTTTAGCACCTCTGTTGGGGGGTCCTTTCGGTTTTGCAAAAAGAGGCCGATGCAGGTTCTTTTTCGGATGCAGCTCGTCCTGGAGAAACTCTTCGGTCAGTTCACTCCCTGAATCTATTTCAAGCTGAACAAAGAAATAATTAAAATAATAAAAATAATATATATATATATATATATATATATATATATATTTATGGAATATTTTTGCAGCCCAATCGTCAAATTAAAAAAAGATTAAATAGAAAAATTATTTATTCCATTAAACGTTTCGACACTTGATGTGTATCATCATTCAGTAATCTAAAAAACATATTAGATAAATACAGAGTTGATAATAAATATAAATATATAAAAAGGAGAAAATTATACAATTATATATATATATATATATATATATATATATATTTCATTATTTACCTTTTTCGTAATTGGAAGATTCAAACTCTGTATAGTCTCCAAAAATGGTGCTTTACAACTTGAATAAAGCATTCTTTCCTTTATAGAACAATTGTATCCAGGCATTGAATAAATAAAAACTAAAACATGAAATCAATTAATAAGCAAATGTAATATTTATATTTATATTTATATTTGTATTTATACTTATATTTATATTTATATCTATACTTATATTTATTATTAGAGAGATTACTTTCAATACTAACCTATGCTTTCAGTATAATCTCCTTCATGTGTATGTTTAAAATTATAAAGATGATACCTCGCACTGTCTTCAGGGACTTCATTTTTTAAATTATTTAAATCTATATTGGCAGCTTTTACCAGGTGTATTTTTTCTTCTGCAAATTCTGTAAAAATAAATAAAGATGTCCACCATTAAAAGAAAAATTCCCAATGATCTATATAATATATATATATACTATATATATATATATATATATATATATATATAGCCATTTGTAAATACTACATTATTATTATTATTATTATCTTATTATTCCTGTTATTTTGTTATATTTATTATTATTTGTCACTTATTGTTTTAATTCCACTTTATTGTTTCTCTAGTATTATTTTTATTATTCAGAAATTTTATTTACTTTATTTGTTAATTTAATTATTATTATTATTTGCTTTTATTTTATATTAAATCATCATACTACGGATGTCATTTTAATGAAAATACTATCCTTTATTTTGTATTTATTTAAATTTATGTTATTGTTCATTATTGTTACTAGATGTTAAATTATTTAATAGTTGTAATAAATATTGTAATTAAAAAAATATATTATAAAAATAAGTTAGTTTGAAATTGTTTAAGCATACTATTTTAAAGTAGAGGACAAAATATTATTCCAACAATTATGATGTGAATTTTACATCAATAGTTGTTTGTTTGATACATGTTTTTTATTGGTTTTTCAATGTATAATTACTTAAAGTGCAAAGTGGACCCTTATGCTCTGCTCTAACCTATTATTTATTTTATTTATTTATTTTAAATATATATCCCACAGATTTCTTCCAAGAGGACTCAAAAATACAATTTTTTTACATAATGAATAACAAATAAAATATATACAAAATATATAATTATAAAATATTGTGACAATACCTATTTTAAATTGAAGATAGTTATAAGAATCTCTAGCCATATCTTTAATCCCTTGCATAGCACTTTCAGTAATTGGGAAAGCAACACCACTTAATGTTTGTTGTCTGTAAAAAAAGAAATAGTAATTTAAAAAACAATTATATATATATATATATATATATATATATATATATATATATACTAGATGACCCGACAATCGTTGTTCTGTACCCACATCTAGGTTTTTTTAAATATCCTATACTAATATTTACTGTTAAGTTAAAAATAATTATTATTGTTTTTCGAATTACTATTTACACCAATATATGAGTGATGTTAAATGTAGAACTGCTTCATATAAAATTCTCAATTTCCACAGTTAACACTTTAATTATTCCTTTAACAAATATTAAAATATGTTCAATAAAATTGTATATTAAAAATTATACACTGCAAATTTATAGAACAAATTTATTTCCAATAGCTCAATTTATTTTAATGCCAAGGGTTATACAATATTTTTAGTCATACCTGTAGATGTGGATGTATAAATGAACGATTTTTTGTTTATTCACGACTAAAACATTGATTTTCCAAATTTATCACACATTGAATCGTCGTCTGCCTTTGTGATTTATGGTCATAGAAAAAGTACACATGTTAAAAATTGAAGCCTTTTAAAAGGTATAACAAATTCAAAAAGAATTAATATATAGCATTCGCGGTAAAGGTACAATATCACCTTGGATTTTTCTATACAAAATAATTGCTTCAATAATTTTTATAATTTTGTACCACATTTTAACTGGCTTTTAGTATTTTAATATATAAATTACATTTTTCTCACTAATAATTCAATATACATTATTACCTAAGTTCATATTTGAAGTGAATTAATTTGTCAAATCCTGTTCTCATGTGCTCTATTCAATCTACGATCAACAAAATTATTGCAGTAAATGAAGTGGAAAAAAAAACGTGTGCCCTGGAATTTTTTTTACAGTGCTCCAATTAGCTTAATATTTTGGAAATAATTTTAATCTTAAGTTCAGAAGTGAAAACAATTTGCACTCCTTCACCACCCCCTGCATTAATTGGATTAAACTCTTTTAATTCTAATTTTATCAAAAAATTCTGACACAAAATGCTCCATTGACTTGAGTAAATATTCTGTATCCAATGCCAAACATATGAATTTTTGACACAATGATACTTCTAAATAATTTTTTGAATGAGTAAATTTTGTTTTCGTATTGTGATTTAGTAAAGTAAGGCAAAACACGACTGCATTAGTTAAAAAATAATAATCTGTCAAATAGAATCATATGTGCAATCACTGACAGTCCACAACCGTCAGATGCATGCTGACTGTATTTTATTATATTATTTTAATTTTTGGCACATCTCAGCTGCTTTTCGGCAATAATAATGTAGACATTACACTTTCCTTATTTATAATCATGAATTTATTATATTTTAATATTGTCTTAGCCTATAAGTGAATGGAAATGTTTGGCAAATGACAGTCTTCATTTGTTTTTAATGTCAAACAATGCCTCAAATATTTTCAATGTCAATCAATGATAAGCAGTTTTTTGCAATTTTTTCTATTTATTTCTACAATCTAACTATATTTCTATGAATCAAAAAATCCTAGAAAATTTCCTTAACAAACTTCAGGAAGATTTATGAAAATCCCAATAATCGTTTAGGAGAATTTAACCTTTTATACCCCATTACAGAAATTTTTTTTATATAAGACATATATATATATATATATATATATATATATATATACATTATATAATATATAATGTACCTTGTATTAGTACTAATATCCACATGTGTTTCAGTCTGCCTAATTTCTTTCAATTCTTCTTCTCTCATCGTCAGAGGAGCCGGGGCAACCATTGCTTCTATATGCTTTGTATAACCCTTGTATGTCACTTCATCCTAAAACAAATCAGCAATAAATATACTAGGCACATTCCCATTAAATGATCGGATAAATATATAAATATAAATCAATAATAAAGGATTCCATTACCATGGTAGTTGCATGCAGTTCATCTTTTATATGTGCCGTTCCAAATTCATTCTTCAATGTTGCTTTTGTTGAAGCGTATAGCATTTTGAAGCGCACACTGGCACTATCAGGAGTCCAACTTATGAGAAGCCAGTCGTAACCTAATGTGTTTTTAGTATCTAACCTAAAAAAAATTAGATATTGATAAACAGTTCTTTTATTATATATACAATTGTATCCTACCGGAATAGAATATAACATGGTACATCCTCCTCGATCATGGGCATAACCATTTTTTCATAATCCTTTTGAAAAGAACTCTTCACTTCTTTGTGTGCAGACAAATTAAGCTCCTCTGCAACATTGAAACAAGCAATTACAAAAATATTACAACTAAATATGTATTTTTTACTATTTACCATTTTCAATACTGATTTTAATAGCACGTATCTTCCCATCTTTTGACTTTCCAAAAATCTTCTTCAAACCTTCATTACCTGGTAAAAGAAATATAAAAGTTATTCCATGGTAATTATTTTTAACAAATTCCAATTGCCTTACCTTTAATGCCAGTTTGATGAGACATTTTAAATTAAACAATTATCACAGATATTAGAACAGTACTTAGAATTAATGTTTGAGCAAACTGACGTCGACAAAACTGTAAATAATAATTAATTAGTCAAAATAACGCCGATTAATTTGTTCTGATAAGAATTTTATGTGTTAGATTGACATTTGACAGTTGAGAGCAGAGAGAAGAATGAGTCAAACTTATATAGATGGGAGACATTAAAGAATCTTATTGGAAAGCAAAGAGTTGAATGGAATAGAGTGGAATTAAATTTGAATTTGTAAAATATGTAGAATAAATGAATTAAAACAGTGTTTGTTTAGAGAAACTCTTAAATTTTCACAATTTAGGCAATAAATTAGTGAATAATTATTAAAAATATGAATAAAATGTTGGAAATTACAGAAAAGGTTTATTAATTAAGTGATTGATCTCAATTGTTCCATTTAATATATATATATATATATTATATATATATATATATATCTGTTATATTTTTATATTTTTTTCTCCTTAACCTCGCAGCACGGATCAACAATCATGACAATTTTCCGACACAAATCGTCGCATTCTTTAATACAACTTTCGTCTTCAAGTCCAATAACTTTTTCTTTTTCATCATCTTCAGGAGAAATTTCCGTCGAAACATCCTTTTTAATCAGGACACCAGGACGAACCTTTAGACCGAACCTGTACTCGGTTTTGTGGTAGTAGAAGTCACCAGGATGAAGGATGATTGAGGGAAAGTTTTTCTAAAAGATAAAGGAATTATATATGTATATATATATATATATATATATATATAAATGTGAGAAAAATTGCAACTCCTCAAGAATTAAATCCAAAATATTATAAATATTTGAGTTTGTTTGTTTTATACTTACATGGTGCAAGGCATCAGGATACTTCTGTGTCTGCAGTCCAATTGCACAATTTTTATAATATTTAGCACCTTCTTTTCCTTCTATAAAACTTGCTGGTGGTCCTAATTTTCTCAAAAGTGCAATATCAGATGTAACACCTTCTTCGTCTCCTTCCTAAATAAAAAGAAAATCTCCTTAATATAATGACAAGGATATATATGCATATATAATTTAGGTTGGTCCTTAATATAGACATTTTCGAATTTTCTTGCTCCCAGGGGCTCAAATGGTTCCAAATTGATAAAAGACAACTCTCTGAAAGTTATAGCTCTTAATATTAACTTTTAGATAGAGCGCAATTCAATCAAACTTCGTATGGAAATAGCAGGGAAAAAATTTTGGAAATAAAAAAAAGACAAAATTAAGAGCTAAAACTTTCAGAGGATTGTTGAGAATTGAAATTTGGAACCATTTGGGCCCTTGGGAGCAAGGAAATTCGAAAATGTCCATATTAAGGACCACCCTAAAATTTATATTTATATAATATATATATATATTATATATATATATATATATGCATCAGAATCATGTTTTTCAATTTTTTGCTAATTTATGTACTCCTCCTCCAACTGCTTTATAAATTCAGGTATCGTAAACTAAATAACAGAGCTCAAAATCAGAAAAAAACTAACAAAAAATATTTTAGTTACAAGGTTGACCATGTGATCGTTTACCTGGTGACAGCGACGTCACCCAATTTAATCCCAGTTACACATTTTTACCCTGTACTTTAAAATATCAACGTCAAAACATACCAAAAAAGATGGCAGCAAACCTGATATTAATCATTTTCATTATATACTAGATGACCCGTCAGACGTTGTCCTGTACCCATGTCTACAATTTTTTTAATATAATATACTAATTTTTACCTAAAAATAATAATTATTGTTTTTTAAATTACTCTTCACTCCAAAATGCGTATACATTTATAATATGAGCGATATTAAATGCAGAACCGCTTTAAATAAAATGATGTTCATATGAGTAACATTCAATCTGCCATACATATACTGTAAATTATATTATTCTAATTTCTGGCATGTCCCAACTGCTTTTTAGCAATAATAATTTAAAAATTTCATTTTTCTTATTAATAATCATAAATTTATTATACATATTCTAATATTGTCTAGGTTCATAAGTAAATTAAAATTTTAGGCAAATGATAGTTTTCATTGGTTTTCAATGCAAACAATGACATGTCGTTTTTTGCATTTTTTTCCATTTTTTTCTACAATATTGCACATACATCCCAGTACTTTATAATCACATACATCCTAGAAGATTTTCTTAACAAACTTCAGAAAGATCTATTAAAATCCGCATAATCGTTTAGAAGGAGTATACAGCGAGTGCTTGTAATTTAATATGAACTTTATATAATAGCAATGAAGCTCAAATTGATTCTACGTTTTAGTTAGAAAACGTTTGTATGTGAAAAAGAAAAGGGCCGGGTTTTTAGGGTTTTTCCGGCAATTATTCGATTTTTTCTCGCCGTAAGAACCATCCTTGAACTTCAACGAACGTTTTAAATAAAGAATTGGCCAAATCGGTGCAGGCGTTGTTGAGTTATGCGCTCACCAACACATTTTGCGACTCATTTTTATATATAAGATTTCAAGATAAGAATAAAATAATCTACTTCTCACCTCCGATTCGCTAACTGCCACCTCGTACTCGTCCTCAGAAGGTTCCTTGCAGGCTTTACACACAGGGTCCCTTAAGGTACTATCGACCTCCTCCAGGCCAACACGATGGGCGCCTTTTTGGTACCTCAAAGAATCTCTGCCTCCGTAGCCATAGCCATAGTCACCACCTAGACCGTACTCATCCTAAAAAAATAAAATAAATAAAAAATTAAATAAAATTTGTACTATTTGGGAAGGATAGTCAGTGCTAGATTTACAGTAGGGGCAGTCGGGGCTACTGCCCAGAGCGGCAAAATTTGGATAGCAAGAAAAAAATTCTATACTAGTTAAGGGGCACAACTAGTGTAACCGCCTAAAAAAAAAGGTGATTTTTGGGAATTTATATTACAAAAACTACTTTAGCAATCATTTCAAAATTTTAGGAATATATTTATACATGTGTTAAGAATACATCGTAAAATTTTTTGAAGAAAAAACCTAATATTTTTTATGTTATCGTCGATCTCCAACGGCGCGACAAAAAAAGGCCCTTCACTGCTGCAGTGATTCCGGCCTTCTACGTGGATGAATTTCTTTAAAAAAAAATCTCGTTAAACTAGATAATATTGTCTGTAAAATGGACTACGATAAAGAAAAAAATCAAAAATTGTCAAAATGACGGCGTTTTTTAAAAAAAGTCGAATTTTACCCAAACTTTTGGTCGTTTTTGGACTGCTAAAATTCGATTTTTGATCCGATCAAAAAATCGATAGTTTATTTTACGGAGAACTATATATAGAACATGTAAAAAAAATCGATAGTGATCGGATCATTTGTTTTTGAGTAATCGCTGCAGCAAATTCGGAAAATGTTGTTTCGAGAAAAAACGCGTTTAAAGATAAAATGATCGTTATACTATATACTATGTATATACTCTTCAAATGGCTGTGACTCAAAAACTATTTAAGATATCGATTTAAAATTTTGGCATGTTATTTTTAAAGGTATAACCTATCGAAATATGAAAAAATTGAAAACTAGATTTTTTGAAAATTTCACACTAGTTGTGCCCCTTAAGTAATATTTGGGAAGGAAAGTGCCAATGTAGTGCATACCTCGTCTTCTCCTTCTCCTTCCCCTTCCTGGCTCCCACCAGGACCTTCATCCTCATCTTCTTCAGCTTCCAGCTCTTCAAGTTTTCTTCTCATTTCTTCCTCCAGGGCTCTCAAACCTGGTCAACAAAACTCCATAAACTACTTTAATTAAATTATTAAAATTTTAATAAATTATACTAACGGGCTGCTTCAGCTTCTTCTGCAAGCCTTTGCTGTTCAGCAAGAGCCAAGTCTTCTTGTTCTTTCCGCCTTCGTTCGTTTTCGGCTTCTTCCTGCTCACGGAGTTCCTCTAGCATTTTCAGTTGCCTAAGGAAAAAAATGGTGAAAAAACTATTCCCCTTCACGTTTATTATTTATTTATTTATTTATTTTAAATATATAGTCCACAGATTTCTTCCAAGAGGACTCAAAAATACAATTGTTTTACATAATGAATAACAATTAAATATACACAAAATTACAATATATATTATTAAATAAAATGCTTAACATAAAATTACATATAATGCAGAATGTAACAATATTATTTATAAACAGAATAAGATAAAATAATGAGATATTTGAAAAGAAAATAAAAAAGTTAACTTGTGCAAATGGAGATTATTTGATTAGGTGAAGTGTTGTGAATATCTATTTCAATATTAATTAAGTTAAAGTTAGAGGACATAAGTAAAATAGGCGAACTTAAGAGAGAATTAGATTTAGGAGTAGGATAATTGAAAAATAATTGTGAACGCGTAGATAGCCTTAGAACATTAAAGAACAATTGGTTAAGAATAAGAGGACAGTCTATAGAATTATTGCAAAGTTCAAATAAGAACATAATTGTACAGATAAATCGACGTGAGGCAAGGGAAGGAATACCAAATTCTTTTAGTAAAGTGTTGTGGTCAAAGCCACGTTCAGGGTAAATTTTATATGTTTTATAATAAAGATATTTCAGAAATTTTCGCTGAACCTTCTCTATCGCATCCGAGTTGTTGGTTTGATGAGGATACCAAATAATGGAACCATATTCTAATTTTGAACGTACAATAGAATAGTACATGCAAAGAAGTGCATTGTTAGAATTGAATTGTTTACAATTTCTCATTATCAAACCTAAAGATTTATGTGCTCTATTTCAAATATCAGTTATATGATCCGTGAAAAACAAACTAGAATCAAATAAAACTCCTAAATCTGAAATTTTATTACATCTATCAATGCTGGTGTTAGAAATTTTATAATCAAAATGTATTGGAACGCGCTTATGTGAAAAACTAAGAATCTTGCACTTTGATATATTTAGATGTAATTTGTTATAGACACACCAAGAGTGGAAGGAGTCAAGTTGAAACTGTAATAATAACCTGTCATCAATAGAATTTATTTTGAGATATAGTTTGAGATCATCTGCAAATAATAAATGTGAACAGCTAATATAATCAGATATGTCATTAATAAAAATAATAAATAGTAGTGGACCAATAATGGATTCCTGAGGAACACCTGAACTGATATTTTCAATATTGTTCAAGAATCCATTAAGATAAACAAACTGTTTACGATTATGAAGAAAACTCTTAAAAAAATAAATATGTGAAGAATTGAGACCAATCTTAGAAAAATCCACATACTAGCAGTCTGAGATAATTTATCACTAATTATAAAAATTGCCATTGGAATCCTGAAGCAAATTATAAAAATTCAGAAGAAATTCTATCTAGTGATGTATGGCATCCTGCCTTAAGGCAAATTGCTGGAACTTCTCGTACCGTAATGAAATATTCGAGAAATTTTAAACGCTTTCAAAAATTATTACAAATACTGTAACTTTCATTATTTTTGCTATCCTGTTATATCTGAGAAAATCAAATGTCAATCATAAATCAATTCATCTCCAGAACAATAACAATCGTCATTTCATTTCGAATTCAATTTCATTCTAAAAAAATAATTTATAGAAAATTTAAAAAGTGCTCCCGTATAGTCACAGTCTAAACGCATTCGCAAATAATTCTGTGCGACATTTTCACTTATATTGTGCTTAGCCTGGCAGCATTTTCACATTTTTCAATAGTTTTTCACAAAATTGGAAAAGTGCTCCAGTATAAAAACAGTCTAAACGCACTTGGGTAAACATTTGTACCAGAGTGACGCTTAGACTGTGCTTAGCCTGGGTAATTTTTTTAATTTCAATTCAAAATATGCAATATTTTTTTATCCTCAAAAGCAATTGTTTTGTCAATACAAGAAGAAAGTTTTTTAGATCATTCAAATCGGACGCTTAGTTCTCTCAAAAACTGCCATTTTTTAGCATTTAGCTCTGTATCTCCGAAACCGCTGGGCCTACCTTTGCCCAGCGGTTTCAAAACTAATAACCACTTTTCCCCGTCATTATGAACTGAATGTTTTTGGATCATACAAATCGGATGATTCGTTCTCTCAAAAACTCGATTTCTATTTTCTGCACTCCTTGCTCCATATCTCCGTAACAGCTAAACCTGCCTTTGCCAAAAACTAATCAGCACTTCTCCCTATTAATAGGGATCGAATGCTTTTTAAACCATTCAAATCGGTTGATCCGTGTGCCCAAAAACGTGGACGAAAAAATGCGTACATACAAAACACATACACACACCCCCATTTTTTCTGAGGTATGCCCTTTAAAAATGTTCAGAAACTTTCAAAACGTCGAGAAATGCAAAAATTTTGATTTTCGATTTTCGACCCATTACTATAACTACCCTACGGGAAGTTAATAATATTCACCACCTGTCGATTTGTCTACTTATCTACCCTTCTATTTACTTATATGTCTATTATCTTTCCTTACTTGAGTCGTTGATCCTCAGTAAGTCTACAAGGGCAATCCTTAGAACAAGCAGCACCATGTTCACTAGTCTCATCAAACCCTTTCAAAGCCTTCATCCTTGCTTCCCTGGCTGATTCGTACAAATCTTCAGCTCCTGGTGGTGTTTTGCCCCACCATTCGGCACCACCGGCATCGGGATCGGAAACTTTACGCTCTGGGGAAAGATTGAATTAGAAAAAGTTACTTATTAATTTAATTAAAAATCAAAAATAAAAATTTTTGCATATCTCGACGTTTTGAAGGTTTCTGAACATTTTACTGGCATTCTTCAGAAAAAATGGATGTGTGTGAGTGTGGATACAAATTTTCGTCGACAATTTCGGGAAGACGGATGAAGCGATTTGAATAATTCTAAAAACAGACGAGCTGATTAGTTTCTGGCGAAAGCAGGTTTAGCCGTTCCGAAAATACGGGGAAAAAAGTGCCGAAAACGGTAACTCAGTTTTTAAGAGAACGGAGCGTCCGATTTGAATAATTCAAAAAACATTTTACTTGTATTGACAAGATGAAGAACTGATCAAATTTTCATGAAGGCAGGTCTAGCGGTTTCGGAGATCTAGTAAAAAAGGTAAAAAAAAGCCATTTGGCGGTCAAAAATGATCATTAGACATATGCACATCATATTATCAGATATTTTATAGAGATTTTAACAATAAGTACAAATTTTGTTTACATTCCCATGGGTCCCGTATTAATGTTCATCCGTAAGACGGCGACGCGGCGCTTACGCGCTTTGATATTTCGTGTCTATGCAGTTAAAGCAGTACGAAAAAAAGTTCAGAATTTCCAAAATATTTCAAAATACATTTTTCTTCAAAAAGTCTTTTTTTCAAAAAAAAGTAAATTTTTGTCAAAAATATAGTTTCTCAAAAATCTAATTTTTCAGAGTAATTTTTTTTCAAAAATGTTACTTTTGAAAAAAAAATAATTTTTGGTACGGGAAGTTCCAGCAATTTGCCTTAAGGCACGATGAAATGCGCCTCAGTAGTTGTAATTTTGGATTAAAAATTCAAAAAATTACCCAGGCTAAGCACAGTCTAAGCGCCACTCTGGTACAAATGTTCACCCAAGTGCGTTTAGACTGTTTATATACCGGAGCACTTTTCCAATTTTGTGAAAACTATTGAAAAATGTGAAAATGCCGCCAAGCTAAGCACAGTATAAGCGAAAATTATTATAGAATTATTTGCAAATAATGTTTAGACTGTGACTATACGGGAGCACTTTTTCAATTTTGTGTAAATTAGGCAACTATTTTTTTTTTGAAATTGAATTCGAAATTAAATGACGATTGTTAACGTTCTGGAGATAAATTGATTTATGATTTACATTTGATTTGCTCAGATATAACAATAAGATAGCAAAAATAATGAAAGTTACAGTATTTGTAATAATATATTTGAAAACGTTTAAAATTTCTCGAATATTTCATTACCGTACGGGAAGTTCTAGCAATTTGCCTTAAAGCACGATGCCATACACCACTAGTTAATATTTTTATTTACGTATTTTGACAGGAACAAGTTGTTCTTCTGCAGTGGCTTCCACGGAGCTCTTGGCTTCTATTCCTTTCTTGGTGATCAAAGAAATTCTTTGGTAAACGTCTGATTTTTTGGCCGCTGCACTTTGTTTCCGAAACGCCAGACGAGCTTCTGCAGAAGAAAATTAAATAAACAAAAATTATTTCATGCATTATTTTCAAATGTTACCAATTTCTGAAGGGCTCAAATTTAATTCAGCTTCGCTCAGGTCACCTTCTACATGAGCTTTGGCCATGTCTTCTTCTTCTTCTTCCTCGTCATCTTCAGGAAACATTTCAAAATCTATATCATCTTCTATAACCTAATAATAAAAAATGTTAGTGATATAGTAAATAATATTAAAGTGATTTATTTAATTTTTTTTACCTGGGTGTATTCGTTAACTGTGTCGACTGGCCTCAAGTACACGTTTTCTTTATCGTCGGGATCTTCAGGCAATAACTAAAAAACAATAATAATAGACCTAAATTTTCTCCAGACTTTTTTACCATAATATTTGCTACCAATGTTTTAATAAAAGCACCCTAACTAACTGAAAAGAGGTAGTTCCATATGATATTTTTGAGTTATTTGACAAAAACCAAAATAATGTCTCGAATTTTCTACTAAAGAATGAAATATCGAATTCAAAGTTGGTTTTATTCAAAACTTTTATATCGGAGTGTATAAAAGTGTTACCTCTCTCAAGCTAGCAAGACCAAATTAGCAAAATCGATCCGGGCCTGTTGTATTATTTAGTACTTATTTTGCACTAATTTGCACCACAAAAAAAATTTAGTACTACGTGCCGTTTGAAAAAAACACGTGACGCTGCCAGCTTTAATATTAAGCTAGCAAGACCACTTTTTGTTTTTGAAGAAAATAAATAAAATTAAACGAAAATTGATTAATTCGAATTTGTACTAATTTGCACCACCAAAATTAAACCAAAAAAAAATCGAAAATAGCTACTAAAATCAGTACCCCATGACGGCCGGACCGCCCTAATATGAGATGTTTCGTGAAGATAGGTAATATAGTGCAGAAAAAAAGTCTGTATTGAGGTCAAAAAATAAAAAAATAATCTTTGATAATAATATTATAAAATCACAGATTTTTATAAAAATTACAACCACCGTTTTGTCACAAATTATCCCTAAAATAATGTTAAGGCATTTAGTATGGGAACATTATATTGAACTGAAATTATCAAATTATATCAAGGCATTATAAGCAATATAATATTTAGTTTTAAATTACTTAATTTCAGGTTTTGTACCTCTGCCCTTACGTCTCCAATCAACCACAAATTGTACTTACGTCTATGCTGAATCATTTGCAACGTACAAGCTCCAAGTATAGAAAAAAAAAATGAACGAGCAGAATCAAATGAAACTAATGCAATAAAAACATTATAATATCTAGTATTTAAATAGAGAATTTCAGATTTTGCACCACTGCCCTTCCCTCATTAATCAACCCCAAATTGTATTACTTCCACATTGGAGCGTTTTCAACGTACAAGTCGTCCCAAATTTTCTATTTATTGCTACTAAAGAATGAAGTATCGAATTCAAAGTCCTTTTATTCAAAACTTTTATATCGGAGTTTATAAGAGTGTTCCCTAAGAAATGTTGTAAATTTTATCTAGTTTCATCCTCGCTGATTGAAAATTGGTGGTTACATATGAAATTTTTCTATGCTAGGCTAGAGATAAGCAGAGGTTGCATACCCAGAAGATATTGAGCCCGACATACCCAGATAAAAGACCTAATCTGGTATGCGTAAACGGTTCGTTATAAAAAAAAACTCCTTTACCCTCAACATATCATATGGGGAGGGAGGGATCTAGTAAAATAGCACTTGTATTTATTTTTTACATGAATTTTAATTCGAAAAATTTTGCATAACCAAAAATACACGTGATATTTGGGGAAGGGGGATGATTTATTTGGGGAATTTTATGATGTAGTTGGGGAAGGGGATGATTTTAAATATCACGACGTATAACCAAAAGTGCGGGTTCCAAAATCCTTTAAAAATCGATCACTTGATCAATAAACTTTCACTAAACTACTTACATCGTATCCATGGTCAGGAAGATCATTGCAGGTGCTAAAATTCAAACCGGGCTGGTTGCTGTAAATTTCCAAAACGCGACCAGAATCCGGATGCAAAATCCTAGAAAATAATTAAATTATTAATAGCACCTAAATTAAATTCAAATATTCTATAAGTAAGGCTCTAACCGGATCAGAGACACGGACTCTAAAGAAAAAAAAACATGAGAGTGTAAAATGGGACATGTCAAGATTGTGAAGGAAAAAAGTCTGCTGTCTAAATTAAATCCATTTTTAGAAAAATTGATGGACAAAAAAATGTCTAAAGATCTTTGAAAGTATGCAATTGTTGGACTAATTATTGTTTTAATTCAACTTTATTGTTTTTCTAGTATTATTTTATTATTCAAAAATTTTATTTATTATATATATATATATATATATATATATATACGTATATATTATAATTTTATATAAGTTTGTCAAATTCACTTTTTATGTTCCACAAATATTTTGAAAGTTAAATAATTTTGTAGAAAAATGTCCTGGTTAGGTAGTACATTTTGGTAAGTATTGTTTTGGAGAGCTCTTCAGGACAAACTGTTTGCAACTCAATTTTGAAATTCTAGTATAATATTCTTTAATATGTGTACTATAAATAAAGACACGTATTAAAATTTACAAGTTTTCTATGAAAATTTTGAGTTATTAATTATCTAAGGCAAAACGTACTTTTAACATTTCTTGTAGACGTAAGTGTTGTTCTGAAGAGCTCTTCAGGACAAACCAATTGTAATAAAATTTTGAAATTCCGCCTAAACATTCTCTAATATGTCTACTATAATGACAAATACTAAAATTTACAAGTTTTCTAAGAAAATTTTGAGTTATTAATTATCTAAGATGAAGCGTACATTTAACATTTCTTATAGACGTAAGTGTTGTTTTGAAGAGCTCTTCAGGACAAACTGTTTGCAACACAATTCTGTAATTCGAATATAATATTCTTCAATGTGTCTATTATAATGACAAATACTAAAATTTACAAGTTTTCTAAGAAAATTTTGAGTTACAACATATCTAAGATAAAACATACTTTTAACATATCTTGTAGACGTAAGTGTTGTTTTGGAGAGCTCTTCAGGACAAACAGATTGTAATACAATTTTAAAATTCCACCTAAATATTCTCTAATATGTCTACTATAAAAACAAATAATAAAATTTACAAGTTTTCTAAGAAAATTTTGAGTTATTAATTATCTAAGGAAAAACGTACATTTAAAATTTCTTGCAGAGGTAAGTATTGATTTTTTTATTTATTAATTTTATTTTTATTATTATTTGCTTTTATTGTATATTAAATCATCATTCTACGGATATCATTTTAATGTAAATTCTAGCCTTTGTATTGTTATTTATTTAAATTTATGTTATTGTTTATTATTATTACTAGATGTTGAATTATTTAACAGTTGTAATAAATATTGTAATTTAAAAAAAAACTTATTATGCAAGAAAAATCAGGGACTGGAAAGCCAAAGCACAAAACAAAAAAATTAGAAGCTGAAGTTTGAGAAGAAAACAGGTAATTATTGTTTCCCTTGTTTCCAAAATTTCTGCAAGAAGAGAAAGTTTAGGGTCTCGAAAGGACTAAGAAAAATGAAAGCTGAAGCTTGAGAAAAAAAAAAATTATGAATATTGGGTCTTCCTTCATTTGGTTTCTTCCAAAACTTCAGCAAAAAGAGAAAATTTAGGAAAGGGATAAAAAGAAAATTAGGGAAAGAATATGAAAGAAAAATTGAAGCTAAAGTTTGAGAAAAAAGAAGTTAATTATGGACATTGGGTCCTGTTTCTCTTGTTATATTCCAAAACTTCTGCTTCCATGCTTTCTAAAATGTAAAAGAATGAACTTCTGCATCCATACTTCCTAAAAATGTAGCAACACCAAAAAAATTTCTAGTATAGTTCCAATATTATAAGCAATTTTAAAAAGAATATTTCTAAAGTATTTAATTGATCTCTTTCTAGTCATAATGAAAAATGATCCAAGTGCAACCTAAAATTTCCTTAAGTCTCTTCCGTCTAAAAATCTGAATAATAGATAATGATAGAAATAATAATAATTCTAGAGATTTTGGACAATTGAAGAAAAAAAAATCAATCAATATTTTCCTCACCTGGCTACAAAAATAACATTGTCCTCATCATATTCGTCGTCCTTCGGTTCTGGTTGGTGTGTCAAGCACAATGTATGGTCAATTCCTCGTCTTGCACATCTTCTTAACAACCCTCCGATGTTTCTTTCGACACGAAAATCATACTGAGTTGCTGCTACTTTTAGCAATTTACCTTAAACATAAAACAAAAGAGTAAAAGATCACTTTATGCAATAATAAATGATAATGGTAAATGAACTAGTTGGAGAGAACAGATGGTGGTGCTGAATAAAATAAAATGGAAAGTCAAGGTAATAATTTAAGAAGAGTTGCAAAGAGTTTGGTAAAAGGGACTTATTTTATTAAGAAATCAGCTTTAGGCACATATTTAAAAAGGAGTGCCCTGGAAATAAAATGACCTTACAAACATGAAAGCACAAAAAATTGAGAGTATAAAACATCAAACACATGACAGCAGCCTTTGAGAGGATAGATGGATATTTAGACCAAAAAGTAACAATCAATAGCATATAATCCCTATATATCTTACCAGTTGGCAATCCCAAAAAATTCTTCTCAACGTATTTATCAGCATCGACAGTGATGCGATGTTTAAAGATGTCCAAAAGACCAGCATTCTGAAACAAAAACAAAAAGTTACTTTTGGGTTTAAACCTACGATTTAGCTATATTTATTCCCAAGAAATCCAAAAAAAACTCAGTAAACTATTTTGCAATATGACCATTTTAATGTCCAATATTCAAATTTATAAAGCTTTCAACAAAATTTCATGTTTTTAACAAAAATTAGAGAAATGATTCAGGTGAGAGATGGAAAGTCATATCTTCAAGGACGTTTAGGGGTCACAATACAGTTACCAGCATCCCGAAATTTTAGCAAACTATTTTGCATTATAACTATTTTAATGTCTATTATTCAAATTTATAAAGCTTTAAACAAAATTTCATGTTTTTAACAAAAATTAGAGAAATGATCCAGGGGAGAGATAAGAAAGTCTTATCTTCAAGGACGTCTAAGGGTCACAATATAGTTATCAAAATTCCAAAAATTCAGCAAACTATTTTGCAATATGACTACTTCAATGTCTATTAGTAAAATTAATGGGATTTCTAACAAAATTTCATGCATTTCACAAAAATTTGAAAAACGATCCAGGTGAGGGATGAGAAAGTCATATCTTCAAGAACGTCTAGAAGTCACAATATATTCAACAAAACTCCAAAATTTGAGCAGAATATTTTGTAATGCTTCTACTTTAATGTCAAATAGTAAAATTGATAAGGTTTCTAACAAAATTTTGTGTATTAATCAAAAAGTTAAGAAGTGATCCAGGTGAGAGATAAGAAAGTCATATTTTCAAAGATGTCTAGGGGTCACAATACAGATGCCAGAATTCCAAAATTTGAACAAACTATTTTGCATTATAACTATTTTGATGTCTAATATTCAAATTTATAACGCTTTTAACAAAAATTCATGTTTTTAACAAAAATTAGAGATATGATCCAGGTGAGAGTTGAAAAAGTTATATTTTCAAGGTCGTCTAGGGGTCACGATATAGTTACCAGGATCCCGAAATTTTAGCAAACTATTTTGCATTATAACTATTTTAATGTCTAATATTCAAATTTATAAAGTTTTTAACAAAATTTCATGTTTTTAACAAAAATTAGAGAAATGATTCAGGTGAGGGATGAGAAAGTCATATCTTCAAAGACGTCTAAGAGTCACAGGTCAGTTACCAGAATTCCAAAATTTCAGCAAACTATTTTGTAATATGACCTCTTTAATATCTATTAGTAAAATTATTGGGATTTCTAACAAAAGTTTATGCATTTCACAAAAATTTGAAAAATGATTCAGGTGAGGAATGAGAAAGGATGTCTCAAGGATGTCTAGGGGTCACAATAGAGTTGCCAGAATTCCAAAATTTCAGCAAATGTCGTATTTTGCAATACGACCACTTTGATGTCCAATTTTAAAATTTATAAGGTTTCTAACAAAATTTTGTGTATTAATCAAAAAGTTGAGAAGTGATCCAGGTGAGAGTTAAAGAAGTTATATCTTCAAGGTCATCTAGGGGTCACAATATACTTAACAAAACTCCAAAATTTGAGCAGAATATTTTGTAATACATCTACTTTAATGTCAAATAGTAAAATTGATGAGGTTTCGAACAAAATTTCATGCATTTCACAAAAATTTGAAAAATGATCCAGGTGAGGGATGAGAAAGTCTTATCTTCAAGGACGTTTAGTGGTCACAATACAGTTAACAAAACCAAAATTTGAGCAGAATATTTTGTAATGCTTCTACTTTAATGTCAAATAGTAAAATTGATGAGGTTTCTAACAAAATTTTGTGTATTAATCAAAAAGTTGAGAAGTGTTCCAGGTGAGAGATTAGAAAGTCATATTTTCAAAGACGTTTAGGGGTCACAATATAGTTACCATAATTCCAAAATTTGAACAAACTATTTTGCAATATGACTACTTTAATGTCTTCTAACAAAATTTCATTTGATTGAATGATTTAGCTATTTAGATCCCCAAAAAATACAAAAAATCTAATTTCCTTACATGTCCCGCCAAATTCAATCTCAGTGCATGAGTAAGGCTCACAGGAGTCGAACAATCACTCGCAGATCTCATACTGACAATAAATCTATTTTCAGCAGTCACCTGGAAGGTTATGGACGTCAACAATTTACCAGGATAACCTTCGGCACCTGATTCAGACACCAGGTTCATTATAATCTAGAAAAACACAACAAAAATAATAATACACAGATTAGTATCCGATCGACGGTTAGGGTATTCAGCTTATGAATAAACTTCCACTCAACATCCAAAACTTAGCAAAAAATTTCATGCTTCCCTAGTTAAACTTTTTAAAAAATTAGCTTTTTATGACATTACTGAATTTCCTCAATTTGATTTCGATAACTATTTTCTTGCATAATCCTTATCATTTATCTATGCAGTCTGACCATTTGATCGCCTGTACAACCATGTTTTTTTTTATTGCTATTTTATTAATTTAACATTTTCACGGTTTTAAATGGGTATAATTTTCAACCTTGTGCAAGAATTTTGAGCTTGACTCGTGGTCAAATAGACTTTAATATGATGAACATTGTATTTAATGTTCGATTGCTTTTTTTTCAGCACTTTTTTTCAGAAGCGAAATTCGTGCAGCTACTATGATTATTATAAAATTACTATCCTTTTAATATTAACTATGAATAAGCTTGACAAGGGCCTGAAATAATATCTATTATTATTGATTACGGCTTGCTTATGAATAAATAAATAAATAAAAAGTATCAACAAAATGTGATAGACATTTTGTATAAACTTGAGTCCTTTATTCTTTACCTTAGTTCCATCCTGAGTGGCAGTCCACAATTTTTTATCAAATCCTCTACGACCTCCGTTAAAATGATGTGGTGGACGATTTGGCCTCAAATCGTACTCGTCATGGAGATATTTGTAGTTCGCATTTTCGATGTAATTTGCAACACGACCCAAGGTTGCGCCTATATAAGGATTGCTTTGTCTCCTGTAACCTGGAGGAAGAAAACACATACTGTATTTAATTTTCTTGTATTGTTGAAAAACGTGTCTTATTATTACCTGCTAGATCGTCGAATCCAAGTAAAACATCTTGAACCATTCCTCTTGCATCTGGTACTGAAATACCTACTACAGTTGCTCCATAAGTTATCACCTGGAGAAAAAAATATAATAGTATATTATGCTAATTTTAGTAATGCGTGCTGCAGTAGATGTATTGATTAGGGTTTGTCAATTTTCAAAAACCGGTTTTAAAAACCGTTTTTTTAGCGAAAATTATGGAATTCGAAAACCGGTTTTGTAGTGAAAAAAGTCAGTTTTCACTGTATAAACGGTAAATGACAAATATAGCCAAATATAACGGATAGATGAAAGCGTTTTGATTCTTGAAATCATATCGGTTCAATAGCATTTAATATCTTATCAGTCTGCAATGGTTCCCAGAAAGGTTTTGTATATATTAATTTAAATTTTTATACCAGTGTATATATTAATTTCAATCAGTGTGACTTCTTCTTGAAGAAATAACTTCCTCTACTCAAACTTAAAAAAAAGAGTTTTGAACCCTAGAAGTCGCAAATTAAAAAACAAAAACTTAGAATTATTATATCAGGCTTTAAAAATAATTAAGCATAATTTGGTCGCAAGTATGAGAGTATTTTCTATTTCTGAAAATTTTGTGGACACGTCTAAGTAGCAATTCGATAGACGTTCTCAGTTTTTTTAAATCATATTTTGATTAAACAAAAAAACAATTAGAATGTCTAAAATTAATTAATTAAAATTGCTCGAAGCAGACATTACGCTAGTTTAGCTTTGTTTTTAAAACTAAAATTGATATTAACAAGTATGTATCAACATGTATCTAATATTTTTTTAATTTAATGAATTTTTGTTATTTATTAATGTATTATTTTTATTTATTCGAAAACTTTCCTTTCACTGTCATAAAAATATTTTCATTCTTATTTGTGAAAATGATGCATGAATAACGAATAATTATTTTCAAAGTTATTTAATCAAGATAAACTATTATTTTTTAGTTCTACTAATTAAAATTAAAATGATTTTGTTTACTATCTATAAAATTGAACAATAAATTAATTCAGTCAAATACTGCTCTAAATTACACTAAATTTGCGTATAAATTACAGGATATTCGAGCAAAAATTTATTTTCTATATAAAATTCGAAAACCGGTCAAAATCGGTTTTCTGGTAAAATTAAAATTCGAAAACCGGTTTTCTAAAATGACGGTTTTTGTATAAACCCTAGTACCAACGACGTAGTGGCTTTTACAAACAATTGTAAATATTTAAAAATTTTTGAATAAAGCTTTGCTAATTTTACAATTTGGTATCAAAGTAGATGGATTGTTATACATATCTGTTGTAAAAATTTCAAAAATCTTACTTTAACAGTCATCCGACTTCTAGTGCTCCAAGTATACATCATGACGACTTCAGGTTCAGAAACCCCATCATCAGGATATAAAAAGTCAAAGCCTTCTTCAGTCAAATGGACATTCGGATCTCCCGTACGCAAATACCGCCTTTCAGGCAACTTTGGCCCGGTCGGATAATATTCTGCACAAAAATAGATATATATTTTTATATCCAAAACTAGATCGTTGATTTTATTATACAACAGTAATGAATTTATTTCGATTACAAAAATGAAGTGTTTTTTAGTTGAACTTCTCTAAGTAAATGAAAGTGAATCCGCAAATTATCCGTTTCATTGAAGTGCTCTTTGGTAAACCACATTTTTTGTTTTTTTGGTGTGACGTTAACACAAACAAAGCGGATGATTTTCCATCTCATGAACAGACAACGTATAACTGCCCATGTGAAAAACAATGATTTTCTAAATAATGTATTTGAAATTTATCCTGCAAACACTAAGCGATTGGCCTTGCGACTTGTTATTGCGAACGCAAGGCGAACTGGAAATTGCAATCGTTTGAAGTCAAACGGAAGACCAGTCGGAATCATTGGTATGTCACCAAATCGCCAGCAATTTTTGATTGAATGGTGAAATTCAGTGCGTGTACATCATTATTCTTTGCGGCAAGAATTGCTCGTTGACTTAACCAAGCATAATTCTGATAATTCTCACTAATGTCATTACTCGAATTTTTAATTACGAAGAGTGAAGTTCCAGCAATTTGCATTAAGGCACGATGCCATGCACAACTAATTTTCTTAGCTATAAACCTTGCGGAGCCCGAGACCTTTCCAACGAATGCAAAATTGTCGAAATCGGTTCGTGCGTTCTGGAGTTATTTCGTCAGGAAGAAACCCCGACTTATTTATATATATATATGTATATATATATATTTATACCATTATCTTTACCTTCAGGTTGCTGGCATTCTTCCAGGGCCGATCCGCTCCCGCAGGGCTCCAAAGCCAAAGGGTCGACGACTCCTTCAACCCCTGCTGGTTTTTGCACAGGGGTGCGATTCTGGTACCTTCGTCTGCATTCTCGCATTCGGGAATCGCAACCTGGTTTGTTGACACTGCATGGTGCCAGACAGGGTTTCTTGGTGCCTTGGATGGCTGCCAGAGGCTGGAGAAATAATAACAAAACTAGTGGTGTATGGCATCGTGCCTTAAGGCAAATTGCTGGAACTTCCCGTACCGTAATGACATATTCGAGAAATTTTAAACTAGGGTTTATACAAAAACCGACATTTCAGAAAACCGGTTTTCGAATTTTAATTTTACTAAAAAACCGGTTTTAACCGGTTTTCGAATTTTATATAAAAAATACATTTTTGCTCGAATATTCTGTAATTTATCCGCAAATTTAGTGTAATTTAGAGCAGTATTTGACTGAATTTATTTATTGTTCAAATTTATAGATAGTAAACAAAATTATTTTAATTTTAATTAGTAGAACTAAAAATAAAAGTTTATCTTGATTTAATAACTTTGAAAATAATTATTCGTTATTCATGCATCATTTTCACATATAAGAATGAAAATATTTTTATGATAGTGATAGGAAAGTTTTTGAATAAATAAAAATAATACATTAATAAATAACAAAAATTCATTAAATTAAAATAAAATAAAACAATATATTAGATACGCACTTGTTAATATCAATTATAGTTTTAAAAACAATTAAGCTAAACTCGGGTATTGTTTGTTCCGAGCAATTTTAATTAATTAATTTTAAACATTCTAATTGTATTTTTTGTTTAATATAATATGATTTCAATCGTCTATCGAATTGCTACTTAGACGTGTCCTTTATTGTTTACTCACAAAATTTTCTGAAATAGAAAATACTCTCATACTAGCGACCAAATTATGCTTAATTGTTTTTAAAGCCTGATATAATAATTCTAAGTTTTTTGTTCTTTAATTTGTGGCTTCTAGGGTTTAAAACTCTTCTTTTTGAGTTAGAGTAGAGGAAGTTACTTCTTCAAGAAGAAGTCACACTGATTTAAATTAAAATATACACTGGTATAAAATTAAATTAATATATACACTGTTATAAAAATCTAATGTAATATATACAAAACCTTTGTGGGAACCATTGCAGACTGATGAGATATCAAATGCTATTGAACCGATATGATTTCAAGAATAAAAACGCTTTCATCTATATTTCATATTTGGTTATATTTGTCATTTTCCACATATACAGTAAAAAACGACTTTTTTCGTTAAAAAAACGGTTTTCAAATTCCATAATTTTCACCAAAAAAAAACGGTTTTTAAAATCGGTTTTTAAAAACCGACAAACCCAATTTTAAACGTTTTCAAATTTATTATTACAAATACTGTAACTTCCATTATTTTTGCTATCTTGTTTGTTATATCTGAGAAAATCAATTGTAAATCATAAATCAATTTATCTCCAGGACATTAACAACAATCGTCATTTCATTTCGAATTCAATTTCAAAAAAAAAAATATGCTTAATTTACACAAAATTGAAAAAGTGCTCTCGTATAGTCACAGTCTAAACGCATTTGCAAATAATTTCCTGCGACATTTTCACTTATACTGTGCTTAGCTTGGCGGCATTTTCACATTTTTCAATAGTTTTCACAAAATTGGAAAAGTGCTTCAGTAGGTACATAAACAGTCTAAACGCACTCGGGTAAACATTTGTACCAGAGTGGCGCTTAGACTGTGCTTAGTCTGGGTAATTTTTTTAAATTCTAATCCAAAATTACAAAAATATTTTATGGAAAATAAAAAAAGATGTAATGATTTTTCATTTTTTTATTTTTTTACTCCGTACTCTCAAAAACTCGATTTGTATTTTCTGCACTCTTTGCTCCGTATCTCCGTAACGGCTGGACCTGCCTTTGCCAAAAACTAATCAGCACATCTCCCTATCAATAGGGATCGAATGTTTCTTAAATTATTCAAATCGGTTGATCCGTGCGCCCGAAAACGTGGACGAAAAAATGCAGACATACAAAACACACACACATCCGTTTGGTTTCTGAGGTATGCCAAAATGTTCAGAAACCTTCAAAACGTCGAGAAATGCAAAAATTTTCATTTTCGATTTTCGGCCCATAAAAAAAGGAAAATAATTGTACCAAGTGTCATGTGATTTTTTATAACTTACTGTATCATGTCCAAAAACTTTAACGTCACCATATCCATGGATCGAGGTTACTGGCAAGTCTAAATTTAATCTATCTGTTGCCATCATAAATTAGTTTATACGATTTTTTTGTAGTTTTTAATTTATTAACTAGAAATTTTTATGACATTATAAGTGAAATGTTTGTAAAAATTTTTGATAGGTTTTGTTTTTTAAATAAATATACATTTTGTAAAATACTAATTTTCAAAATCATTGTAAAGATCAATGAATTACTGAATTAATTAGTTGGAAGTAGGGAATGCAATACCGGTATACCGGTATACCGAATTACCGGTAAACCGCCCGATTTTATGGCGGTATTTTTACCGGTATTTATTCCAAAAATACCGGTATTTTCGGTATTTTTACATAAGCGCTATTTGATACATAATACACTAATGTTTAAATTTCTCGGAACAAATGTATCTTTAAATTCCATAATCGCATAAACAGCTATATCTTCAAGTGATTCTATAGGATAAACAAATGTCAAATATTATCTCTACTCGTCATTAAACTGAATATTTATTGCTTTCCAAAGGGCTTCATATCGTGACACGATAAATATAATTTGACTTATAGATAATGATGTTTGTTTCATCTTTTGTAACGGATTTTTAAATAATATTTGTCCCAAAATATTTTATATCATACAGATTACCCTTGCGTAATCTTTATTTTTTTCTAACTTTATACATAATAATTATGATGATTACTAAATATTTTTGCTTCTTATTACAATTATAAAGTATTATTTTTCGAAAAGGTTTCGAAGTTTGAAAATACTATAGAAGCATCACAATGTGATAAATAACAATCCTCAGCAATTATAGTAACTTATTATTGATTTTGACAAAGAATACGATCTTAAATTAGTGTAAAAAAATTATTATTTTTTAAATATTGGAAATTATGCTAATTTAACACATCGGATACAGACAATACAGTTTATTAAAATAATGTAATATGATCTTTTATGAGTTTTTGGTCTTTCTGTTTGGTTTTGGTGAAAAGTACTCAATATACTCGATAGTGATAATGAATTAATTAAATTGCATATACTTTTGTTAAATCATTAGTTAAAGAAATAAACTTATTGTTTTATTTTATTGTTTACTTGAATATAGTTGTAGTTGTACATACATTTTTTTATATTTGTACTAGTAACTTTCAATTTTGTTTACGTTTGTGTAAGATAATAAAAATACCGGTAATTTACCGGTATTCCGGTTTTAAAATGAAAAATTACCGAAATACCGGTATTGAAATTTTCCATCGGTATTGCATTCCCTGGTTGGAAGTATATTGGAAGTCTATTCAGAATTCTATAAGAAGCTTATTAGAATTCTCTTAGTATATTATTATGTCTATTAAAAAGTCTTAGTTTTTTTTTAAATAATGTAGTTTAGTGGTGCATTGCATCGTGCCCTAAGGCAAATTGCTGGAACTTCCCGTACCGTAACGAAATGTTCGAGGAATATTAAATGTTTTCAAATAAACTATTATAAATAAATACTGTAACATTGTTTAATATTTATAAGAATTATATAAACTGAATTGCAAAGTTAAAATTATTTATTTGAAGTATAGTATAGTATTGTGAGTCTTAGAACTTTACCTAGATTTTTTTTTTCTTTTCGTTGTTAACTAGTTGTAAGTGACAAAATTTTGTTAAGTATCAACAAACTTCAATAATTTGTTCGAAAACATAAAATTTTATATATGTACACTTTTAGTATATACTTCAAAGTTTAACATACTGAAATTACAGTTCTTAACTATGTATAGTACAACTGGTATACATTTTTGAAATTAGCTTAATCATTAAAGCAATTGTTTCGTCAACACAAGCAGAAAGCTTTTTAGATCATTCAAATCGGACGCTTAGTTCTCTCAAAAACTGCCGTTTTTTGTACATTTAGCTCGGTGTCTCCGATACGTCTGGACCTGCCTTTGCCAAAAACTAATCACCACTTCTCCTCAAAACTACAAATCAAATGTTTTTTTTGGATCATTAAAATCGGATGCCCCGTTCTCTCAAAAACTCGATTCATATTTTCTGCACTCTTTGTTCCGTATTTCCGTACCGGCTGGACCTGCCTTTGCCAAAAACTAATCGGCACGTCTTCCTATCAATAGGAATGAATGTTTTTTAAACCACTCAAATCGGTCGATCCGTACGCTCGAAAACATGGACCAAAAATTGTATCCATACAAACACTCAAACATCCATTTTTTCTAAAGTATGCTAAAATGTTCAGAAATCTCTGAAACGTAAATTTACAAAAATTTTCATTTTCGATTTTGGGACGATTACAATTACTTACCCTGTGGAAAGTTAATAAATAATAAATATGAATAATAGATAAGAAAATACTTTATTTATATATGTAACAAAGTAGTTTAAAAATCAAATTATTTTCATCCCTTCGAATATTTCACAGTTATAGATCTTCTCAGCTATGAAATGCCTCCTTGTGTTTTTTCAGAGCACTTGATTGCCTGAATGATTTTTTACAGAATTGACATTTAAATGGTCGCTCTCCGGAATGAATAAGCATATGTCTTTTTAAATTATGTCGTTCTGTGAATGTCATACTACATATTCCACATTTGTATGGACGTTCCCCAATATGTGTTTTCATATGATTCTTTAAACTAGCTGATGTTTGGGATGCTTTATTACATATTTCACATTTAAACAGACGCTCTCCGGAATGAATAAACATGTGCTTTCTTAGATTACTTGCTCCTGCAAACCCCTTCTTGCATATTTCACATTTAAATGGAAAATCTCCTGTATGAATGTACATGTGTTTTTTCAGACGACATGAGTGTGCAAATTTTTTGTTGCATATTTCGCATTCATGAGAATATTCTTCAGTATGACTTAGAATATGAAGTTTTAAATTAGTTGTTGAATTGAATTTCTTATAACATATTTCACACTTATATGGACGCACTGTGGAATGATTACGCATGTGTCTTTTTAAATCATTTGTCGTGTAAAATGCTCTACTACATATTTCACATTTATATGAACGCTCTCCGGTATGCAATACCTTGTGCTTTTGTAGATTATGTAAGTAGTTAAATCCCTTATTACATATTTCACATTTAAATGGACGGTCTGTGGAATGAACAATCATGTGTGTTCTCAAAGTACCTATTTGTGTGAATGTTTTATCACATGTTTCACATTTATAGGGTCCTTCTTCGGTATGTGTTCGCATATGAAGTTTCAAATTAGTTGATGTTTTGAATCTATTATTACATATTTCACATTGGTACGGACGTTTTACTGTATGAACAAGCAAATGAGTTTTCAAATTACTTGATGATCCAAATACCTTATTACATTTTTCACATTTGTGAGAACGCTTTGTTTCATTATCAGGTTCATTCAAGCTTGAAGGTTTTTTTGAGGTATCACACAAGCGCAGAATTAATAGATACTTTGTATTAAGTGATTGATTGCATATCGAGCCTTCAACCTCCAATTCCTGTTTGGTTTCTTCATCAATCTTTACTTCAGAATTCATGAAATTTTCTAAACACGTTTTGTCATCTTCAGAACAGGATTCAGATTTAACATTGTCATCAAGTTCATCCTCATTTTCTATTTTAACTATATCTAGTGGTTCGATTTTAATTTTTAAATTATTCACAGAAACACTCGTTGCATCAGACATATTTACTGATTTTATTAAGTAAATATTGATGGAAATGGATCAGTACTGTATTAGATTTTAATTAATAATTTTAAATTGAATAATGATTTAATTGTTTATTGAAAATTACACCATTCTCCTGTTTGACATTTGAGTTGACAGTTGAAGCCATGAAGCCAGAGCATAGAGTGTTTTTATAGAAAAGACTAGACTTTATATATAATAACTAGCAAACCCGACGAATTCCGTTTCGCCACCAGATGGTTTCGTGAGAAAGATGAAGAAATTTTTTGTTTGTTTTATATTTGAAAAGGAAAAATTTGATTTTATTACACAACAGTAATGAATTTATTTCGATTACAAAAATGAAGTGTTTTTTAGTTGAACTTCTTTAAGTAAATGAAAGTAAATCCGCAAATTATTCGTTTCATTGAAGTGCCCTTTGGTAAACCACAATTTTTGTTTTCTGGTCTGACGTTAACACAAACAAAGCGGACGGTTTTCCAACTCGTGAACAGGCAACGTATAACTGCCCATGTGAAAAACAATGATTTTCTAAATTATCTATTTGAAATTTATTCCGCAAACACTAAGCGATTGGCCTTGCGACTTGTTATTGCAAACGCAAGGCGAACTGGAAATTGCAATCGTTTGAAGTCAAACGGAAGACCAGTCGGAATCATTGGTATGTCACAAAATCGCCAGCAATTTTTGATTGAATGGTGAAATTCAGGGCGTGTACATTATTATTCTTTGCGGCAAGAATGGCTCGTTGACTTAATCAAGCTTAATTCTGATAATTCTCACTAACGTCATTACTCAAATTTTTAATTACGGTGCGTGAAGTTCCAGCAGCTTGCATTAAGGCACGATGCCATGCACGACTAATTTTCTTAGCTATAAACCTTGCGGAGCCCGAAACCTTTCCAACGAATGCAAAATTGTCGAAATCGGTTCGTGCGTTCTGGAGTTATTTCGTCAGGAAGGAAAACCCGACTTATTTTTATATTCATAGAAGATAACATAATATCATAATACGATATGAAGAAATGAATTCGTTATTAAAATTGTATATATAATAATTTAAACTTTTTCGACTTTTGAGATTATAAACAAACACGTGCAAAAGTCTTTTCTCAATATTCAAAGGACTCGTTTTTTTGTATTTATTTATTTATTTATATATATACATTATTTTCATATCTCAGTCAGGCAGAGGTGCCTGGTATGAGAGATTATGAAAAACAGTTTTATATAATATATACATTTCATTTGACTATAACATCTATTTCATTAATATAATATAATATCATTAATATAATTCAGTCTTCTTTGTCATCAATTTCCTTATAGTATTTCTTTATTTTTCTTTTAAATTTATCATCATCATTGGTCATCTTTATCGTTTGGCAATTCATTATATATTTTGCTAACACTCCATCATATGACATTTTCTCTCAAATTCTTCTTTCTATTGTGTTCAATATGAAAATTGTTGTGTTGTCTAGTGTAGTGTTCATGTATATCTTGATTTATGTCTATTGTTGCACTTGTTTTAATTTGGTTAAATTTCATTTTGTGTATTAGTTTGCATTTCTCTATTTTAATTATGTTATTTAGTGAATGATTATTTGTTTCTCTCTATAAGTATTTGGTGGGTGTTAAATGTGGAAGATTATATGCTATTTTTGTGGCTTTATTCATTATTCTCTGTATGTCATTTAGGTTAGCTTTAGGTGTTTGGCTCCATGTTGTTATTCTATATAAAATTATAGGTATTATTTGCGTTTTAAGAATTAGTATTTTACTTTTTTGCCGAAAGAGTGGATCCTTTTCAATGCCCCTGTTAATGCTCCTATCTTTCTTTTTATTTTGTTTATATGTTCTGTCCATGTCAGTTTTTCATTTATCACCAGTCCTAAGTATTTTATGCTTTCCACTTCTTCTATTTCTCTATTATTTACTTTAATATTTAGTTTAGTGTCCTCGGTATTTTTTCTATGTTTGAAATATATGTATTTTGTTCTATCGATGTTAATTATTAGTTTATCTTCAGTTAGCCACTCGGTGTATATTTTCATGTCCGTGTTTATAATATCTTCGAGTCTTTTTTTATCTTTATCTGCATATACTATGGCAGTATCGTCAGCATATAATATGTATCTTCCCTTTAATTTTGCGTCTTTAAGGTTATTGGTGTATAACAGATATTATAAAGGTCCTAATACAGAACCTTGTGGAACTCCTCAAGTTATGCTACGAAAATGAGAGTTCAGTCACTTTACCATTTATTGTTATAGATTTATGTTAAGAATTATTTAACGGTTACACGCATGTGTTGTATATATATTCAATACAGTTATTCATAATATTTAATCTGAACATTTCAAAATAAACAAACTTTATTTATAAACAAAACAAAACTTTATATATAAAGTTTAGTCTTTTCTATATACACACTCTATGCTCTGCTCTTCAACTGTCAACTCAAATGTCAAACAAAAGAATGAGGTAATTTCCAAGAAACAATATTAAATTTATAATTATTGATTGAAATCAGTTATTAAATAGTGCTAGGTTATTAAATAGTACGGATCCATTCTCATCAATATATATTTACTAAAAGCAGTAAACATGTCTGATGCAACGAGTGCTTCTATGAATAATATAAAAATCGAACCACTAGATATAGTTAAAACAGAAAATGAGGATGAACTTGATGACAATGTTAAATCTGAATCCTGTTCTGAAGATGACAAAACGTGTTTAGAAAATTTCATGAACTCTGAAGTAAAGATTGATGAAGAAACCAAACAGGAATTAGATGTTGAAGGCTCGTTATGCAATCAATCACCTAATACAAAGTATCTATTAATTCTGCGCTTGTGTGATACCTCAAAAAAACCTTCAAGCTTGAATGAACCTGATAATGAAACAAAGCGTTCTCACAAATGTGAAATATGTAATAATGGATTCCAAACATCAACTAGTTTGAAAATTCATATGCGAACACATACTGGAGAAAGACCCTATAAGTGTGAAACATGCGATAAAACATTCACACAAATAGGTAGTTTGAAAACACACATGATTGTTCATTCCATAGAGCGTCCATACAAATGTGAAATATGTAATAAGAGATTTGCTCTCTTACATAATCTAGAAACGCACAAGGTATTTCATACCGGAGAGCGTCCATATAAATGTGAAATATGTAGTAGAGCATTTCACACAACAAGTAATTTAAAAAATCACATGCACATTCATTCCACAGTGCGTCCATATAAGTGTGAAATATGTTATAATAAATTCAATTCAACAACTAAATTAAAACGTCATATTCTAAGTCATACTGGAGAATACTCCCATGAATGCGAAATATGCAACAAAAAATTCGCACAATCATGTAATCTGAAAAAACACATGCACATTCATACAGGAGATTATCCATTTAAATGTGAAATATGCAACAGGGGGTTCACAGAATCAAGTAATCTAAAAAAGCACATGTTTATTCATTCTGGAGAGCGTCTGTTTAAATGTGAAATATGTAATAAAGCTTCCCGAACATCAGATAATTTAAAGTATCATATGAAAACACATACTGGGGAACGTCCATACAAATGTGAAATATGCAGTAGGACATTCACAGAATCAAATAGTTTAAAAAGGCATATGTTTCTTCATTCCGGAGAACGTCCATTCAAGTGTGAAATCTGTGAAAAATCATTCACACAATCTTGTATTCTGAAAAAACACATGCTCAGTCATACAGGAGAATGCCCAGACAAATGTGAAATATGCAATGAGGTATTTGCATCATCAGATAACTTGAAAAAGCATATGCGCACTCATACAAAAGAACGTCCATACAAATGTGAAATATGCAGTAGGACATTTACAGAATCAAATAGTTTAAAAAGGCATATGCTTATTCATTCAGGAGAGCGACCGTTTAAATGTGAATTCTGTGAAAAATCATTCAGGCAATCAGGTGTTCTGAAAAAACACAAGCAGGCAATTCATAGCAGAGAAGATCTATAAATAACTTTGTTACATTATCACAAATTTATTTACTTTTAAGTAATATTTATAAATAAAATATCTTGTTGTCTATTATTCATATTTATAATTTTTTAACTTTCCACAGGGTAAGTAATTGTAATCGTCCAAAAATCGATTTTTAAAATTTTTGCATATCTTTACGTTTCAGAGGTTTCTGAACATTTTGGCATATCTTAGAAAAAATTAAAGTTTGAGTGTATGTATGAATACAATTTTTCGTCCACTTTTTCAGACGCAAGGGTCAACCGATGGTCCTATTAATAGGATCACCTAATTGATTCCTATTGATAGGGAGACGTGCTGATTAGTTTTTGGCAAAGGCAGGTCCAGCCGTTTCGGAGATACGAAGCTAAATGTGGAAAAAATGGCAGGTTTTGAGATCCGATTTGAATGATTCAAAAAACTTTCTGCTTGTCTTGACAAAATAATTGCTTTAAGAAACAAAATTATTTATTCTAGCTATAGTTCTAAGGCTTACTATACTTTAAATGAATAATTTTAACTTTGCAATTCAATTTATATAATTCTTATAAATATTAGACAATGTTACAATATTTATTTATAATCTATTTGAAAACATTTATTACTTCTCGAACATTTCGTTACGGTACGGGAAGTTCCAGCAATTCGCCTTAAGGCACGTTGTCATACACCACTAGTTTATTATTTATTTAAGGGTCAATTTATTTAGTTAGTATCGTTGATACTTGTTTTCTTCAAAAATAAACATTTGAGGCAAATTTTCTAATTTCAAATTCAACTAAATGTACCTTTACAATTACAACAAACATTATTTGTTTCAAAAATTATAATTTATCTTGTATATTGATAATTTTGTGTTTTTTTTACTTTATAGCAAAGGAAATGCCTTTACGCATCCCAGACTAGGTATTTTGTCTGGGTATGTCGGACCTCAATACCGCTCTGGTTCAATACCGACTAAAACCGCCGCTTTGCTCTTGCCTCTTGTTCCCACGAAAACCGCCGTTAGGCATTACTTCATGGAGGGAGGATCTAGAATGTTATCATTCTTACATTGATTGATAAAGATAAATTTTCGTCGACGATTTTGGGAACACCGATCAACCGATTTGAATAATTCAAAAAACATTCAATTCGTATTGATAAGGGGACGTGCTGAGTAGTTTTTGACGAAGGCAGGTCTAGCCGTTCCGGAGATATGGGGCAAAAAGTGCCAAAAACGGTAACTCACTTTTTAAGAGAACGAAGCGTCCGATTTTAATTATTCACAAAACATTTTACTTGTATTAACGAGATGAAGAATTGATTAAATTTTTGGGAAGGCAGGTCCAGCGGTTATGGACTCTTAATAAAAATAAGTTAAAACAATGTCATTTGACGGCCAAATATGTTTATTGGACATATATGTACATCAAATTATCAGATATTTTATAGAGATTTTAATAATGCATACACATTTTGTGTAAATTTTTTTGGGTTCCGTACCAAGATTTTTAATTACGGTACGGGAAGTTCCAGTAATTTGCTTTGAGTTTTTTGATTTTTATGAATTTAAAAAGATGTCTAGTCTTCTCCAAAAACATTCTGTGGTTTCGCTATCAGCTGTCAACTGTCAAATCAAATGTAAACAAAGATAACAAAGAATAATTTCATTTTTAAGAATTAATGTAAAAAATATTTAAACCAGTATCATATTTAAAAAGATTATTAATTAAAATAGGTTATTAAATAATACGAATCCATTTTCATCAATATTTATTAAATAAAAGAAGTGAACATGTCAGATGCAACGAGTGTTTCCACGAAAGATCCTAAAATGAAAATTGAACCACTAGATTTTTCTATAGAAGACGTTAAACGAGAAAATGATGATGAATTTGATGGTATTAATAAACCTGAAGTCGATAAAAAATGTTTACAAAGATTTATGAATTCTGAAGTAACGATTGATGAAGAAGTTAAACAGGAATTAGATCTTGATAATACCAAAGAAAAACTTTTGAAGGTGAATGAATCTGTTAATGGACATGCTCATGCTCATACTGGTAAGGGTTGTTACAAATGTAGAATATGCGATAAGGTATTTGGAACATCGAGTAATATGAATAAGCATATGCGTATCCATACAGGAGAACGTCCATACAAATGTGAAATATGCAATAAGGCATTTACATCATCAGATAACATGAAAAAGCATATGCGTACTCACACAGGAGATCGTCCATTTAAATGTGAAATATGCAATAGGACATTCACACAATCAAGTAAGCTAAAAATACACAAGTTTATCCACTCTGAAGAGCGTCCATATAAATGTGAAATATGTAATAACGGATTCAATTCATTAACTAGTTTAAAATGTCACATTCAAAGTCATACTGGAGAATACTCCCATGAATGCGAAATATGTAACAAAAAATTCACACAATTATGTAATCTAAAAGTGCACATGCTTATGCATTCTGGAGAGCGTCCATTTAATTGTGAAATATGCAATAACGCATTCTATTCATCAAGTCGTTTAAAAGAACATATGCGAACACACACAGGAGAACGTCCTTATGAATGCCAAATATGCAATAAAACATTTGCACAATTAAGCAGTATCAAAAGACACATGGTTATCCATTCCGGAGAGTATTCTTATAAATGTACAACATGTAATAAACTATTCCCAACATCAAGTGGATTAAAACAGCATACGCGTACTCATACAGGAGAACGTCCATACGAATGTGAAATATGCAATAAAACATTCACACAAATAGGTAGCTTGAAAACGCACATGATAAGTCATTCCGGTGAGAGTTCACATGAATGTAAAATATGTAATAAAGCATTTCCTTCACCGACTAGTTTTAAAACTTCATGTGCGAACACATACTGGCGAACGCCCTTTTGAGTGCCCGATATGCAATAAAACATTTGCACAATTAGGTGCCTTGAAAAATCACATGGTTATTCATTCTGAAGTATATCCTTGTAAATGTGAAATATGTAATAAAGCATTCAAAACATCGAGTAATTTAAAACGTCATATGCGAACACATACTGGAGAAAGACCTTATAAATGTGAAACATGCGATAAAACATTCACACAAATAGGTAGTTTGAAAACACACATGCTTATTCATTCCACAGAGCATCACAGTGAAATATGTAATAATGGATTCCAAACATCAACTAGTTTGGAATTACATATGCAAACACATACCGGAGAAAGACCCTATAAATGCCGAATGTGCAACAAAACATTCACACAATCAAGTAATTTAAGAACGCACATGATTATTCATTCTGAAGAGCGTCCATTCAAGTGTGAAATATGCAATAAAGCATCCCGTACATCACATAATTTAAAACTTCATATGAAAATTCATACTGGAGAAAAGTCTTATAAATGTGAAATATGCAATAAGACATTCACACAATCAGGTAATCTGAAGGCGCACATGCTTATTCATTCTGGGGAGCGTCCACATAAATGTGAATTATGTGAAAAATCATTCACACAATTGATTTCTTTGAAAACACACAAGCAGCGCATTCATAGCTGAGAAGAAATATAAACATACTTGTTAAATTGAATTTAAATGTAATAATAAATATATGAATAAATTATCTAGAATAAATAGTTTTTGAAGTAAAACTTCTTTAGGGGGTACCAGCATCAACGTTGTATGCGTACCGATATCGGTCGGCATAGATAAATAAACATTTTTTTGCATTAAAACGTACAAATTTTTATTTAAAAAAATGCCTGAATCAGAAGAATTCAGAACCCTGTCCCTTGAAAATAATAATACAATCAAACGATTTACGCCGTGTACAAACGTAAGTTTATTGATTAGAAATTATTATTCGTAGTTTCTATAAATCTTTGAAGTTGTTAAAATGGAAAATATACTTTAAGCAAGACAGACATTACAGATGTTCAAAAAATGAGATTATATCGCCAGCGAAAAAGTAAAAAAAATACAAGCAGTCAATGAATGTATGTTAATTGTAATTACATGAAGCTCTTCAAACACAATTATTACATGATGAGTGAAGTTTCGAAAACAATATTTGTCTGGGCTATATATTATATGATGTATTTATTTTTACTTAAATGCCATCTTGTACAGTAGCAAATAAGTTTTACTTCAATCGCGTGTGAACCTTACGCGCACTCTTTTTTAAATTTACACAAAGTCGTTTCGTGTGGACATAGAGAATTGTTATGAACTTAAAAAGACGATAAGCGTCTAGTCTCTTCGAAAAATACTCTACTCTACGCTTTGGCTTCAACTGTCAACTCAAACGTCAAAAAAATAACAAAGAATGATGTCATTTCCAAGAATCGATTATGAATCATTATTATATTTAAGAACATCATTTATTACAGTAGATTATTAGATATTATAAATATTTGGTGATTTAAAGCACTAAACATGTCTGATGCAACAAGTGTTTCTAGGAATAACCCTACAATTAAAATTGAACCACCAGATTTTTCTATAGAAGACGTCAACCGAGAAAATGAGGATGAATTTGATAGTATTGATGGTATTGTTAAGTCTGAATCCCCTTCTGAAGACGACAAAACGTGTTTACAAAGATTTATGAATTCTGAAGTAACTATTGATGAAGAAGTCAAACAGGAATTAGATGATGAGGGTGAAAAACTGTTTGAATGCTCAATATGCAATAAAGCATTTATTACAAAGTATTTATTAGATTTACACGTTTGTAATACCTTAGAAAAACATTCAAACTTGAATGAATCTGATAAAAAACGTGCTCATATTGGAAATGGTTCTCACATATGCGAAATATGCAATAAGGTATGTTCAACATCAACTGTTTTGGTACGTCATTTGCGTCTTCATACAGGAGAACGTCCATACAAATGTGAAATATGCAATAAAGGATTTATATCAAGTACAAATCTGAAAGCGCATTCATATACTCATACAGGAATATATCCATATGAATGTGAAAGATGTCATAAAACATATAGATTCCCAACCAGTTTGAAAAAACACATGCTTAGTCATTTTAAGAGAGCTTATGAATGCCAAATATGCAAGAAAACATTCGTGGTATTAAGCTCTTTAAAAGCACACATGCCTATTCATTCTGAAGAGCGTCCATATAATTGTGGAATATGTAATAAAGCATACACATTAAAAGGTAATTTGAAAAAGCATATGCGGTCACATACTGAAGAAGGAACACTATAAATGTTAGACATGTAATAAGTACATAAAAAAATGTAGTCTGATCCAACACAATAAGCGCTTTCATGAGCAGGACACAAAATAAATCAATTCCTCAAAGGGCTATTTATAAATACACTCTTACTCTATTTTGATTTAAACTTTCTTGTTATATTTGTTTATCTTTAAGTAACAATTACAAAATAACTATATTTGTATTCAGTTTTCAGATTTATATTAAAAATTAATCAATTATTTATAGGTTGTTTTATTTAGTTAGTAACATTGATAGTTGTTTTTTTCCAAAATTAACTATTTATAAGTTGAATTTCTCATTTTTCAAATGTGCACCGCTTAGTTATGATTGAAAGAAAGTCAAATTTTCCTAAAAACACAAGAAAGACCAACGGTGTTGTAAATAAATAAATAATACACCAAATTATGTATATGAAGAAAATTTTTCAATGAAGCTAATGTAGTAAATTAAAAAAATAAATATAAAAACTTCAAACTTTTTTCTTAATTCATATAATAAATTAAGAACAGGTAATTTCTTGAATTTCCACAAAAAGATGGTTATGTTTTGAAGTTTTGAATCCAAATCACAATCAAAATAATTAGGAATATGTAAGAAACACCACCAACATTCTTATAAATTATCATCACCTTGCAAAACTTTTATACATATATGTCGTATTCATATTTTTGACCTCGAATATAAATTACAAGTTGAAGAAAAAGACAAGTTTTATCAGAGTAATAATAAACTTGAGCAAATTATCTTTAACAATTTGGTGTATCCAAAAAATAATCTGTAAGCAAACCTCTTTTCTTTGTAACAATAATGTACTGAGTAAATATTTTCATAAACCCTCCATTAAAACCTGAACAATCATAATTTAATCATGCATTATGTGTAGCGAATTTTATTATTAAGAATTATGCAAATATAAAGCAACCTATAGTTGTATTGCATATAAGAGTCTAATAAGCTTCGATTTGTTTTTATTTCTCAACTAAAATTCTGTGCAACATTATTGAAATAGGTTAACAATTAGGAATAATTACCTCTTATGATATATCTCCTTGAATGAATTATCTTTAATTGTTGGAATATATTTTAATCATCTTTGAGTGAATTTAGTATCCATTTTCAGTGCACTCTTCCATCTCATTTCTATAATGTCCTGAATGAGTAGAATAATCCAAATATTTTCTTAAATCCTCCATTAAAAC
>NW_020539727.1:17819729-17844712 GCF_003426905.1 Ctenocephalides felis
ACCGTTGAAAAATTCTTAACATAAATCTATAACAATTCCACATGTCCTTATCTATAACGAGTCCCTTTGAATATTGAGAAAAGACTTTTTCACGTGTTTGTTTATAATCTCAAAAGTCGAAAATGTTTACATTATTATATATACAAAATATAATAACGAATTCATTTCTTCATCATCTCATATTATGAAATTATGTTATTATATATGAAGTCTAGTCTTTTCCATAAAAACACTCTATGTTCTGGCTTAACGGCTTCAATTGTCAACTCAAATGTCAAACAAAAGTATGGTGTAATTTCCAATGAACAATTAAATCTTATCCAATTTAAAATTATTGATTAAAATCAGTTATTAAATAGTGCTACGTTATTAGATAGTTCTGATCCATTTTCATCAATATTTATTTACTCAAAGCAGTAAACATGTCTGTTGAAACGAGTGTTTCTGTGAATAATTTAAATATTAAAATCGAACCACTAGATATAGTTAAAATAGAAAATGAGGATAAATTTGATGATAATATCAAATCTGAATCCTGTTCTCAAGACGACAAAACTTGTTTAGAAAATTTCATGAATTCTGAAGTAACTATTGATGAAGAAGTCAAACAGGAATTAAATGTTGAAGGCTCGTTATGCAATCAATCACTTAATACAAAGTATCTATTAATTCTGCGCTTGTGTGATACCTCAAAAAAACCTTCAAGCTTGAATGAACCTGATAATGAAACAAAGCGTTCTCACAAATGTGAAATATGTAATAAGGTATTTGGATCATCAAGTAATTTGAAAACTCATTTGCTTGTTCATACAGTAAAACGTCCGTACCAATGTGAAATATGTAATAATAGATTCAAAACATCAACTAATTTGAAACTTCATATGCGAACACATACCGAAGAAGGGCCTTATAAATGTGAAACATGTGATAAAACATTCACACATATAGGTACTTTGAGAACACACATGATTGTTCATTCCACAGACCGTCCATTTAAATGTGAAATATGTAATAAGGGATTTAACTACTTACATAATCTACAAAAGCACAAGGTATTGCATACCGGAGAGCGTTCATATAAATGTGAAATATGTAGTAGAGCATTTTACACGACAAATGATTTAAAAAGACACATGCGTAATCATTCCACAGTGCGTCCATATAAGTGTGAAATATGTTATAAGAAATTCAATTCAACAACTAATTTAAAACTTCATATTCTAAGTCATACTGAAGAATATTCTCATGAATGCGAAATATGCAACAAAAAATTTGCACACTCATGTCGTCTGAAAAAACACATGTACATTCATACAGGAGATTTTCCATTTAAATGTGAAATATGCAAGAAGGGGTTTGCAGGAGCAAGTAATCTAAGAAAGCACATGTTTATTCATTCCGGAGAGCGTCTGTTTAAATGTGAAATATGTAATAAAGCATCCCAAACATCAGCTAGTTTGAAGAATCATATGAAAACACATATTGGGGAACGTCCATACAAATGTGGAATATGTAGTATGACATTCACAGAACGACATAATTTAAAAAGACATATGCTTATTCATTCCGGAGAGCGACCATTTAAATGTCAATTCTGTAAAAAATCATTCAGGCAATCAAGTGCTCTGAAAAAACACAAGGAGGCATTTCATAGCTGAGAAGATCTATAAATGTGAAATATTCGAAGGGATGAAAATAATTTGATTTTTAAACTACTTTGTTACATATATAAATAAAGTATTTTCTTATCTATTATTCATATTTATTATTTATTAACTTTCCACAGGGTAAGTAATTGTAATCGTCCCAAAATCGAAAATGAAAATTTTTGTAAATTTACGTTTCAGAGATTTCTGAACATTTTGGCATACCTTAGAAAAAATGGATGTTTGAGTGTATGTATGGATACAATTTTTCGTCCATGTTTTCGGGCGTACGAATCATCAACTGATTTGAGTGGTTTAAAAAACATTCATTCCTATTGATAGGAAGACGTGCCGATTAGTTTTTGGCAAAGGCAGGTCCGGCCGGTACGGAAATACGGAACAAAGAGTGCAGAAAATATGAATCGAGTTTTTGAGAGAACGGAGCATCCGATTTGAATGATCCAAAAAAAAGCATTTGATTTGTAGTTTTGAGGAGAAGTGGTGATTAGTTTTTGGCAAAGGCAGGTCCAGACGTATCGGAGACACCGAGCTAAATGTACAAAAACGGCAGTTTTTGAGAGAACTAAGCGTCCGATTTGAATGATCTAAAAAGCTTTCTGCTTGTGTTGACGAAACAATTGCTTTAATGATTAAGCTAATTTCAAAAATGTATACTAGTTGTACTATATATAGTTAAGAACTGTAATTTCAGTATGTTAAACTTTGAAGTATATACTAAAAGTGTACATATATAAAATTTTATGTTTTCGAACAAATTATTGAAGTTTGTTGATACTTAACAAAATTTTGTCTCTTAAAACTAGTTAACAACGAAAAGAAAAAAAAATCTACGTAAAGTTCTAAGACTCACAATACTATACTATACTTAAATAAATAATTTTAACTTTGCAATTCAGTTTATACAATTCTTATAAATATTAGACAAAGTTACAATATTTATAATGATCTATTTGAAAACATTTAATATTCCTCGAAGATTTCGTTACGGTACGGGAAGTTCCAGCAATTTGCCTTAGGGCACGATGCAATGCACCACTAAACTACATTATTTAAAAAAAACTAAGACTTTTTAATAGACATAATAATATACTAAGAGAATTCTAATAAGCTTCTTATAGAATTCTGAATAGACTTCCAATATACTTCCAACCAGGGAATGCAATACCGATGGAAAATTTCAATACCGGTATTTCGGTAATTTTTCATTTTAAAACCGGAATACCGGTAAATTACCGGTATTTTTATTATCTTACACAAACGTAAACAAAATTGAAAGTTACTAGTACAAATATAAAAAAATGTATGTACAACTACAACTATATTCAAGTAAACAATAAAATAAAACAATAAGTTTATTTCTTTAACTAATGATTTAACAAAAGTATATGCAATTTAATTAATTCATTATCACTATCGAGTATATTGAGTACTTTTCACCAAAACCAAACAGAAAGACCAAAAACTCATAAAAGATCATATTACATTATTTTAATAAACTGTATTGTCTGTATCCGATGTGTTAAATTAGCATAATTTCCAATATTTAAAAATAATAATTTTTTTACACTAATTTAAGATCGTATTCTTTGTCAAAATCAATAATAAGTTACTATAATTGCTGAGGATTGTTATTTATCACATTGTGATGCTTCTATAGTATTTTCAAACTTCGAAACCTTTTCGAAAAATAATACTTTATAATTGTAATAAGAAGCAAAAATATTTAGTAATCATCATAATTATTATGTATAAAGTTAGAAAAAAATAAAGATTACGCAAGGGTAATCTGTATGATATAAAATATTTTGGGACAAATATTATTTAAAATCCGTTACAAAAGATGAAACAAACATCATTATCTATAAGTCAAATTATATTTATCGTGTCACGATATGAAGCCCTTTGGAAAGCAATAAATATTCAGTTTAATGACGAGTAGAGATAATATTTGACATTTGTTTATCCTATAGAATCACTTGAAGATATAGCTGTTTATGCGATTATGGAATTTAAAGATACATTTGTTCCGAGAAATTTAAACATTAGTGTATTATGTATCAAATAGCGCTTATGTAAAAATACCGAAAATACCGGTATTTTTGGAATAAATACCGGTAAAATACCGCCATAAAATCGGGCGGTTTACCGGTAATTCGGTATACCGGTATACCGGTATTGCATTCCCTACTTCCAACTAATTAATTCAGTAATTCATTGATCTTTACAATGATTTTGAAAATTAGTATTTTACAAAATGTATATTTATTTAAAAAACAAAACCTATCAAAAATTTTTACAAACATTTCACTTATAATGTCATAAAAATTTCTAGTTAATAAATTAAAAACTACAAAAAATCGTATAAACTAATTTATGATGGCAACAGATAGATTAAATTTAGACTTGCCAGTAACCTCGATCCATGGATATGGTGACGTTAAAGTTTTTGGACATGATACAGTAAGTTATAAAAAATCACATGACACTTGGTACAATTATTTTCCTTTTTTTATGGGCCGAAAATCGAAAATGAAATTTTTGCATTTCTCGACGTTTTGAAGGTTTCTGAACATTTTGGCATACCTCAGAAACCAAACGGATGTGTGTGTTTTGTGTATGTCTGCATTTTTTCGTCCACGTTTTCGGGCGCACGGATCAACCGATTTGAATAATTTAAGAAACATTCGATCCCTATTGATAGGGAGATGTGCTGATTAGTTTTTGGCAAAGGCAGGTCCAGCCGTTACGGAGATACGGAGCAAAGAGTGCAGAAAATACAAATCGAGTTTTTGAGAGTACGGAGTAAAAAAATAAAAAAATGAAAAATCATTACATCTTTTTTTATTTTCCATAAAATATTTTTGTAATTTTGGATTAGAATTTAAAAAATTACCCAGACTAAGCACAGTCTAAGCGCCACTCTGGTACAAATGTTTACCCGAGTGCGTTTAGACTGTTTATGTACCTACTGAAGCACTTTTCCAATTTTGTGAAAACTATTGAAAAATGTGAAAATGCCGCCAAGCTAAGCACAGTATAAGTGAAAATGTCGCAGGAAATTATTTGCAAATGCGTTTAGACTGTGACTATACGAGAGCACTTTTTCAATTTTGTGTAAATTAAGCATATTTTTTTTTTTTGAAATTGAATTCGAAATGAAATGACGATTGTTGTTAATGTCCTGGAGATAAATTGATTTATGATTTACAATTGATTTTCTCAGATATAACAAACAAGATAGCAAAAATAATGGAAGTTACAGTATTTGTAATAATAAATTTGAAAACGTTTAAAATTGGTTTGTCGGTTTTTAAAAACCGATTTTAAAACCGTTTTTTTTTTGTGAAAATTATGGAATTTGAAAACCGTTTTTTTAACGAAAAAAGTCGTTTTTTACTGTATATGTGGAAAATGACAAATATAACCAAATATGAAATATAGATGAAAGCGTTTTTATTCTTGAAATCATATCGGTTCAATAGCATTTGATATCTCATCAGTCTGCAATGGTTCCCACAAAGGTTTTGTATATATTACATTAGATTTTTATAACAGTGTATATATTAATTTAATTTTATACCAGTGTATATTTTAATTTAAATCAGTGTGACTTCTTCTTGAAGAAGTAACTTCCTCTACTCTAACTCAAAAAGAAGAGTTTTAAACCCTAGAAGCCACAAATTAAAGAACAAAAAACTTAGAATTATTATATCAGGCTTTAAAAACAATTAAGCATAATTTGGTCGCTAGTATGAGAGTATTTTCTATTTCAGAAAATTTTGTGAGTAAACAATAAAGGACACGTCTAAGTAGCAATTTAAGTAGCAATTCGATAGACGATTGAAATCATATTATATTAAACAAAAAATACAATTAGAATGTTTAAAATTAATTAATTAAAATTGCTCGGAACAAACAATACCCGAGTTTAGCTTAATTGTTTTTAAAACTATAATTGATATTAACAAGTGCGTATCTAATATATTGTTTTATTTTATTTTAATTTAATGAATTTTTGTTATTTATTAATGTATTATTTTTATTTATTCAAAAACTTTCCTATCACTATCATAAAAATATTTTCATTCTTATATGTGAAAATGATGCATGAATAACGAATAATTATTTTCAAAGTTATTAAATCAAGATAAACTTTTATTTTTAGTTCTACTAATTAAAATTAAAATAATTTTGTTTACTATCTATAAATTTGAACAATAAATAAATTCAGTCAAATTCTGCTCTAAATTACACTAAATTTGCGGATAAATTACAGAATATTCGAGCAAAAATGTATTTTTATATAAAATTCGAAAACTGGTTTTCTGAAATGTCGGTTTTTGTATAAACCCTAGTTTAAAATTTCATTATGGTACGGGAAGTTCCAGCAATTTGCCTTAAGGCACGATGCCATACGCCACTAGTTTTGTTATTATTATTTCTTCAGCCTCTGGCAGCCATCCAAGGCACCAAGAAGCCCTGTCTGGCACCATGCAGTGTCAACAAACCAGGTTGCGATTCCCGAATGCGAGAATGCAGACGAAGGTACCAGAATCGCACCCCGGTGCAAAAACCAGCAGGGGTTGAAGGAGTCGTCGACCCTTTGGCTTTGGAGCCCTGCGGGAGCGGATCGGCCCTGGAAGAATACCAGGAACCTGAAGGTAAAGATAATGGGTATAAAAATATATATCTACATATATATAAAAATAAGTCGGGTTTTCCTTCCTGACGAAATAACTCCAGAACGCACGAACCGATTTCGACAATTTTGCATTCGTTGGAAAGGTCTCGGGCTCCGCAAGGTTTATATCTAAGAAAATTAGTTGTGCATGGCATCGTGCCTTAATGCAAATTGCTGGAACTTCACGCACCGTAATTAAAAATTCGTGTAAAGACTTTAGTGAGAATTATCAGAATTATGCTTGCAGTTAAGTCAACGAGCAGTTCTTGCCGCAAAGAATAATGATGTGCACGCACTGAATTTCACCATTCAATCAAAAATTGCTGGCGATTTGGTGACATACCAATGATTCCGACTGTTCTTCCGTTTGTCTTCAAACGATTGCAATTTCGAGTTCCCCTTGCGTTCGCAATGACAACTAACAAGTCGCAAAGCCAATCGCTTAGTGTTTGCGGGATAAATTTCAAATAGATTATTTATAAAATCATTGTTTTTCACATGGGCAGTTATACGTTGCCTGTTCACGAGTTGGAAAACCATCCGCTTTGCTTGTGTTAACGTCAGACCAAAAAACAAAAAATGTGGTTTACCAAAGAGCACTTCAATGAAACAGAAAATTTGCGGATCACTTTCATTTACTTAGAGAAGCTCAACTAAAAAACACTTCATTTTTGTAATCGAAATAAATTCATTACTGTTGTATAATAAAATCAAAGATCTAGTTTTAGATTTAAAAATATATATCTATTTTTGTGCAGAGTATTTTCCGACCGGTCCAAAGTTGCCTGAAAGGCGGCATTTGCGAACGGGAGATCCCAATGTCCATTTGACTGAAGAAGGCTTCGACTTTTTGTATCCTGATGATGGGGTTTCTGAACCTGAAGTGGTTATGATGTATACTTGGACCACTAGAAGTCGGATGACTGTTAAAGTAAGATTTTTGAAATTTTGACAACAGATATATCAATCCATCTATTTTGATACCAAATTGTAAAATTAGCAAAGTTCCATTCAACATTTGTAAATATTTACAATTGTTTGTAAAAGCCACTACGTCGTTAGTACTAGGGTTTATACAAAAACCGACATTTCAGAAAATCTGTTTTCGAATTTTAATTTTACCAGAAAACCGGCTTTGACCGGTTTTCGAATTTTATATAGAAAATAAATTTTTGCTCGAATATCCTGTAATTTATACGCAAATTTAGTGTAATTTAGAGCATTATTTGACTGAATTATTTATTGTTCACTTTTATAGATAGTAAACAAAATTATTTTAATTTTAATTAGTATAACTAAAAAATAATAGTTTATCTTGATTAAATAACTTTGAAAATAATTATTCGTTATTCATGCATCATTTTCACATATAAGAATGAAAATATTTTTATGATAGTGAAAGGAAAGTTTTTTGAATAAATAAAAATAATTCATTTTTAAATTAAAAAAAAACATTAAATTAAAATAAAATAAAAATATTAGATACATGTTGATACACTTGTTAATATCAATTTAGTTTTAAAAACAATTAAGCTAAACTCAGGTATTGTCTGTTCCGAACAATTTTAATTAATTAATTTTAGACATTTTAATTGTTTTTTTTTTTAATAAAATATGATTTAAAAAAAAACTGAGAACGTCTATCGAATTGCTACTTAGATTTGTCCTTGTTTACTCACAAAATTTTCTGAAATAGAAACACTCTCATACTTGCGACGAAATTATGCTTAATTGTTTTTAAAGCCTGATATAATAATTCCAAGTTTTTTGTTCTTTTATTTGTGGCTTCTAGGGTTTAAAACTCTTTTTTTTAAGTTTGAGTAGAGGAAGTTACTTCTTCAATAAGATGTCACACTGATTGAAATTAATATATACACTGGTATAAAAATCTAAATTAATACAAAACATTTCTGGTAACTATTGCAGACTGATAAGATATCAAATGCTATTGAACCGATATGATTTCGAGAATCAAAACGCTTTCATCTATCCTTTATATTTGACTATATTTTTCATTTTTCATTTTTACAGTGAAAACCGACTTTTTTCACTAAAAAACCGGTTTTCGAATTCCATAATTTTCGCCAAAAAAACGGTTTTTAAAACCGTTTTTGAAAACCGACAACCCCAGTTTAGTACTATAAGTAATCTTGGTTGCTTGTTTTGAAAAAATTGTGCTGCACGCGAATTTGCATTACACATCAAAAATTTTGACAACAGATATATCATGCATCTATTTTGATAACATATGGTAAAATTAGCATACTTTTTATCAAAATATTTACAACAATTTGAAAAACTACAACGTTACTAGTACCGAATGTAATCTTGGCTTGTTTTTAAAAACGTGTTTCTGTACGCACCGTTTGCATTACACTCTGCAAGGCAACAGGTACATTAATAATCGAACTAATTTGAGACCAGCCACAAAAATTAGCAAAGTTTCATTCAAATTTTTAAAATATTTACAACAATTTGCACAAACTACAACGTCACTAGTACCGAAGGTAATCCTTGGCTTGTTTTCAAAATGTGCTCATGTACGCACACCGTTTGCATTACACACCTATAATTTTGCCAACTGGTATATCAATACATCTACTTTAGCACTAAATACTAAAATTAGTAAACTTTTATTCAAATTTTTTGAATATTACAACAATTTGCACAAACTACTACATCACTAGTACTGAAGGTAATTTTTAACTTGCATCCAAAACGTGTTCCTGCACGCACCGTTTGCATTACACTCAGGCCGGATTTAGAATTTTGGCGCCCCGGGGCACTGACAAAAATGCCGCCCCAACCCTGAAATTTTACGAACTTTCAAACTTTTTTTAAAGCAACCGCGCTGCTTCAGCTGCGAGGGACAAAATATAGAAGCGCGTAAGCGCCGCGTCGCAGTCTAACGAATAAATAATGTTTACAGAACTTATGTAAATGTAAACAAAATTTATACTTATTATTATAATATCTTTAAAATATCTTATAATTTAATGTGCATATGTCTTATGATAATTTTTGTCCGCCAAATTTTCTTTTTCAAATTTTTTTATTGGATTATCGAAACCGCTAAAACCTGCCCCCCAATAAATTTAAACAGTTTATTTATTCTGTAAATTTTTTTGAATGTTATTGGACGCTTTTTTCTCAAAAACTGAATTATCATTTCTGGCATTTTGGCCCGTATCTTCAAAACAGTTGGACCTGCCTTGACCAATATCTAATCAGCACGTCTCCTATCAATAGAAATTGAATCATAAATCGGTTGATCCGTGGTTCTCGAAATCGACTTGAATATTAAAAATCTTAGATTTGTATTAATGGGATGACGTGCTGATTAGCTTTTGGTACAGGCAATTACGAAAAAATGGTAATTGATTTTGATATTCCTTCTCTTCTTTGCAAAAGTTCAGAATTTTCGAAAAATTTCAAATACAAAAATGTGTTTTAGAAGTCTTTTCTTCATTTTTCAATAAAATGTAAAGCTCTTATAAAAAATGTAATTTTCAGTACGGAATGTTTCAGTAATTTGTCTCAAGGCACAATGCCATGAGTCACTAGTTTAAATTATTTTTCGACGCTATAAGCTTGGAAGTGCACAAATACGTGCATTTTAAGAAGGCTCGAGAACTGAAGAACATATTTTTCTTAAACTTTTAGCTTGTTTACGATTTTTATACTAGCCAAATTGCCAAATTTGATAACTTATTAACCAATTTGATAATTTACGTTCGGAGAGGGAAGCAAAGCATAATAATAATTTTAGTTATCGTTTATTTCTACCCATTTTGCATTTCTTGCAATAAAAATGTTGTTAAAGTTGATTATATTGTATAGAATTTTTTTCTCACTATCCAAATTTTGCCGCCCCCCAAAATTTGCCGCCCTGGGCAGTAGCCCCGATTGCCCCTACTGTAAATCCAGCACTGATTACACTTCTAAAATTTTGCCAGCTGGTATATCAATACATCTACTTTAGCACTAAATATTAAAATTAGTAAACTTTTATTCAAAATTTTTGCATATTTACAACAATTTGCAAAAATTACAACGTCACTAGTACCGAAGGTAATCCTTGGCTTGTTTTCAAAACGTATTCCTGGACGCACCGTTTGCACTACACACACACCTACAATTTTGACAACTAGTACATCAATCAATCTACTTGATACTAAATACTAAAACTAGCATGCTTCCATTCATCTTCTGTAAATATTTACAACAATTTGCACAATCTGCATCATCACTAGAACCATAGGTGTAATCTTTTGCTTGGTCAAAACGTGCTCCTGTACGGACCGTTTGCATTACACTCCCAAAATTTAGGCAACTGGTGCATCAATCAATTTACTACTCGAGACCTATTACTAAAATTGGTGAGCTTTATTCAAAATTTGTTAATATTTACAACAATTTGCAAAAACTACAACGTCACTGGTATCGCAGGTAATCTTTGGCTAGTTTCCAAAACGTGTTCCTGGACGCACCGTTTGCATTACACCCTACAATTTTGACAATTGGCACATCAATACATCTACTTTAGCACCAGTTACTAAAATTAACGCACTTTTATTCAAAATAAGTAAATATATGCAACAATTTGCAAAAATACAACGTCACTGTACCTTAGGCAATGTTTTGCTTGGTTTCAAAAGGTGCTGCTGCACGCACCGTTTGCATTACACTACTAGAATTAAGACATCAAACTATATTAGCACCAAAATTAACAATTCAAAATTTGTAACAATTTATAATCTATGTATATATATATAATATATATATATATATATATATTTTATCCCAGGTGATAACTTATGGAGCAACTGTAGTAGGTATTTCAGTACCAGATGCAAGAGGAATGGTTCAAGATGTTTTGCTAGGATTCGACGATTTAGCAGGTAATAATAAAACACTCTTTTACTTATAAAAAAATTAAATACAGTATGTGTTTTCCTCCTTTCAGGTTACAGGAGACAAAGCAATCCTTATATAGGCGCAACCTTGGGTCGTGTTGCAAATTACATCGAAAATGCGAACTACAATATCTCCACGACGAGTACGACTTGAGGCCAAATCGTCCACCACATCATTTTAACGGAGGTCGTAGAGGATTTGATAAAAAATTGTGGACTGCCACTCAGGATGGAACTAAGGTAAAGAATAAAGGACTCAAGTTTATACAAAATGCCTATCATATTTTGTTGATATTATCCATGTATTATTATTTTTGTTGTGTTTTTCTAGATTATAATGAACCTGGTGTCCGAGTCTGGTGCTGAAGGTTATCCTGGTAAATTGTTGACGTCCATAACCTTCCAGGTGACTGCTGAAAACAGATTTATTGTCAGTATGAGATCTGCAAGTGATTGTTCGACTCCTGTGAGCCTCACACATGCACTGAGACTCAATTTGGCAGGACATGTAAGTAACATAGATTTTTTGGAATTTTTGGGGATCTAAATAGCTAAATCATTCAATCAAATGCAATTTTGTTAGAAATCACATCAGTTTGAATATTAGACATTAAAGTAGTCATATTGCATAATAGTTTGCTAAAATTTTGGAATTCTAATAACTGTATTGTGACCCCTAGACGTCCTTAAAGATATGACTTTCTCATCCCTCACCTGGATCATTTTTCAAATTTTTGTGAAATGCATAAAATTTTGTTAGAAATCTCATTAATTTTACGATTAGATATTGAAGTAGTCATATTGCAAAATAGTTTGCTAAAATTTCGGGATCCTGGTAACTGTATTGTGACCCCAAGACGTCTTTGAAAATATGACTTTCTTATCTCTCACCTGGATCATTTCTCTAATTTTTGATTAATACACAAAATTTTGTTAGTAACCTCATCAATTGTACTATTTGACATTAAAGTAGAGGCATTACAAAATATTCTGCTCAAATTTTAGAGTTTTGTTAACTATATTGTGACCCCTAGACGTTTTTGAAGATTTGACTTTCTCATCCCTCACCTGGATCATTTTTCAAATTTTTGTGAAATGCATAAAATTTTGTTAGAAATCTCATTAATTTTACTAATAGACATTGAGGTAGCCATATTGCAAAATAGTTTGCTGAAATTTTGGAATTCTGGTGACTATATTGTGACCCCTAGACGACCTTGAAGATATAACTTTTTCAACTCTCACAAGAATCATTTCTCTATTTTTTGTTAAAAACATGAAATTTTATTAAAAGCTTCATAAATTTGAATATTAGACATTAAACTAGTTATAATGCAAAATAGTTTGATAAAATTTCGGGATCCTGGTAACTGTATTGTGACCCCTAAACGTCCTTCAATATAAGACCCTCTTATCTCTCCCCTGGATCATTTTTCACATTTTTGCTAAATGCATGAAATTTTGTTAGAAATCCTATTAATTTTAGTAATAGACATTGAAGTAGTTATATTGCAAAATATTCTGCTCAAATGTTGGAGTTTTGTTAACTATATTGTGACCTCTAGACGTTTTTGAAGATATGACTTTCTCATCCCTCACTCTTAACTTTTTGATTAATACACAAAATTTTGTTAGAAACCTCATCAATTTTACTATTTGACATTAAAATAGAAGCATTGCAAAATAGTTTGTTCAAGTTTTGGAATTCTGGTAACTGTATTGAGACCCCTAGACGTCTTTGAAAATATGACTTTCCTATCTCTCACCTGGATCATTTCTTAAATTTCTGATTAATACATAAAATTTTGTTAGAAACCTCATCAATTTTACTATTTGACATTAAAGTAGAAGCATTGCAAAATATTCTGCTCAAATTTTGGAGTTTTGTTAACTATATTGTGACCCCTAGACGACCTTGAAGATATGACTTTCTCATCCCTCACCTGGATCATTTTTCAAATTTTTGCTAAATGCATGAAATTTCGTTAGAAACCTTATAAATTTTAATATTGGACATCAAAGTGGTCGTGTTGCAAAATAGTTTGCTGAAATTTTGGAATTCTGGTAACTGTATTGTGACCCCTAGACATCCTTGAAGATATAACTTTCTTATCTCTCACATGGATCATTTCTCAAATTTCTATTTAATACATGAACTTTTGTTAGAAACCTCTTCAATTTTAATATTCTACATTAAAATATTCATATTGCAAAATAGTTTGCTGAGATTTTTTGGATTTTTTTGGGGATCTAAATAGCTAAATCGTAGGTTTAAACCCACAAGTAACTTTTTGTTTTTGTTTCAGAATGCTGGTCTTTTGGACATCTTTAAACATCGCGTCACTGTCGATGCTGATAAATACGTTGAGAAGAATTTTTTGGGATTGCCAACTGGTAAGATATATATTATAAGCTATTGATTGCTACTTTTTGGTTTAATCACCCATCTATTCTCTCAAAGTTAGCTTTCATGTTTTTGGTATATTATACTTCCAAATGTCTGTGACTTCTTTTTTGCAAGCAAGTCATCCACCAACTGCAATCTTCCACTCTTAAGTCATTTTATTTCCGAGTGCTTTTTAAATTGGTGCCGGATGCAGATTTTTTTCAAATAGTAGAAGTCTCTTTTGCCAAACTTTTTGCAACTCTTCTTAATTTATTACCTTAACGTCCTCTCCAACTAGTTTATTTACTATTTATCATAGAATGAAGTGATTTTCACCATTTTTGTCTTATGTTTAAGGTAAATTGCTAAAAGTAGCAGCAACTCAGTACGATTTTCGGGTGGAAAGAAACATTGGAGGGTTGTTAAGAAGATGTGCAAGACGAGGAATCGACCATACATTGTGCTTGACACACCAACCAGAACCGAAGGAGGACGAAGATGATGAGGACAATGTTATTTTTGTAGCCAGGTGAGGAAAAAGTAATAGAAATTTTAATTGAATTTTTTATTTCTTGTTCTTGTTTTTTTATTTGATGATCATGCTGTCCGGTATTAGTTCTAGGATTCAGGTTTTTGCAGAAGAATTAAGGATATTTTAGGTTGCTTTAAAAATAATATTACTTTTAGAATTGTTTATAATATTGGAACTGTACTAGAAATTTTTCTGATGTTTCCACAATTTGAGGAAGCATAGAAGCAAAAGTGTTACTCAAATTTCAGCTTCCAATTTTTTTTTGTCTTGCGCTTTGGCTTTCAAATCCCTCAACTTTTTCTTGCATAATAAGTAGTCCAACAACTGCATACTTCCAAGGATCTTTAGACATTTTATTTGTCTATCAATTTTTCCAAAAGTGCAATCAATTTAGGCAGCAGACGTTTTCCCGATCTTCATTTGTCCCATTTTATGCTCTCATGTTTTTCTTGCTTAGAGTCCGTGTCTCTGATCCGTTTAGAGCCTTACTTATAGAATTTTCTTTTAAATTTAATTTAATTTAGGTACTATTAATAATTTAATTATTTTTTAGGATATTGCATCCAGATTCTGGTCGCGTTTTGGAAATCTACAGCAACCAGCCTGGTTTGAATTTTAGCACTTGCAACGATCTTCCTGATCATGGATACGATGTAAGTAGTTTAGGGGAAGTTTATTGATCACGTGATCGATTCTTTAAGAATTTTTTGACACTTTGACCTACAAACATCACGTGTATTTTTGATTTAATTCACCAAAAAATCGTATTTTTTTATATTTTTTTGAAAATTCAGGTAAAAAGTTCTTGTTCTATATTTTTGTTCTTCTGGCAGGGTTCGAGAATATTTATTATTATTTTTACATTGATTTCCATTAAATTTATTAATTTTAAAAAGAGATATATTTTTTAATTTATTTATATTTTCAGTTAGCTAGGGTGAATCTAGATAAAATTTACTACGTTTCCTATGGAACAGTGTGATGGAACCTTCTAATTAGTGCTTTTATTAAAACTTTAGTAGCAAATATTATGGTAAAGGAATAGGGTGAAAATTTAGGTCTATTATTTTTTATAGTTATTGCCTGAAGATCCTGACGACAAGGAAAACGTGTACTTGAGGCCAGTCGACACAGTTAACGAATACACCCAGGTAAAAAATTAAATAAATCACTTTAATATTATTTACTATATCACTTTACCATTGTATATTATCAGGTAATAGAAGATGATATAGATTTTGAAATGTTTCCTGAAGATGACGAGGAAGAAGAAGAAGAAGACATGGCCAAAGCTCATGTAGAAGGTGACCTGAGCGAAGCTGAATTAAATTTGAGCCCTTCAGAAATTGGTAATATTAAAATATAATACGTGAAGTAATTTTTTAAAAGAAAAAAATTACCGAGGCTAAGCACAATCTAAGCGCCACTCTGGTACAAATGTTTACCCAAGTGCCTTCAGACTGTTTATGTACTGAAGCACTTCTCCAATTTTGTGAAAAAACTATTGGAAAATGTGAAAATGCCGCCAAGCTAAGCACAGTATAAGTGAAAATGTTGCTCAGAATTATTTGCAAATGCGTTTAGACTGTGACTGTGCGGGAGCACTTTTTCAATTTTGCGTAAATTAGGCAACTATTTTTTTTTTTGAAATTGAATTCGAAATGAAATGGCGATTGTTAATGTTCTGGAGATAAATTGATTCAAATGATTTACATTGGGTTCGCTCAGATATAACAAGATAGCAAAAATAATGAAAGTTACAGTATTTGTAATAATATATTTGAAAACGTTTAAAATTTCTCGAATATTTTATTACGGTACAGCAAGTTTCATCAATTTGCCTTAAGGCACGATGCCATACACCCCACTAGTTTTACCTAATTTTCTTCTGCAGAAGCTCGTCTGGCGTTTCGGAAACAAAGTGCAGCGGCCAAAAAATCAGACGTTTTCCAAAGAATTTCTTTGATCACCAAGAAAGGCATAGAAGCCAAAAGCTCCGTGGAAGCAACTTCAGAAGAACTTGTTCCTGTCAAAATACGTAAGCACCACCAATACTTTATACCTTAACTAGATGACCCGGCAGACGTTGTCCGGTACCCATGTCTATAATTTTTTAATATTCTATACTAATATTTACCGTTTACCTAAAAATAATAATTATTGTTTTTTAAATTACTCCTCACGCCAAAATGCATATACATTTATAATATGAGCGATGTTAAATGTAGAACTGCTTTAAATAAAATGAGTCTCAATTTTCACACTATATTGGAGATTGAAGTCTTTTAAACGGTATAACATAACCATAACGATTACATAACATTGGATTAAATTAATTTAATTTTTCATTATTCAAGATATCCAAAATTGCATCTTAAACTTCTTCTAATCGATATCGTGAGTGCCGAATTGTCTTTATTCATCTTTACTTTCCCATTTGTTTTTATAAAGTGAAATTTTTACGAATTTTAAAAATATTGTGGAAAGATTAGTAAAAGATGCAAAGAAATTATATATTGAAAAATAAACTATGTTGAAAATTTAATATCCGAATCCTGTGTTGGCGCCCCCTAAGGCGTGCGCTCGTATTTTTCGCATGCATCGCATTAAAGGTACGACCGGCCCTGAATAATACTTAATTTCATATTTTAAGTGAATTAATTTGTCATATCCTGTTCATATGTGTATCGTTCAATGTGCCATACATATATTGTATATTATAATATTTATAATTTTTTTTATCTCAGCTACTTTTTGGCAATAATAATATAAACATTTCATTTTTCTTATTCATAATCATGAATTAATTATACACATTCTAATATTGTCTTGGTTCATAAGGAAATTGAAATTTTTGGCATATGATAGTTTTCATTTGTTTTCAATGCAAACAATTACATGTCGTTTTTTGCATTTTTTCCCTTTATTTCTACAATATTGCACATACATCTCAGTACTTTATACTCGCATTCATCCTGGAAAATTTTCTTAACGTACTTCAGAAAGATTTACCAAAATCCGAATAATCGTTTAGAAGGGGTATACGGTGAGTGCTTGTAATTTAATATGAACTTTATATAATAGCAATAAAGCTCAAATCGATTAAACGTTTTAGTTAGAAAACGTTTGTATGAGAAAACGAAAAGGCTGTTTTTAGAGTTTCTCCTGCTATTATTCGATTTTTTCTCGCCGTAAGAACCATCTTTGGACTTCAACGAACATTTAAAAAAAACGAATTGGCCAAATCGGTTCAGGCGTTGTTTAGTTATGCGCTTACCAACACATTTTGCGATTCATTTTTATATATAAGAAGATTACGTAATTAGGTCGTCTTTTTTTCCAGAGCGTAAAGTTTCTGATCCCGATGCCGGTGGTGCCGAATGGTGGGGCAAGACACCACCAGGGGCTGAAGATTTGTACGAATCAGCCAGGGAAGCAAGGATGAAGGCTTTGAAGGGTTTTGATGAGACTAGTGAACATGGTGCTGCTTGTTCTAAGGATTGCCCTTGTAGACTTACTGAGGATCAACGACTCAAGTAAGGAAAGATAATAGACACATAAGTATATATAAAAGTAGATAAGTAGACAAATCGACAGGTAGGGAATATTATTAACTTCCCGTAGGGTAGTTATAGTGATGGACCGAAAATCGAAAATGAAAATTTTTGCATTTCTCGACGTTTTGAAGGTTTCTGAACATTTTGGCATACCTCAGAAACTAAATGGATGTTTGTGTGTGTTGTATGTCCGCATTTTTTCGTCCACGTTTTCGGGCGCACGGATCAACCGATTTGAATGATTCAAAACACATTCGATTCCTATTGATAGGGAGATGTGCTGATTAGTTTTTGGCAAAGGCAAGTCCAGACGTTACGGAGATACGGAGCAAAGAGTGCAGAAAATACAAACCGAGTTTCTGAGAGAACGGAGTATCGGATTTGAATGATCTAAAAAACATTCACTTTGTAAAGATTGGGAGAAGAGTTGATTAGTTTTTGGCAAAGACAGGTCCCGCCATTCCGAAGAAACAAAGCTAAATGTGCAAAAAATGGCAGTTTTTGTGTGAATTGAGCGTCCGATTTGAATGATCTAAAAAACTGTCTGCTTGTTTCAACAAAATAATTGCTTTTGAGAATAAAAAATTATTACATCTTTTTTTATTTTCCATAAAATATTTTTATAATTTTGGATTAGAAATTCAAAAAATTACCCAGGCTAAGCACAATCTAAGCGCCACTCTGGTACAAATGTTTACCCAAATGCGTTTAGACCGTTTATGTACAGAAGCACTTTTCCAAATTTGTGAAAACTATTGAAAAATGTGAAAATGGCGCCAAGCTAAGCACAGTATAAGTGAAAATGTCGCACAGAATTATTTGCAAATAGACTGTGACTATACGGGAGCACTTTTTCAATTTTGTGTAAATTAGGCAACTATTTTTTTTAAATTGAATTCGAAATGAAATGACGATTGTTATTGTTCTGGAGATGAATTTATTTATGATTTACATTTGATTTTCTCAGATATAACAGGATAGCAAAAATAATGAAAGTTACAGTATTTGTAATAATTTTTGAAAGCGTTTAAAATTTCTTGAATATTTCATAACGGTACGAGAAGTTCCAGCAATTTGCCTTAAGGCACGATGCCATACACTACTAGTTAGAATTTTTCCTGAATTTTTATGATCTTTTGGATTCCAATGGCAATTTTTATAATTAGTGATAAATTATCTCAGACTGCTAGTATGTGGATTTTTCTAAGATTTGTCTTAATTCTTCACTTATTTATTTTTTTAAGAGTTATCTTCATAATCGTAAACAGATTGTCTATCTTAATGGATTCTTGGGCAATGTTGAAAATATCAGTTCAGGTGTTCCTCAGGAATCCATTCTTGGTCCACTACTATTTATTATTTTTATTAATGACATATCTGATATTATTAGCTGTCCACATTTATTATTTGCAGATGATCTGAAACTATATGTCAAAATAAATTCTATTGATGACTGCTTATTATTACAGTCTCAACTTGACTCTTTCCACTCTTGATGTGTCTATAACAAATTACATTTAAATATATCAAAGTGCAAGATTCTTAGTTTTTCACATAAGCGCGTTGCAATACAATTTGATTATAAAATTTCTAAACACCAGCATTGATAGATGTAATAAAATTTTAGATTTAGGAGTTTTATTTGATTCTGGATCACATAACTGATATTTGTAATAAAGCACATAAATCTTTAGGTTTGATACTGAGAAATTGTAAACAATTCAATTCTAACAATGCATCTCTTTGCATGTACTATTCTATTGTACGTTCAAAATTAGAATATGGTTCGATTATTTGGTATCCTCATCAAATCAACAACTCTGATGCGATAGAGAAGGTTCAGCGAAATTTCGGAAATACCTTTATTATAAAACATATAAAATTTACCCTGAACGCATACGTGTACACTTTACTAAAAGAATTTGGTATTCCTTCCCTTGCATCACGTCGATTTATCTGTACAATTATGTTCTTATTTAAACTTTGCAATAATTCTATAGACTGTCCTCTTATTCTCAATCAACTATCCTTTATGTTCCAAGGCTATCTACGCGTTCACAATTATTTTCTCAATTATCCTACTCCTAAATCTAATACTCTCTTAAATTCGCCTATTTTACTTATTTCCTCTAACTTTAACTTAATTAATAATTAAATAGATATTTACAACACTTCACCGAATCAAATAATCTCCATCTGCACAAGTTAACCTTTTTTATTTTCTTTTCAAATATCTCATTATTTTATCTTATTCTGTTTATAAATAATATTGTTACATTCTGCATTATATGTAATTTTATGTTAAGCATTTTATGTTAATAACTATATATTATAATTTTGTATATATTTTAATTGTTATTCATTATGTAAAATAATTGTATTTTTGAGTCCTCTTGGAAGATATCTGTGGGCTATATATTTAAAATAAATAAATAAATAAATAATAAACGTGAAGGTGAATAGTTTTTCTTACCAAGTTTTTTTTCTTAGACAATTGAAAATGCTAGAACAACTCCGTGAGCAAGAAGAAGCCGAAAACGAGCGAAGGCGAAAAGAACAAGACGACTTGGCACTTGCTGAACAGCAGAGGCTTGCAGAAGAGGCTGAAGCAGCTCGTGAGTATAATTTAACATAATTTATGAAAATTAAAGTATAAATTATGGAGTTTTGTTGATCAGGTTTGAGAGCACTTGAGGAAGAAATGAGAAGAAAACTGGAAGAGCTGGAAGCTGAAGAAGCAGAAGATGAAGGTCCTGGTGGTAGCGAGGACGGAGAAGGAGAAGGAGAAGACGAGGTATACACTTTGGCACTTTCCTTCCCAAATATTATTTTTACCTATTTTTGATTTACTTTATTTTTTAGGATGAGTACGGTCTAGGTGGTGACTATGGCTATGGCTACGGAGGCAGAGATTCTTTGAGGTATCAAAAAGGCGCCCATCGTGTTGGCCTGGAGGAGGTCGATAGTACCTTAAGGGACCCTGTGTGCAAAGCCTGCAAGGAACCTTCTGAGGATGAGTACGAGGTGGCGGTTAGCGAATCGGAGGTGAGGAATAGATTATTTTATTCTTATCTTGAAATCTTATATATAAAAATGAATCGCAAAATGTGTTGGTAAACGCATAACTCAACAACGTCTGCACCGATTTGGCCAGTTCTTTATTTAAAATATTCGTTGAAGTCCAAGGATGGTTCTTACGGCTAGAAAACATCGAATAATTGCCGGAAAAATCCTAAAAACACGGCCCTTTTCTTTTTCACATGCAAACGTTTTCTAACTAAAACGTAGAATCAATTTGAGCTTCATTACTATTATATAAAGTTCATATGTATCAAATTACAAGCACTCACTGTATACTCTTCCTAAACTATTATTCGGATTTTGATAAATCTTTCTGAAGTTTGTTAAGGAAATTTTCTAGGATGTATGTGATTATAAAGTACTGGTATGTATGTTCAATATTGTAGAAATGAATGGAAAAATTGCAAAAAACGACATGCCATTGTTTAAAGCAGTTCTACATTTAACACCGCTCATATTTTAAATGTATATGCATTTTGGCGTGAAGAGTAATTAAAAAGCAATTATTATTATTTTTAAGTAAACAGTAAAGATTAGTATCCCATATTGAAAAATTGTAGACATGGGTACAGGACAACGTCTGTCGGGTAATCAATCTAGTATGTAATGAAAATGATTAAAAGCAGGTTCACTGCCGTCATTCTTAACGTTTTTATTTTTAATGTGTAACCAGTCACAAGGTAATGTTTCGCATGGTCTACTTTTTAACTAAAGTGTTTTTTGTTAGTTTTTTTTTGGTTTTTAGCACTGTTGTTTAGTTTACGTTAACTAAATTTATAAAGCAGTTGGAGAAGGAATAAATAAATTAGCAAAAAATTGATTTTGATACCAAAAAATCTTGGAATATTTGAGTTTTATATATCAGATCTTTAAAATGTGCAGAATCATATAATCCTTGTCATTAAATTTAGGAGACTTTTTTGAAGTAAAACTTCTTTAGGCGCGACTAGGGTGTAAATCCGTACAAATGCAACGGAAGTGCGTTACGGCAGTTAAGAGTCGAGTGCCAATGATTCGTCATTCGCTCTCGATGATATCATTTCTATACGGGTCGATTGTGATTAGTTTTTGTGTATGTGAATAGGAATCTGTCATTGTATGCGTACCGGCATCAACGTTGCATGCGTATCGATACCAACAAGGAAATTGGCATAGATAAATAAACATTTTAAAGTAACATCACAATACAAATCTTGATTTAATGAAAAATGCCAGAATCATAAGAATATCTTACCCTGTTTCTTGAAAATAATTGAACAAATTAAACATTTATGCCGTGTACTGAACATAAGTTTATTGATTAGAAATTATTTCTATATTATTCGTAGTTTTTATAAATCTTTGAAGTTATTGCAATGGAAAATATTTTTTAGGCAAAACATATATTACAGCTGTTTAAAGAATGAGATTATATCGCCAGCGAAAAAGTAAAAAAAAAAATACAAGCAGTCAATGAATGTATGTTAATTTTAATTACATGAAGATCTAATAATCCACTGTGTGAACGAATATTATAGAATTTATAAATCAGCAATTATTTCATTTCTCTAAAGAAGGTTCGTTTCTGAATGCTAATTTCAATGACAAACCGATCATGTCATATTTGAAGTATGACTTTAATTACATTATTGTTTTTAAAATATTATAAATATTTTTAATGCTATTATAAATATATATTTTATAATTTATCATCATATAAATGTGTATAATGGTTGACAGACACTAATAAATGTGTGCATCACGAGTGTTATATCATATTACTAATAAACATTATTCAAAATTGTTATAAGATGTATTTATTTTTACTTAAATGCCATCTTGTATAGTAGCAAATAAGTTTTACTTCAATCGCGTGTAAACCTTACACGCACCCTTTTTTTATTTAGGAAGGAGACGAAGAAGGTGTGACTTCTGATATTGCACTTTTGAGAAAATTAGGACCACCAGCAAGTTTTATAGAAGGAAAAGAAGGTGCCAAGTATTACAAAAATTGTGCAATTGGACTGCAGACACAGAAGTATCCTGATGCCTTACACCATGTAAGTGTAAAACAAACAAACTCATATATTTGTCATTTTTTTGGATTTGATTCTTAAGAAGGTGTTATTTTTTCACATTTATATTTTTTGTAATATATATATATATATATATATATATATATATATATATAATTCCTTTTACTTTTACCTTTTTTAGAAAAACTTTCCCTCAATCATCCTCCATCCTGGTGACTTCTACTACCACAAAACCGAGTACAGATTCGGTCTGAAGGTTCGTCCTGGTGTCCTGATTAAAAAAGATGTTTCGACGGAAATTTCTCCTGAAGATGATGGAAAAGAAAAAGTTATTGGACTTGAAGACGAAAGTTGTATCAAAGAATGCGACGATTTGTGTCGGAAAATTGTCATGATTGTTGATCCGTGCTGTGAGGTTAAGGAGAAAAAAATATAAAAATATAACATATATATATATATATATATATATATATATATATATATAAATGGAACAATTGAGATCAATCACTAAAGTAATAAAACTTTTTTGTGATTTTTGACATTTTATTTATATTTTTAATAATTATTCTTAGTGAATTGCCTAAATTGTGCAAATTTAGGAGTTACTTTAAACAAACACTGTTTTAATTCATTTACCTTACAAATTTTACAAATTCAAATTTAATTCCACTCTATCCCATTCCCCTCTTTGCTTTCAAATAAGATTCTTCTATGTTTCCCATCTATATAAGTTTGACTCATTCCTCTCTCTGCTCTCAACTGTCAAATGTCAATCTAACACATAAAATTCTTATCAGAATAAATTAATCGGCGTTATTTTGACTAATTAATTATTATTTACAGTTTTGTCGACGTCAGTTTGCTCAAAAATTAATTCTAAGTACTGTTCTAATATCTGTGATAATTGTTTAATTTAAAATGTCTCATCAAACTGGCATTAAAGGTAAGGCAATTGGAATTTGTTATAAATAATTGCCTTGAAATAACTTTAATATTTCTTTTACCAGGTAATGAAGGTTTGAAGAAGATTTTTGGAAAGTCAAAAGATGGAAAGATACGTGCTATTAAAATCAGTATTGAAAATGGTAAATGGTAAAAGATACATATTTAGTTGTAATATTTTTGTAATTATTTGTCTCGATGTTGCAGAGGAGCTTAATTTGTCTGCACACAAAGAAGTGAAGAGTTCTTTTCAAAAGGATTATGAAAAAATGGTTATGCCCATGATTGAGGAAGATGTACCATGTTATATTCTATTCCGGTAAAATACAATTACATATATATATTAAAAAAAACAATTTGTATATCAATTTTCTTTTTTTAGGTTAGATACTAAAAACACATTAGGGTACGACTGGCTTCTCATAAGTTGGACCCCTGATAGTGCCAGTGTGCGCTTCAAAATGTTATACGCCTCAACAAAAGCTACATTGAAGAATGAATTTGGTACGGCACATATAAAAGATGAACTGCATGCAACTACCATGGTAATGGAATCCTTTATTATTGATTTATATTTATATATTTATCCGATCATTTAATGGGAATGTGCCTAGTATATTTATTGCTGATTTGTTTTAGGATGAAGTGACATACAAGGGTTATACAAAGCATATAGAAGCAATGGTTGCCCCGGCTCCTCTGACGATGAGAGAAGAAGAATTGAAAGAAATTAGGCAGACTGAAACACATGTGGATATTAGTACTAATACAAGGTACATTATATATTATATAATGTATATATATATATATATATATATATATATATATATGTCTTATATTAAAAAAAATTTCTGTAATGGGGTATAAAAGGTTAAATTCTCCTAAACGATTATTGGGATTTTCATAAATCTTCCTGAAGTTTGTTAAGGAAATTTTCTAGGATTTTTTGATTCATAGAAATATAGTTAGATTGTAGAAATAAATAGAAAAAATTGCAAAAAACTGCTTATCATTGATTGACATTGAAAATATTTGAGGCATTGTTTGACATTAAAAACAAATGAAGACTGTCATTTGCCAAACATTTCCATTCACTTATAGGCTAAGACATATTAAAATATAATAAATTCATGATTATAAATAAGGAAAATGTAATGTCTACATTATTATTGCCGAAAAGCAGCTGAGATGTGCCAAAAATAAAAA
>NW_020539727.1:17844812-17864018 GCF_003426905.1 Ctenocephalides felis
TGATACGATTCAGCATATCATATAACGAATTCCATCTGTACGTCAATATCTTGTATCAACTCTGGCGGTAGCAGGCTTTCTTCATAATTTTCTGCAACTTGTTTCATTTTGACAACTGCTGCATGGAGTTCACCAATTCCAGAAAGTAAGATGTGATTTAAGATATGCGCAAAGCAAGTTATTTTAGACCATCCTCCGATAGTAAGTGCTTTACCGATGGCTGAGTTGATATCACTCACCACAGCCTCTATTTTTTCCAATATGTCCCACTTGTTTAATTCATTTTTTAATAAAGCGTTTAATTCTAATCCGGTGTACAGCAAGCTGCTTAATAACTTGGCACACCGATTATGATCTTTATCTATGTAATGTGCTGTTAATACCATATAGAATTTACCTTTGAACGATGTCCATGTTTCAATTGAGATGCATACTGAGGTCGCATTTGATATTTCGTTGCCCACACTATTCAAAGTCTGTTCATAAATTTGTGGCAACAAAATTTGCGTCAAAGTTTCTCGAGTTGGGACGTTGTATCCAGGATTTAACAATATTAACAGCTTTCGAACTTCAACTTCTTCAATTATTAGTATTCCCTTGCAATCATTTTGACTAATTGTGCATCTATTTCAGATGCTTCGTGCATAAACAGAGGATCTGTATTTTGCATGTAATCATAATTATCTATATGTTCCATTGTATGATCATGCTCTGTTTTCGATGTCGAAGCTTCTGAGGATGTTTTGTCCAAGAATCCGGACTCACGCTTTATGCCCAGACAAAATGCTACCGCGGGATGTTTTCTTTTTAGATGTCTCGCTAAATTCCAGTTTTTCCAGTATTCATCTTTAAACACCAAAACAACTTTAATATTTTTTTTAAATAACATACGTTGCCCGTAAATTATTTTTTTATTAATAACAAATTGATATATCGTTCAAATTATATATTATATATTCATTTATACTTTAAAATAAAGCTTTATCTAAATTTAAATTTATTATCTATAAATATATTTTTTAACTTCTAGTTCAATAAAAAAAATCCAGAGTTTAAAGACTTTGTTGAATAAATAATAAACTAAAAATTAAATAATAAAATTTAGTTTATCATTTTACAATTTGCTAAATAAATGTGGCTAGGTAAATAATATTATTAACTTTTAGTTCATCATTTTATTTTATTCAATAGTTTGTATTTTTCATTAAACGTCTTTAAACTCGTGTGTGTTTTTTTTCCTGATTTGTATTTGTTAATGTGCTGAATGATGACACACATACAGTGTCGAAACGTATATAATAAATATATAATTATTTACTACTTTTTATAAAAACATAAAACAAGTCTGTTAATAGTTAAACATCTACAAAAGAACATATCTCTTTTGTAAACTTTTTTTTTAAATTAATTTTTTGGAAAAGTATCAAACCAAATTCTTGAAAATTCTGGATATATATATATATATATATATATATATATAAATAATTATGAAATATGAACAACAATTTACAATTTTTTGAGACTCGGTTTGTCTCATCATCAGTATAAAAAATTTAGGATATATATATACACACACACACACATATATATATATATATATATATATATATATATATATATATATATATATATAATTAACTATGAAATAAAAACACAAAACACTCATTTTTGCACTGTTTATGAAGCATTTTAAATTTTATAAACTTTTTGAGACTAGGTTTATGTCCCATCATCAGTATAAAAATTTTAGATATTTAATCACTAACATAAAGACAAGAAGGTCCATGTTATCCGATGCATAATGAAATATGACTCAGTAATAAATAACACATGTGTGTTTTAGACTAGATGACTTACTTATCTTATTAAATTCAAGATAAATCGCTTTTCTTTGACTTTGGGATTATGGTACAGAAAAATCGGTTATACACTGATGATGTGACAAACCTAGTCTCGAAACGTTTGTAAAATTAAGAATATTTTTGATAATGATATTTATATATTTATGTTTATATTTTGGATACAGGATTAAATTTAGTAATTACAGAAAATAAATTATCACACTGAAACGATATTAAACTTAACATTTGTATTATGTAATGCAATAACTTGAACAAAAAAAAATGTTATAATATTGAAATAGTTTATTTAAGGCTTGTAGATCTTGAGATTCTTTTTATGGTAAAAAAAAATCCTTTAAATTTTTAAGTCCCAAATTTGGAAAATAATAATTAAGAGCAGTATCAAGAAAAGAATATTATATGCAAATAATTGTAATGATAAAATACTTTGGGTAGAAAAATGTTAAAATACTTTGGAATAAAATTAACTTTTTTGGAAAAAATAACAAAATTCAATGAGTAGTGCAAAAAGAATGTTGTGTGTTCATATATCATTCTTATACATACATATATATATACATATATATATATATATATATATATATATATATATATAATAAGCCTATTACTTCATTGCATTTTTATTTGTATTTTTTTTTTAAGTTTATTTATAATTTTTATTCGGGATCAAATATGTCATCGAAGTGTATGTTATTGTTGCCTGATTGACGATCGTTGTGATAAACCAGTTTTTAATTTAAAAATGGCAAAATTTATTTTAAATTGTTAATAATGAATTGTTTAAAAATTATATTTTAACTGTTGGCGTTTATTTGACTGCAACAATTGATGTTTGATGTGTTCCCGCCTAAAAATAATAAACCTAATCAAAGGAGCTATACTGTAATAAATAGATAAAAGATGTTATTGAAACTTTTTAAAATTTGTAATTCTTCAACTGGAAAATTGAAACCAATATTGAAGTGCTTGAAGTTTTTAAAATTATGGTATAGCTTTGTTTGATGTGTGTTCAAGGCAAAATATATTTAAGGATTTTTTTTCACAGTTTTGTTTGAATCAGTTATAAATGAAATTAATTAATAAGATTTTTTTAACATAATTTTTATTTCTCGTGTTGTTTTTATCAAATTTTATTACTCGATGAACATGGTTAAATGTTTACTGTCCCAAATAATTCATGGATTACACAGTGTTTAAATGTAAAGTAATACTAAATAAATAAATCAATGTTACCAAAAAATCCATCTGTTAATTATAACTATAAATTCTCAATTTTATTAAGTACCTCAATATAAAGAATCACATTTATAATTTGTCATGTATCCATATTCTGTCTGTATGTCTGTTTGTTTGTTTGTTTGTTTGTTTGTTTTGTATGAAATTGCTTCATTTACTTTGTAATGAGAAATAATAATTAATTTATTACTATTTCTCTTGTTTTGTGAGTTTTTAGATTTTATACACACACACAACAGTTATGCTATTTGATGAGATACACTTAATTTTATAGTAACCGATAGTTTAATAATATATTTTTATAAAAATGATCGATCGACCCCTTTTTTAGTATTCTTAAAATGAAGAATTCTCATTTTAATATGTATATACCTTAACTTACTTTATAAATATGTTTAATAAAAATAAATATTATGAAAAGGGAGTTTTATTGACTTTTCGGAGGAGGGGTTTGATTTAGCTGGATCCAATTTGTGTATATGATTTTTTTTGAATTGTTTGATGAAATTAAAAATGATGAGTATGTTAGTAAAAATGTTCTAGAAGAAATTTACTTTAAAAAATCATTTCTTATTAAAAATGTGATAGAAAAAATTCAAAATTTGGAAACTTCAATCAAGTAATCATTTGTTATTATAAATGTATTATAAAGGCAATTAAAAATTGATGAAATTTTACTTAAATAATAATATTATTAAAATTGTTTTAGCAGAAATTGAAAATTGGTGAAATTTTTACTGAAAAAAACATTATTAACAATATGTGTTAGAAGAAATTCATAATTAGTAAAATTTTATCGAAAAAAAAAAAAAATTTTACTTTTATAAAATCATTTGTGATAGAAGAAATTTTAATTTTTTTAAAAAAAATATTATTAATAAAAATGTAATAGAAGAAATTCAAAATTGATAAATTTTACTGACTTAAAAAAAAATATATTAGGGATGTTTTAGATGAAATTGAAAATTGGTAAAATTTCTAAATAAAAAAACATTTCTTATAATGATATGTTAGAAGAAATTCAAAATTAGTAAAATATCTAAATGATAATGAAATTTAAATTTACAAAATTTTACTTAAAAAAATAATTAATTATTAATAAAAATGTGATAAAGAAATTCAAAATTGATAAAATACTATAATTTCTTAAAAAAGCAATTTGTTATTAAAAATATGCTAAAGAAAATTTAAAATTGGCAATATTCACTTTAAAAAATCATGTTTCATTAAAATGTAATAAAAAAATTAAAAATTGGCAAAATTTTACTTAAAAAATCATGTTTCATTAAAATGTGATAGAAAAAATTAAAAATTGGCTAAATTTTACTTAAAAAGATCATTTTATTAAAAATGTGATGGAAAAAATTAAAAATTGACAAAATTTCACTTAAAAAATCATTTTTATTAAAAATGTGATAGAGAAAATTGAAAATTAGCAAAATATTAATTTCAAAAAAAAAAAAACAATACATTTTTTTAAATCACTTTAAAAGTTTTTGAAATCTTTAATAATAAGCAAATATAAGAATTATAATTATTCACCTTTTATATATAATATTTAATTATAAAAATGTGTCCTAAGGTAAAAACTTTTTTATAAACATACTTTTTAAAGTCTAGTTGTTCTAACAAAAAAATCGTTTTTGAAATTCGCGCCAATATAAAATTTCAAATATCACTGAACTGTTCCATTTATATTTAAAATTTAATCAAATTTAATACTTTAAATTGTATTTTTTCTTCAAATTCTTAATGTTTAATTGAATATACGTATATATCATTATTTTAAAAATGTAGAGTTCCATAAATCTCTTTCAAACCAAACTTTTTTTTGAATTTCGCGCCATTACAAAATTTTGAACAGCAGTTGGAACATTACTTTATATCATTTATATTACAATTTTAATCATATTTAATAACTTAAATTGCGTGTTTTTTTTTCAAATTTAATACTTTTTAACAATTTTAGTTTGGTGATAAATAATTTTTGGTTAGATCGGAGTCTTTTTATTAGTCACTACGCAAGACAGGAGCACATGAGGTAGTTATTTTAAAATAAATTAGTTAATGTCTAAATATAATTAGTAATAGTTGTTTTAATTATGTTTTAGATTGTGGATACATACATTATTATTAAAATCAGGGAAGGAAATTAATGGACAATAATTCTGGTAAGTGTTTTCAAAATTTTTCTAGAACATGACTCTACATTATTATTAGTAGTTAATATACAATTATAGTTAAATACATTTATAACAACTGTTTTAATTGTATTACAGATTGCGAATAAATACATTATTAACATCAGTGAAAGGAATTAATGGACAATAATAAATTCAGGTAAGTGTTTCAAAATTTTTTAAAACCTAGCCTAACATGACATATAAATGAAATTTTATTTATTTTACCAGTTGTCTTCAATCAACATTTGATATCATGTACATTGTTTTAAAAATATGAGTTCAAATGAAAGTTCCCAAAATCGTCTGATTTTGATTTTAATTCTCAACATTATTTAAACGAACATCTTGAGTCTAAAAACAAGTCTTGCTGTTCATCGAGTTCCTCAGATAATAATTTAATGAACAAATCAAATTTATCTCAACAATCTGGGAGCAACTTAGTCAACAATCAACACGAAAGCTTCAGGCAGCCTTTAGAAAAGATTGATTCTTATAAAAATAAAAGTAGTATTTTATCTCAACAACCTTCAGCTGAAATTAACACTATCAACAATCAACAAGAAGCCGAAGTAAGTCCACCAGTTTATTTTTTACCAAAGCCGATAGAAAAGCATGATTTTTATCAAAATCAGTCTCAAAGTAAGTATAGAAATATTAAACAACGCACTCCTGTTTTGGTTAATGATAAGGATAAGAATGTTCCAAGAATAGTACAACCAGTTGTTGGTAAAATGGATTCTTTTGCATATTCTAAGTATAATAAAACTACATCATCATCGGCAGTTACTACTGCTGATTTGGATACTTCAAATGATGCAGTTTATTATCTTCCTGAGTTTAAATCGCAAAAAAATGGTTTCAAGCTTAAAAGCAGTAGTAAGTATAAGAATATCTTGAGGAATGTCGATGCTGTTTGTGGTGCTTCTACTAAAAGAATCAATAGAAGGGTTTCTCAGAAGAAGTCTTTGCGTAGCAGTCTGCCTTTGGAGCAACAAGTTGATGTGCAAATAAATTGTTTGGAAAAGGACGACCTGGATAGAATTGATAGGAATAAAAGTACTAATTTGGATGAGAAGAGTAAAACTAATGATGGGTGCACAATGGTAAAAGAAATGTCTTGCAAGAATACCAGAATGGTTTCCAAATTGGATTCTGAAGATTCAGGACAAACCAGGAATACGAAGAAGCTAAAAATTTGCCAGAATTAAGTGTCTGGACTTGGAAGACTTGAACAGAATTGATGGAATCAACCAGAACAAAATTAAACAGACTAAATTTAATGATGAGGGCACAATGGAAGTACAAATTTCTCCAACCAAGAATGTAGAGAATATTTCTTCAAATAGAGATGAGGATTTATATAAAAATACTGAACAAAATGATGGTGCACATTGTAGACAAACCAGAAGTTCCAAAAGATTGGAAGATACCAGAGATAAAAATAAAATGCCAGCACAAAAGGCTAAAACAAAACCCAAAAATAAAACATCAGATGATAAAAAATCATCTGTAGGTGATGAAAAAACCTTAACAGATGCTGGAAAATTATTTACAGATGTTAAAAAATCATCTACTGATAATAGTTCAGTTACAGATGAAAGACAATCATTTACAGGTAAAAGAAAATTATCTACAGAAGATGAAAAATCTTCTAATAATTATAGATCATTTACCGGTGATAGAAAATTATCTACAGATACTAGATTACCTACAGACAATAAATACTCATCTACTGGTGATATTAAATTATCTACACAAGATAGATCATCTGCGAAGGTAAAAAAATTAGCTGCAGATAATAAAAGATTATCTACAGATGAAAGAAAATCATTTAGAGACGATAGAGCATGTTCAGATGGTGGAAAATTATCTACTGATGATAAAAATACATTTACAGACGTAAGATGTAAATCTGCAGATGATAAAAAATCTTTTAGAGATGATAGATCATTTATAGGTGATAGAAAATCATCTACGGATGAAAAAAAAATATACAGATGATATTTTAACTACAGATGGTAAAAAATCAGCTGTGATGATGAAAGATCATTTGTAGAAGTTGGAAGATCATTTAAAGGCGATAAAAAAATCATCTATGGATGAAAGAGAATTATATACAGATGATATTTTAACTACAGATGATAGAAAATTATCTGCAGGAGTTGGAAGATCATTGTAGAAGATGGAAGATCATTTAAAGGTGTTAGAAAATCATCTACGGATGATAAAAGATCAATTGCACAAGATAATTCAACTACAGATGGTAGAAAATTATCTGCAGATGATGGAAGATCATTTGTAGAAGAAAGAAAAATATTTACAGGAGGTAGAAAATTATCTACGGATGAAAGGAATTCATTTACAGATGATAGATCAATTATAGGTAATGAAATGTCACCTTCAAGTGATAGAAAATCATTGGCGGATGATAGAAGATCATTAATGATAGAAAATTATTGTACAGGTTATAGAAAATCATCTACAGATGAAAGAAAATCTTTACGGATGATACAAAATCATATGCTGATAGTCATTCATCTGCAGGTGACAGAAAATCATCTACATGTGATAGAAGATCATTAGCAGATAAAAACTATATAAAGATGATGGAAAATTAAATGCAGATGAAAGAGATTCTTCCAGAGACGATGGAAATACATTTACTGCTGATAGAAAATCATCTACAGATGAAAAAAAATCACCTACGAATGATACAAAATCATCTGCAGATGATATAAATACATCTGCAGGTGATAGAAAATCATCTTCAAATGATAGAAGATCTCTAACAGGTAGAAAACTATCTACAGATGATAGAAAATCAAATGCAGATGAAAGAGATTCTTCTAGAGACTATAGAAATACATTTACTGATGATAGAAAATCATTTACAGATGAAAGACAATCACCTATAGATGAAAGAAAATCATCTAGAAATGACAAAAAATCAAGTACAGTCGGTAGAACATCTTTTACAGACCATAGATCATCTACAAATTATAGAAAAACATTTAGAAATGATAGAAGATCATCTACAGATGATGAAGAATTACCCATAGATGGCAAAAATTCAGATGCAGATGATAGAAATCCAGACGATGGAAATACATTTATAGGAGATAGAAAATCTACAGATGATGAAGAACTATCCACAGATGGTAGAAATTCAGATGCAGATGATAGATCATTTACGGGCAAAGGAAGTACAATTAGAGGAGATAGAAAATCAAGTGCAGATCATAGAAAATCTTCTGCAGATGACAGAAATACCTTTACAGACGAAAGAATTACATTTGCAAGTGATCAAATGTTATCTATAGATCGAAGATCATCTGCAAATAATAGAAAATCACATACAGATGATAGATTATCTACAAATCATAGAAGAACATTTAGAAATGATAAAAGAACATCTACAGATGATGAAGAATTATCCACAGATGGTAGCAACTCAGATGCAGATGATAGATCATTTACAGACGAAGGAAATACAATTAGAGGAGATAGAAAATCTTCTACAGATGATAGAAAATCTTTTACACATAAAAGAAAATTATCTGCAGATGATAGAAACTTTGATAGATCCTTTGCAAGTGGTAGAAAAATTATTGCTGCTGAAAAAAAAATCATCTACTGATACAAAATCACCTAAAAATAATAGAAAATCGTGTGCAGCTGATGATGAAAAATCAACTACAGATCATAGAAAATCATTACTGGTGATAGAAAATCATCTACAGGTGAAAAGGAAAAAACCTACAGATGATAGAAAATTATCTACAGATGCAAGAAAATCATTTACAGATGATAGACAAGGTAAAAGAAAATTATCTGCAGATGTGATAGAAACTTAGAGCAGGCGATAGATTATTTACAAGTGATAGAAAATCATATATTGATGATAGACCATCTACAGATAGTAGAAAAGCATTTGTGGGTGAAAGAAAATCATCTACTGATACAAAATCATCCAAAAATGATAGAAAATCTTTGCAGCTGATGAAAAATCAACTACAGATGAAAGCAATTTAGCTACAGGCGATAGAAAATCATTTACAGATGATAAAAAATCATTTATAGGTGAAGAAAAATCACCTAGAGATATTAGAAAATCATCTACAGAAAGAAAATCATTCACAAATGATAGAAATATATTTACAAATGATGGGAAATCACCTACAGATGCTAGAAAAATACTTATAGGTGATAGAAAATCATATACAGACTGCAGAAGATCATCTGTTGATAGAAGATCATCTACTAATGATAGAAAATTATCTACAAATCATGGAAAATCGTCTACAAATGATAAAAAAGCATCTAGAGATGATGGCAAAACAGCTACAGCTAATAGATCATTTATGGATTGTCATAAATTATCTGCAGATGATAGAAAATCATTTACAGACGACAGGAAATCATCTACTGATGATAGAAAATCATATACGAACCATGGAAAATCATCTGCAAATAATAAAATATCATCTAGAGATGATGGGAAAACAGCTACAACTAATAGATCATTTGTGGAATATGATAAATTATCTGCAGATGATATAAAATCATTTACAGACGACAGGAAATCAACTACAGATGATAGAAAATCATTCGCAAATCATGGAAAATCATCTACAAATGATAAAAAATCATCCAGAGATAATGGAGAAACAGCTAAGCTAATAGATCATTTATGTATTGTGATATATTATCTACAAATGATGGAAAATCATTTTCAGACGTCAAGAAATCAACTATAGATGATAGAAAATCATTCGCAAATCATGGAAAATCATCTACAAATGATAAAAAATCATCCAGAGATAATGGAGAAACAGCTACAGCTACTAGATCATTTATGGATTGTGATATATTATCTACAAATGATGGAAAATCATTTTCAGACGTCAAGAAATCAACTATAGATGATAGAAAATCATTCCCAGATAACGAAGTAGAAATGCAAGAAGAATTACAAGACAAACAAGATTCTTTTCCACTAAAAACTATCAACAAACAAAAAACTAAACCCTTGTCTGTCAATAAACAAAACAACATAAAAATCAATCACATCAAAACCAAGTTATTAAAATTGCATGAAAAAATGGCGAAATGCATTTCCAAAACAATTTACAAACCTAATATCACAAACTCACCTGATATTTGCAAGAGATACGCTTTAGCTAATAGAAATTTCACTGTTTTGGACTCGATGAACAAAGGTAAAGAAAATAGCAACATAAATCCTCTTGATTTAAGAATACCGGTTACTGATAAGGAAACTGATGATACGGATACTGATGAAAATGGAATGGATATAGATATATATGATAATGATGCAAATGCTGGTGAAGGTAATAAAGGAATTATATTGAAAGACGTAGAGGCTCAAACAAGTTTTTTATCAAACAGTTTTAAAGAACAAGACCAGGAAGTAACCATTACAGACCAGAAAAGTGTTGAACCAATTATTTTAAACACTGATCAAGATGGTTCCAATATGTTGAGGATATTTTTGGACAAAAGGATGCAAACATTCAAACAAGTATGATTATTGAAACTAATAGTCAAGAAGGACAAGGATTAATTAAATCAGTGTGCAATAAATCAGTAATGGCCAATACTGATAATTATGAGTTTAAAGTGCAGGACAACACTTAAAAGATATCTCAAATAAAAATACCAATGACTCTAGTTTCAAAACAACAGAAAAAAGTAAAAAAATTATTGAAACAATAATTTTAGACATCCTTGAAACTAACATCAACGTTATGGATTGGAAAAAAAGTTTGTTCAAAAACAGTATTGACCTGATTATCGAAGAAGTTACCCAACGTTGCGCAGCAAAACAGCAAAAACGTCTTGGAGGCTCCAAGAAAAAAGTCACCAAAAAGAAAACAGTCAGGAAAAAGACTTTAGTAAAATCTGCTGCTGCAACTACATCAAATACTGATCAAGTTGATGTACAAGTTGATGAGAATGTGATGCCTGCACCAGCAAAATCTCGCAATAAAATTTATGAGAGTCTTGAACATTAACACAGACTATCAAGGCTACTTTGGACGACTTGGGAATTAATGAGGTCATCCCCAACTCCCAAGAATCGAATACTGTTGTTGATAAAACATCGGACACAAATTGGATGAATTTTAATGACAAAGTTGGACCAACAAGTACACCCATTGATAGAAACATGGATTATTCCAAATTAGTGCAGGGAAATAAAAATATTTTAACTAATCCAGTTATCCCTAAGTGTACCAAACAAGCAACACTAACCCAAACCTTTAAACTACAAAAACGACCAATTTTCCAAAAACCGGTAAACTGTGAACTCATCATCAATAATATTGATGATACTGATGAGTCAAGTGATGATGATTCCAGGTCTAATATTTGGAACAAAATTGAAGAGTACATAAAACATGGTGATCCATCTAAATTTGGTATAGTTTATGATGACCCTTGGATTTTTTACCCGAGTACTACTGTTAAATTGTTAAACAGCCAGGATACGACCATCTGCCAGGATTTACGTGTAACCAGGAAGGTTTTAATAATTGATGCAAAATAATGGACATTAATAATTTTTATGAAGTTTTATATGTAGCTATTGTAGAAATAGCTACAAAATTATTGAACAATGCATTTAATTCGATAACAAATACTATAAAACCCCTTAAGACGATTACTACTATTGTCCTTCTACTTTCTTGCTTAAACGTGTTTTGTTTCCGTCTAAACGGGGATTTACGTACTAGAGTATTTATACTATGAATTTTTAATATATGTGATCTAATGAATTGTGTGATACTAATTTTAATAAAAGTTTATTATTAACCTATGTAGTTTATATTTTTGCCAGAAAATCCAATTTGTTTTTTTTTTCACGTTTCAAGTCATTCTGAATCGTTTGGGACCGAATTTGCAAAATCTATCTGATTATAATGATTTATTAAATCTGCTTTATTATTAATTCCCCCAAGGAAAAGTTTGTTATTGCCAGAAAATCTGACTAATTTTTATTTTGCAGACGCTTATAGTCATTCTGAATCGATTGACATCGAATTTGGGAAATCTATCTGATTTAATAAATTTTCTTTATTATTAATTCCCCGAAGGAAAAGTTAATGTTTTTGCCAGAAAATCCGAAATGCTGTATTTTTGTTTGCTCGACGTTTCAAGTCATTCTGAATCGTTTGCGACCGAAATTGAAAAAACTATGTAAGTGTGTATTTTATAATATATATTAAAGAGTGTATATAATTTTTAGATTATTGTTTAGATTATGACAATTTAATAGATCTTTAATCAGATTTGCTGAATCGTTTGACACCGGAATTGAACATTTATCATGTATTATTGTGGAAAATTAAATTTGCTCAAATATTAATTTTTAAAAGAAAGTTTATAGAGGTTTTTGTTTCGCGAAAAAATCCGATTTGCTAAATTTACGTTTTCTCAAGTCATTCCTGAATCGTTTGCCACCGAAAGTGAAAAAATCTATCTGATATTATAAAAAAATTTAATAAATCTCTCGGAAGAAGTTTATAGGTTTATATAATATATATTATATTTAAAAAACCGACCTACTTTTATATTTTGTCAATGTTTCAGCTCATTCTGAATCGTTTGACATCGAAGTTAGAAAAAGTATGTGTGTTTTAAATATAAAAATTACAAGAATAAAACTGGAAAATGTGGAAAAAGCTGTAGTATCAAATTTTGCAAAGTTTTCAATGAAATTATTTCTAAAATTGTATTTGTTACAATATAACATTGAATGTTAGATCTACTGACCATGATATATATATCTACTAGAGCAAGAAATAACTAGTGGTGTATGGATCGTGCCTTAAGGCAAATTGCTGGAACTTAGATTAATCTATTTGAAACCAATTAATATTCCTCGAACATTTTGTTATAACTTATTAGACAAATGTTAAAGTATTTATAATAATTATAATATACACAAGGTATAATATATTAATTGAATTAAATTTATCGTTAACGAGTAGTTTTGAAATTTAAAATAACCGCTTTAATAAATATTTAGTATTTCATTTAAATTATTAATTTAAATGCGTCTAATTTACTGTAAAAAAATAATATTAAAAGTATTTTTGGCAAATAGATGTAAAATAAATGAATTTTTTTTTTTTTTTTTTGTATTATTTTCATAGCAAGCTATACAAAGTACATTCAGCTACATATGTTACAGTTATATATTAATTGTCTGCGTGAGAAGGATCGCTATCCTGCGATAGCGCCTTCATAGATATCATATTATATTTTGTAGTAGATCATTGATATTCTTTTTTTAAGACGCTTGGTGGTAAAGGCTTGAGCAGATCTGACGCTAATACGTTTGGATGACGACTCAGACGAGCTTTATATCTGGTGCAGTATAGATTAATTTCTTCATCTATAGTTCGGACTCTGAGATCTCGATGTATCAACCAGTTTGGAACATATTTTGGAGCGTTCACGATTTCTTTCAAAATTTTGTTTTGAAACCTTTGTAAAATAGTTATATTTGATTTACTGGCCGCACCCCATAGTTGTAGACCGTAGTAGGACCATATTGGTTTATTATTGTCTTGTAGATTAAGAGTTTATTTTCTATTGTGACTTGTGATTTCCAGCCCATTAACCAATTTAGTTGTCTACGTGTTAATTCAAGCTGCTGACGCTTCTTTAGGATATGTTCATGCCAGGTTAATCTTCTATCTAAATGTAATCCTAGATATTTAACAACATTGGATACAGGAACCAAATCACCATTCAATCTAACAGGGGGGCATGAACCTTGTCTTAAGGTAAAAGTAACGTGAACTGATTTAGAGTTATTCACTTTTATTCTCCATAGTTTCATCCACTTTTCTACTTCATCTACATGTTTTTGTAGAATTTCCGAGGCAAGTAATTGGTTGTCATGTTGAGCTAGAATTCCCGTGTCATCTGCAAAGGTAGCAATCATGGTTCTGCATTTGTAGGTATTATCAGCGTATATATAATGTAAGCAGCGGACCAAGAACACTACCTGGGAAACTCCGGAAGAAATATTTTAACATTAGATGAAGCATCATTAAAACTGACAAAGAACCTTCTATCACACAGATATGATTTTAGGAGGAGATAATAGTTGTATGGTAAATTCTTCTTTAATTTGTACAATAAGCCGTTATGCCAAACTTTATCAAACGCCTGACTAATGTCAAGAAAAAGGGCTGAACAATATTTTTTTAAGTGAAAGGCTTTATAAATGGAATCCACAACTCTATGTATTTGTTCTACTGTTGAATGTTGTCTAATGAACCCAAATTGATGTTTTGGCATAAAATTGTTATCTTCTAAAATATTTATGATTCTTTTGTGAATAACTTTTTCAAAAATTTTTGAGAGGCAAGACAGAAGACTAATGGGCCGGTAGGAAACTGCATCAGTAGGATTTTTTCCAGGCTTGAGAATTAAGATTATTTTCGCCAATTTCCACGATGAAGGAAAATACTTCAGCCGTATTATGGCATTAAATAATATAGTTAAAAATCTCTTACCTTTATCAGGAAGGTGTTTTATTAGACCAAATGTAATCGCATCTTTACCAGGGTTTTTCCCAATTTAGTGTTACTAATCTCGTAGAGCACTTCAGAATACTTAATTTTTGGAATGGGTTCGTCTGTGAAAATTACTGTCGTTCAAGTAATCTGTGATAAATTGATCGTTAGGTACATTACAAGGATGAGAGAGTGAAGACCTTTTCAAGGTGATTTGCAAAGGTAATAACCTTGTCTTCTGCTGATCTAGACCAAGAACCATCATCATTTCTAATTGGAGATACCGTGGAAGTTGGTCTTCTCATATTTTAAAATAAATGAATAGTTTGAATTTGAAATTGGGCGCGCTGCTCTTAACTCCACCATCTTTCTTTCGTTTCAGGCAAACTTCACGCTTGTCATACACAAAAAAAACGTCAAAGTTGTCATAATGTCAGTGCTTGATTCTACAGAATAGTTTTGCAAAAGTGCCGATTTTTGACAAAACATACATCTCAACATCCAAATATTTAATTCAAATATTATTCTCATTATCTTTTTACCAATTGTGCAATATGTGAAAAATAATCCAATTACTTTTGTAGACCTTAGAAAATCTCTATGTGTTAATTTGAAGATTCTTAGGAAAATGTGCTAACGTGATAGTCGTCAGCATAACATCAGCATGAATTGATGTTATGGAATCCCCGCCTTCATTTTCTGGTTGGTCTGAAACATAGATAAAAGAAGAGTATATAGATCGCTCTCTCGGGGCATATTTCGTTGCCACGTTAACTGTCAACTTGCCGGGGTTAGTTCGAGCTGCTCTCCCTTGGTGCGCACGCGCCGATCGTAGTAGAACGGGTGCGTACAAAAAATACTATAGAAAGAACCAATATTATAGACCGTTTGAATTCAAAATTAAAAAAAAAAAAAATTGGATTTTAAAAAGCATTTTATTTTAACAATAGTATTTTACACACATGGTTACAAAAGATTCATCCTTATAAGCAAACACAAAAGAAATAGAATGAAATATATTATGATATATATATATATATATATATATTTTATAGGTTATATTTATTTATATTTCTGGAGCAAAGATTACTTTATAATTACAATAGATTAAGATTAATAATTTAAACACATCTCATAATTCGATCTCAATAATAAATGAATCAAAACATTTGAGAAACTATCGGATCTCTTTCATTATTCGCAAAAATTTGAGAAGCTATCGGATCTCTTTCATTATTCGCAAAAGCAACAAAATTTCTAGAAACTAAAGAGAGAAAAATAATAATATTCATTATAAAAAGTTTCAATTATATAAAAAGTAAAATATATATATATTTAATATCATTTGCAAAATAAATGCATACGATAATCTTCTCAAGTAACTCAGTTTATATTTTTTTCGAATAATGCGAATTAACAATTAAGTTACTGTTTTGTTTTTGTTAATATTTTCTACGACTAGTGTTGATGTTTATTTGAATGTTGAACAAAATGTCATTATCATCATTAACATAAAAAAGGAAATTATTGATAGTAATGTACAAGTACTTAATAGTTTTCTTATGGCATCTTCAATAACACATTTAAGAATAACATCTCTATCAGAAATAAGGGGTGCACGTTAATGGTGTTTTATTCCTCTAAATAAAAAAGAGATTAGCAAATATATACTTTTTTCCATTTGACAGTTCCTGTCAATCTGTACAATATAATTATTTTTACGATCATTAAACAACGCAGATAATAATATTTCTGTGTAATATCAAAATGCAACTATCACTACTCACAAACTTTTCGTGGAAAATAGCCAAACCTAAATTACCCCTTAGCTAGATATTTATCATTAAGCATGAATTACCTTCCATTTAATAATTCAGTATCTTCTCTTAGCCGACTTAATATATCATTTCAGCATGAAATGAAAGAAATATTTCAGCATGTTTCAGACTGGCTTGTAATTTCTTTATTAATGTTTTTCCCTGTTTATTCGTCTCATATCAATACTTGTGTTTAGTAAACCCGTTTCATAACTACTTCCAAGAGAAAAATGCTGAAAAAAATCAATGTTAATTATTTATTATTATAAACCTTATTATTAGGACAAGAATAATTCTTAAAAAACTTACCTATCGGTGAGTTGAGTTGGTTAGTCTGACGCATAGATAAATAAGTAAGTCTGACGGCAATTATCTTTCAATAATATAACCTTAAAATTCCTAGCATTGTTAAATGTCTCAGTTATTATGTATAATAAAAACTTATATCAGATACTGTAGTAATAGATGCAAGTATTTTGAAGTATGCATATTGATAAAAATACTTACTTATGGTTGAAGGCCCGTAAATATTATTAATCATTTTACATACTACATAGGTTCAGTAGAAAAACTAGTTTTGACAAGCCAAATAGCAAACATCTACAAAAACAAAACATATTTATTTGTGATTAATGTTAGTTATTTTATTCTTATTACGTACTTTGTCATTTCTCGCTGGAATACATGCAATTTTGCATTTTTTTTGGTATTAGTGCACCTGGAACGTAACACTTCGACTATTTGCTTGCAAACTAATCCTAATCACTTATAAACGCAACTGAACGTTCTCGAAATCGTTTGATTGCCCGTGGTGAACTTCTTACAGATGAGTGCCAAATCGCTGCAAGAGCGCTCCCAAGGGAGAGCAGCTCTAACTAAATCGAGCGACAGAGTTTTGTTCGGAGATTACCGGCCATAGTCTGAAACACCTATCAGCATTTCTGAAGACAGTGGCTCGGTCTCCAGTGGATCTGTCAGCGGGGAACGAGTTATCTGTGAGGTAACTAATAATAATAGACAGGTTAGTTATAATAGTAGCTGCAATAACATTTATCAATGATGTCTATTTTGATTTGTTTAGCAGTTTCAAAGTTGAGTACCATACTCAAGGTTGGAGTAACTAAACGTTTGTAGACTTCAAGAGACATGTCCAATCAAACATAAGTTTCAATCAACCACATTTTTGACTCTTTTGAGTTGCTTCATTTGGTGGCCAATGTAGTGCTTGTGTGAATACTAGATGACCCGATAGACGTTGTCCTGTACCCACGTCTACAATTCAAAAGTTCCAAATTTTTAACATCTTATCCTATAGTTTTTAATATTCCATTTGATTTCCTGCCTTTGTGATCATCATTTATGGTCTTAGCATAAGCATATAAGAAATTTAGAGAAAAGTAATATAGTATCTCCGTAAAAGAACTTGATCACACTTGATTTTACCCACAAAGTAATAGCTCAATAATTTAGTCTATAATTTCATATATTAGTTGCTTTTGGCAATTATAATTTTAAAGTACATTTTTTTACTAATAACTAAATAAACATTATTGTTTATGTTCAAATTTTAGGTGAATTAATTTGTAAAATCTACTTCATATGAGCACTCTCAATTTAAGATCAGCTTACTAAATATTCCATATCCGATGCCAAACAAATGAATTTTTGACACATTAAACAAAGTTCTAAATCATTATTTTTAATAAATAGAAATACTTTTTTGTATTGTTAAATAATTTAAAAAAATAATGTATATGCAATTTTGGACTTTTTTCATTATTTATTAACTGAATTATATAATTTCATCTGCCAAACACATACTGTTGACATCTTAGCTGCTTTTCGGCAATAATAATGTAGACATTACATTTTTTTTTGTATATTATATTCTATTATCTAGACTCATAATTTCAGCTAAATTCAAATATTTTCAATGCCAAAAAATAAATGTTTTTTTCGAATTGATAATTACCAAATAAAGTGTGTGTTTAAAATCTGAGTGTTGTATTGTTCATATTTAACATTTAAAATTCGTTCCACTCATATCATAAAATTCTTTATTATTTTTATTGTATAATTTTGTATAGGAATCTGTCTGATGTCTGGTTTTTATTAATCGTTTACAAGAGGAAGCACAATCTTTATGCCTTCTATGCTCTTGATATTATAATATCGATCAAATTATGTAATTTTACAAGCCATTATGATAAGATTGAAATATAGCTTATATTAGTTTGAAAAAAATGTATAGAAAACACCAGTGAGTTATTTTTTTAATTAAGCTTAAAGCTAGTCTAGATCCTGATTTTTTAAGTCTTCTTATAGCTGGTACATTAAGGTCTTTTTATGTCATTTGGATGAACCTCAATTGTTGATACATGAAGTATTATTGTCTATATCTTTAAATACTTTGTCAACATTAGGTATTTTCAAATTGTAAAATTGGAGACGAATCAAGTTGCATCTGTAAATATGAAATATCAAATTCGAAGTTTTGAATTATTCAAATCTTTTGTATCGGACTGTATATAACTGTGATATGGATTTGTAGTAA
>NW_020539727.1:17865018-17895250 GCF_003426905.1 Ctenocephalides felis
TTTGTTCATTTTTTATACAATTTTATTTATTAGCTTCCCGTAGGGTATGTTATTGTAATCGAAATCGAACAATCAAAAGTATTTTTTTTTCATAAGAGGTACCCTTGGATAAAATGGATGTGTTAGTATGCGTGGATACAATTTTCGTCGACGTTTTCGGGCGCACGAATTAACCGATTTGAATGGTTCAAAAAACATTCGATTTCTATTGATAGGAGATGTGCCGATTAGTTTTTGGCAAAGGCAGGTCCAACCGTTACGGAGATACGGAGCAAAGAGTGCAGAAAATACAAATCGAGTTTTTGAGAGAACGGAGTATCAGATTTGAATGATCTAAAAAATATTAAATTTGTAATGATTGGGATAAGAGGTGATTAGTTTTTGGCAAAGGCAGGTCCCGCCATTTCGAAGATACAGAGCTAAATGTATAAAATAGCAGTTTTTGAAGAACTAAGCGTTTGATTTTAATGGTTCAAAGAACTTTCTGCTTGTATTGACAAAACAATTGCTTTTGAGGTTAAAAAATCATTACATCTTTTTTTATTTTCCATGAAATATTTTTGTAATTTTGGATAAAAATTCAAAAAATAAACCAGGCTAAGCACAGTCTAAGCGCCACTCTGGTATAAATGTTTACCCAAGTGCGTTTAGACTGACTATACGGGAGCACTTTTTCAATTTATGTAAATTAGGTAACTATTTTTTTTTTTTGAAATTGAATTCGAAATGAAATGACGATTGTTAATGTCCTGGCGATAAATTGATTTGTGATTTACATTTGATTTACATTTTGATTTCAGATATACCAAGATAGCAAAAATAATGAAAATTACTGAATTTGTAATAATATATTTGAAAACGTTTAAAATTTCTCGAATATATCATTACGGTACGGGAAGTTCCAGCAATTTGCCTTAAGGCACGATGCCATACACCACTAGTTAATTTTTTTATTTTGTCAACACAAGTGAAATGATTTTTAAATCATTCAAATCGGACATTATCTCAAAAACTGAATTTTACACAAATAAACACCTGTAAATTTTATTTTGATATCACTTATAAAACTTACGATCATATAAATGTTAATTGATTCCTGAAACATTATAATTTTGTATTAATAACAACAATAATACGGAAGAAAAGATATAATTTATTTCCATATAAAAACTATGTTCGAATTTACAAGTGTGGGGATTGTACTTATCGTAAAAATAAGAAAAACATAAAAACTGAAGTGAATAAATTTTATTAATAACCTTTTCAAGCCAGATGTCAAAAAGAATATTTTTTATTAACATTAGATTATTGGGCTGGTCAAACGTACGAAGTATCATTCTCATAATAGTAAATTTGAACATTGTTTGGAAATTTGGCTAAATTTGGAAATAAATTATATCTTTTCTTCCGTATAATACAAAATTATAATGTTTCAGGAATCAATTAACATTTATATGATCGTAAGTTTTATAAGTGATATCAAAATAAAAATTTACAGGTGTTACGGAGAACTTTATTATGGAATATTCAGCAAAAAATAAAAATTAATCGAAAACTCAAATAAATGTCAATATTATTTACACGTGAAATTATAAATATCAAACAAAAATAATAAAAAAATATTATATCTGAATTGGGAATTGAACCCCGGAGCAAAAATTAGAATTCCACGACGATATCCACTAGGCCAATCTGCTATTGATAAGGAATAGCACTGCAAGCTATGCATTACGCGCGCTGCTAAAATGCAAACTTTTTTTAATTTTTATAATTAAAACCTTTTCATAGGCCTCTAATATTTTACCACGGTCAGTTTGGGCATCGAGTCTACCATTGTGCCAAGTTTCATCAAAATCCGAGACGAGCAACGCGCGGGGTTCTACTTATAAGGACGGTTGCCTGTTTCGCGCTTTCATTGACTCGACTAACATCATCTACCTGGGTTTGGGTGTAAGTTGCGCCTGTGTAGAAGACTCGATGTTTAACGAAACCCATAGAATGCGCCAATGTAGTTTTGTGTGAGCACTGTGCACGTGTTGCAAGGAATCGTGTTGTGAGCTATGCCCAAAACAATTGTGAGTAAAGTATTCAATTCAATAAACTTTTATATTCTGTGTGTGACTGGACATTCATCATCAGCGCAATGGCGACGAGACGCAAGACAAGCTCTATCTGGAACCATTTCACTTTAAAAGATGGCAAAGCACAATGCAACTATTGCTCGGAATTTTTATCAACATGTGCTTCAAATACCGGGAATTTAGCGAGACATCTAAGAAGAAAACATCCCGCGGTAGCATTTTGTCTGGGCATAAAGCGTGAGTCCGGATTATTCAACAAAACGTCCTCAGAAGCCTCGACATCGAAAACAGAGCATGATCATACAATGGAACATATAGATAATTATGATTACATGCAAAATACAGATCCTCTGTTTATGCACGAAGCGTCTGAAATAGATGCACAATTAGTCAAAATGATTGCAAGGGATGTCCATTCATTGAGTATAATCGAGGGACCTGAATTTAGAAAACTGTTGATGCTGTTAAATCCTGGTTATAACGTACCGACTCGAGAAACTTTGACGCAAACTTTGTTGCCACAAATTTATGAACAGACTTTGAATAGTGTGGGCAACGAAATATCAAATGCGACCTCAGTATGCATCTCAATTGAATCATGGACATCGTTCAAAGGTGAATTCTATATGGTATTAACAGCACATTACATAGATAAAGATCATAATCGGTGTGCCAAGTTATTAAGCAGCTTGCGGTATACCGGATTAGAAATAAACGCTTTATTAAAAAATGAATTAAACAAGTGGGACGTATTGGAAAAAATAGAGGCTGTAGTGAGTGATATCAGCCCAGCCATCCATAAAGCACTTACTATCGAAGGATGGTCTAAAATAACTTGCTTTGCGAATATCCTAAATAACGTCTTACTTAATGGAATTCGTGAACTCCATGCAGCAGTTATCAAAATGAAACAAGTTGCAGAAAATCATGAAGAAAGCCTGCTATCGCCAGAGTTGATAGAAGATATGACGTACAGATGGAATTCGTTATATGATATTCTGAATTGTATCATTGCAAGTAAAGACCATCTCTCAGAAGAAGATTGGGAGATAGCAGAGCACAGCCTGCAAATTCTCAAACCATTCTATGAAGTCACTATGGAAATATCTGCTGATAAATATGTGTCATTATCCAAAATTATCGTGTACTGTCGCCTTTTATGCCAACACTTGGATATACATAAACGCAAAGAAACAGTACCAATTGTTAAAAAACTGATAAAAGAACTAAGAGACTCCATGCATCGAACCTTTTACATCAATCATGATGTGGAATCTAATCAACTGTACGCTGAAGCTACAATCCTGGATCCAAGATTCAAGAAAAACGGTTTCAGCGATCAAACAAAATACTACAAAGCATTTGCAAACCTAAGACAAACCTTCCAAGAAAACTGTGCACCGATTCAAAAAACCCAGGACTTATTCCCAGGATCCATATGGGAGCAGTACATCATCGAAAACTCTGTCCCTGAATATGATGGTTCAGGTGCTGTTGAATTAGAGAGATACATCGAAGAACCAATTGTAAGTCTTCATGAAGACCCACTGATGTGGTGGTCTTCACGAAAACTGGTTTATCCACATTTATATGAAGTTGTGTTAAAAAGATTAAATATTCCTGGAAATGCTATACCTGGTGAGAGAATTTTTACAAAAGCTGGAAGTGAACTGAATGAACGAAGGGCAAGTTTGGGGTCGAAATATTTGGCTGAACTGCAGTTTATTGCTAGCAACGCAGATTGAATATAAGTTCATTTATATCCATAATTTGTGTAATGATTATATTGAAGTTTAATAAAAATATTCCAATTAATGACTTATCTATACTTATAATTAAAATTAGATAAAAATAAAGACATTATTCAAAAAAATTCAAAAACCTCAAATAAAATATAATTTTTCTTTCCTGAGCTTTTAAAAATTTCATGTTACAGTATGGGAAATTTCAGTAACTTGCCTTAAGGCACAATACCATGCACCACTAGTTCAAAATTTGTTTGTCTCTGCTTGTTTTGATTAATCTTCGAAAAGGACTTGACCGATTTTGCTGGGTTTTTTATTGGTTGGATTCTGATGTAATTGGGTGTAACTTAGGCTACTTTTATTTCAGGAAAAAAAGTTCTTGTTATTTAATTTATTTTAATTATTAATCATTTGTTAAGTGTGTTTTTTATATGGACCAAAATAATATAATGCAAGTAAGCCCAATATTGTTAAGGTCCAGCAAATACAATCAAAGATTTGTAAGGTGAAACTAGAAAAAATTTACTATGAATCCATATCAACAGTTATATACAGACCAATACAAAAGTTTGGGAATAAAACTACTTTGAATTTGATATTTCGTATTTTAGCAAAAAATAAAATAAAATTCGAGACATTTTTTTAGTTTTTAGCAAATATCTCACAAATTTTATATGAAAGCACCCTTCTTTAGTTAGATAGGGTAAAACTAGATAAAATTTACTACAAATTTTTATAAACACTTATATACAGTCCTATATAAAAGTTTTGAATAAAATGACTTTGAAATCGATTTTTCATTCTTTAGTAACAAATAGAAAATTCGAGACATTTTTTTTTGTTTTTTGGCAAATAACTCACAAATTATATATGAAAGCACTCTTTTTTAGTTAGATAGGGTGAAACTAGATCAAATTTACTACAAATCCATATCAACAGTTATATACAGACCGATACAAAAGATTTGAATAATTCAAAACTTCGAACTTGATATTTCATTATTTACAGTTGTAACTTGATTTGTCTCCAATTTTACAATTTGAAAATACCTAATGTTGACAAAGTATTTAAAGATACAGACAATACTTCATGTATCAACAATTGAGGTTCATCCAAATGACTTAAAAAGACCTTAATGTACCAGCTATACTAAAAAATCAGGATCTGGACTAACCTTAAGCTTAATTAAAAAAATAACTCACTAGTGTTTTCTATACATTTTTTTCAAAATAATATAAGCTATATTTCAATCTTATCATAATGGCTTGTAAAATTACATATTGATTATATTATCAAGAGCTAGAAGGCATCATTGTGCAAACGATAATATAAAACCAGACATCAGGCAGATTCCTAACAAAATTACACAATAAATTTAATATAGAATTTTGTGATATGAGTGGAACGAATTTTAAATGTTAAATATGAACAATACAACACTCAGATTTTTAACACATACTTTATTTGGTGATTATCAATTCGAAAAAAACATTTATTTTTTGGCATTGAAAATATTTGCCAGAAATGTCAATTCACTTGAAATTTGAATTTAGCTGAAATTATGAGTATAGATATTATTAGAATATAATATACAAAAAAAATGTAATGTCTACATTATTATTGCCGAAAAGCAGCTAAGATGTCAACAGTATGTGTTTGGCAGATAAAATTATATAATTCAGTTAATAAATAATGAAAAAAGTCCAAAATTGCATATACATTAATTTTTTAAATTATTTAACAATACAAAAAAGTATTTCTACTTATTAAAAATAATGATTTAGAACTTTGTTTAATGTGTCAAAAATTCATTTGTTTGGCATCGGATATGGAATATTTAGTAAGCTGCTCTTAAATTGAGAGTGCTCATATGAAGTAGATTTTACAAATTAATTCACCTAAAATTTGAACATAAACAATAATGTTTATTTAGTTATTAGTAAGAAAAATGTACTTTAGAAATTATAATTGCCAAAAAAGCAACTAATATATGAAAATTATAGACTAAATTATTGAAGCTATTACGTTGTGTGGTAAAATCAAGTGTGATCAAGTTCTTTTACCGCAGATACTATATTATTTTTCTCTAAATTTCTTATAGTGCTTATGCTAAGACCATAAATGAATCACAAAGGCAGGACATCAAATGGAATATTAAAAAGTATAGGATAGGATGTTAAAAAATTTGGAACTTTTGAATTGTAGACGTGGGTACAGGACAACGTCTGTCGGGTCATCTAGTATTCATAAAAACACTACATTGGCACTAAAATGAAACAACTCAGACTAAGAGCCAAAAATGTGGTTGATTGAAACTTATGTGGTTGATTGAACATGTCTCTCAAAGTCTACGAAAGTGTAGTTACTCCAATCTCGAGTTATGGTACTCAACTTTGAAACTGCTCGGCAAATCAAAAATACACATCATTGATAAATTAAATGTTATTGCAGCTACATTATACTAACCTAACCTTAACAACCCTAAGCAATTCTCGATCAAAGCAAAGGTCTCCTCAAGTTCCACCTCAGAATTGTCTTTACATACAAGTCTATATTATAACTATTGTGTCTATTATTATTATTACCTCACAGATAACTCGTTCCCCGCTGACAGATCCACTGGAGACCGAGCCACAGGTCAGAGGCAATCCACTGTCTTCAGAAATGCTGATAGGTGTTTCAGACCAACCAGAAAATGAAGGCGGGGATTCCATAACATCAATTCATGCTGATGTTATGCTGACGACTATCACGTTAGCACATTTTCTAGAATCTTCAAATTAACACACAGAGATTTTCTAAGGTCTACAAAAGTAATTGGATTATTTTTCACATATTGCACAAATTATAGATGGGTAATGAGATAATATTGAATTAGATATTTAGATGTTGAGATGTATGTTTTGTCAGAAATCGGCACTGATTTGCAAAAACTATTCTGTAGAATCAAGCACTGACATTATGACAACTTTGACGTTTTTTTGTATGACAAGTGTGAAGTTTGCCTGAAACGAAAGAAAGATGGTGGAGTTAAAGAGCGCGCGCGAATTTCAAATTTCAAACTATTCATTTATTTTACATCTATTTGCTCAAAAATACTTTTAATATTATTTTTTTTACAGTAAATTAGGCGTATTTAAATTAATAATTTAAATAAAATACTATAATATTTATTAAAGCGGTTATTTTAAATTTCAAACTACTCGTTAACGATTAAATTTAATTCAATTAATATATTATACCTTGTAATATTATAATAATTATTATAAATACTGTAACATTTGTCTAATAAGTTATAACAAAATGTTCGAGAAATTATAATATATAATTCATATATTAAAAATTAATCTATTATATTATAGATTAATATAATATAATAGATTAATTCATAATATATGAATAGATTAATCTATTCTATATTTCATATAGAATAGATTAATCAATTTGAAACCATTTAATATTTCGTTACGGTACGCGAAGTTCCAGCAATTTGCCTTAAGGCACGATGCCATACACCACTAGTTATTTTTTGCTCTAGTAGATATATTATATCATGGTACAATAGATCTAACATTCAATGTTATATTGCAACAAATACAATTTTAGAATAATTTCATTGAAAACTTTGCAAAATTTGAAACTACAGCTGTTTTCCACATTTTCCAGTTTATTCTTGTAATTTTTATATTTAAAACACACATACTTTTTCTAACTTCGATGTCAAACGATTCAGAATGATCTGAAACATTGACAAAATATAAAAAAGTAGGTCGGTTTTTAAATATAATATATATTATATAAACCTATAAACTTCCTCCGAGAGATTTATTAAATTATTATAATAATATCAGATACATAGATTTTTCAATTTCGATGGCAAACGATTCAGAATGACTTGAGAAAACGTAAAATTAGCAAATCGGATTTTTTCGCGGAAACAAAAACCTCTATAAACTTTCTTTTAATAATTAATATTTGAGCAAATTTAATTTTTTACAATAATACATGATAAGTGTTCAATTCAGAATGACCTGAAACGTCGGGAAAATATAAAATCAGCAAATCTGATTAAAGATCTATTAAATTGTCATAATCTAAAAATTATATATACTCTAATATATAACTCTTTAATATATATTTTAAAATACACACTTACGAGTATACATACTTTTTCCAATTTCGGTCGCAAACGATTCAGAATGACTTGAAACGTCGAGCAAACAAAAATGCAGCATTTTGGATTTTTTGGCAAAAACATTACTTCTCCTTGGGGGAATTAATAACAAAGAAAATTTATTAAATCAGATAGATTTCCCAAATTCGATGTCAATCGATTCAGAATGACTAAAAACGTCTGCAAAATAAAAATTAGTCAGATTTTCTGGCGAAAACATAAACTTTTCCTTGGGGGAATTAATAATAAAGCAGATTTAATAAATCATTTCAGATAGATTTTCCAAATTCGGTCCCAAACGATTCAGAATGACTCAAAACACGGGAAAAAAATTAACAAATTGGATTTTCTGGCAAAAATATAAACTACATAGGTTAATAATAAACTTTTATTAAAATTAGTATCACAATTCATTAGATCACATATATTAAAATTCATAGTATAAATACTCTAGTACGGTAAATCCCCGTGTAGGCGGGGGTAACAAACACGTTTAAGCAAGAAGAGTAGAGTACATTATAGTATTAATCGTAGTAATCGTCTTAACGGGGTTTACAGTATTTGTTATCAAATTAAATGCATTGTTCAATAATTTTGTAGCTATTTCTCCAATAGCTACATATAAAACTTCATAAAAATTATTGATGTCCATTATTTGCATCAATTATTAAAACCTTCCTGGTTACACGGTAAATCCTGGCAGATGGTCGTATCCTGGCTGTTAACAAATTTAACAGTTGTACTCGGGGTAAAAAATCCAAGGGTCATCATAAACTATACCGAATTTAGATGGATCACCATGTTTTTGTACTCTTCGATTTTGTTCCAAATATTGGAACTAGGATCATCATCACTTGACTCGTCAGTATCATTATTATTGATGATGAGTTCACAGTTTACCGGTTTTTGGAAAATAGGTCGTTTTTGAAGTTTAAAGGTTTGGGTTAGTGTTGCTTGTTTGGTACACTTAGGGATAACTGGATTAGGCAAAATGTTTTTAGTCCCTAGCACCAATTTCGAATGATCCATGTTTCTATCAATGGGTGTACTCGTAGGTCCAACTTTGTCATTAAAATTCATCCAATTTGTATCCGATGTTTTATCCACAACAGTATTCGATTCTTGTGAGTTGGGGATGACTTCATTAATTCCCAAGTCGTCCAAAGTAGCCTTGATGGTTTGTGTTAAATGTTCAAGACTCTCATAAATTTTATTGCAAGATTTTGTTGGTGCAGGCATCACATTCTCATCAACTTGTACATCAACTTGTTCCATATTTGGTGTAGTTGCTGCTGCAGGTTTTACTAAAGTTTTTTTCCTGACTGTTTTCTTTTTGGTGACTTTTTTCTTGGAGCCTCCAAGACGTTTTTGCTGTTTTGCTGCACAACGCTGGGTAACTTCTTCGATAATCAGGTCAATACTATTTTTGAACAAACTTTTTTTCCAATCCATGACGTTGATGTTAGTTTCTAGGATGTCTAAAATTATTGTTTCAATGATTTTTTTACTTTTTTCTGTTGTTTTAAAACTCGTGTCATTGGTATTTTTATTTGAGATGTCCTTTAAGGTGTTGTCCTGCTTTTTATAATTATCAGTATTGACCATTATTGATTTATTACGCATTGATTTAATTAATCCTTGTCCTTCTTGACTATTAGTTTCAATCACCATACTCGTTTGAACGTTTGCATCCTTTTGTCCAAAAATATCTTCATTCTCAAGTACCACATTATTGGAACCAACTTGTTGATCAGTGTTTAAAATAATTGGTTCAACACTTTTCTGGTCTGTAATGGTTACTTCCTGGTCTTGTTCTTCTAAAATGTTTGATAAGAAACTTGTTTGAGCCTCTACGTCTTTCAATATAATTCCTTTATTATTATTATTAAAACCTTCACCAGCATTTGCATCATTATCATATATATCTATATCCATTCCATTTTCACCAGTATCCGTATCATCAGTTTCCTTATCAGTAACCGGTATTCTTAAATCAAGAGGATTTATGTTACTATTTTCTTTACCTTTGTTCATCGAGTCCAAAACAGTGAAATTTCTATTAGCCAAAGCGTATCTCTTGCAAATAATCAGGTGAGTTTGTGATATTAGGTTTGTAAATTGTTTTGGAAATGCATTTCGCCATTTTTTCATGCAATTTTAATAACTTGGTTTTGATGTGATTGATTTTTATGTTGTTTTGGTTTTTAATAGGCAAGGGAAAAGAATCTTGTTTGTCTTGTAATTCTTCTTGCATTTCAACTTCTTTATCTGGGAATGATTTTCGATCATCTCTAGATAATTTATGACAATCCATAAATGATCTATTAGCTGTAGCTGTTTTGCCATCATCTCTAGATGCTTTTTTATCATTTGTGAATGATTTTCCATGGTTTGTAAATGTTTTTCTATCATTAGTAGATGATCTTCTATCAACAGATGATCTTCGATGGCTTGTATATGATTTTCTATCGTCCACAAATGAATTTCTGTCAAATGCCAATGTATTTCTATCGCCTGTAACTGACCTATCATCTGCAAATGTATTTCTATCATCTTTAGATAAATTTGTAACGTCTGTAAATATATTTCTATCATCTGTAGATGATTTTCTATCACCTGTAGGTATTTTTTTAGCATCTGTAGAAGATTTTCCATCATTTATAAATGTATTTATACCATCTGTAGATAAATTTCTAACTTCTGTAAATATATTCCTATCATCTGTAGTTGATATATCATCTGCAAATGTATTTCTATCATCTGTAGATGATTTTCTATCATCTGCAGGTATTTTTCTAGCATCTCTGAGTGATTTTACATCATTTCTAAATATATTTCTATCATTTGTGAATGATTTTCTTTCTGTAGATGATTTTCTATTACCTGTAGGTGATTTTTTTTCACCTGTGGATGATTTTTTATCATCTGTAAGTTTATTTCTATCATCTGTAGTTGATTTTTCTTCAGCTGCAAAAGATTTTCTATCATTGTTGAATGATTTTGTATCAGTAGATGATTTTCTTTCACTTGCGAATACATTCCTATTATCTGAAGATGGTTTATCATCAATAAATGTATTTCCTTCGCCTGAAAAATATCTATCATCTGCATCTAAGTATCTATCATCTGTGGATAATTTTCTTTTACCTTGTCTATCGTCTGTAAATGATTTTCTTGCATCTATAAATATATTTCTATCATCTGTATGTGATTTTCTATTATCTGCAGATGATCTACGATGTGCAGATAATTTTGCATCACTTGCAAGTATATTTCTTTCCCCTGTAAAGGTATTTCTATTATCTGCAGAAGATTTTCTATCATCTGCACTTGATTTTCTATGTCCTCTAATTGTATTTCCTTCGCCTGTAAATGATCTATCATCTACATATGATTTGCTACCATCTGCGGATAGTTCTTCATCATCTGTAGATTTTCTATCTCCTATAAATGCATTTCCTTTGTCTGCATTTCTATCATCTGCATCTGAATTTTTGCCATCTATGGATAATTCTTCATCATCTGTAGATGATCTTCTATCATTTCTAAATGTTTTTCTATAATTTGTAGATGATCTATGATCTGTAAAAGATGTTCTACCGGCTGCAATTAATTTTTTGTCATCTCTAGATGATTTTCTTTCATCTATAGGTGATTGTCTTTCATCTGTAAATAATTTTCTATCATCAGTAAATGTATTTCTATGGTCTCTAGAAGAATCTCTTTCATCTGCATTTGATTTTCTATCATCTTTATATAGTTTTCTATCTGCTAATGATATTCTATCATTTGTAGATGATTTTTATCACCTGCAGATGTATGTCTATCATCTGCAGATGATTTTGTATCATTCGTAAGTGATTTTCTTTTACCTGTAGTTGATTTTCTATCAGCAGTAAATGTATTTCCATCGTTTCTGGAAGAATCTCTTCCATCTGCATTTGATTTTCCATCATCTTTATATAGTTTTCTATCAGCTAATGATCTTCTATCACAAGTAGATGATTTTTTATGGTCTGTAAATGATTTTCTATCACCTATAGGTGTATTTCTATCATCTGTATACAATTTTGTATCATCTGTAGAAGATTTTGTATCATCTGTAGGTGATTTTCTGTCATCATTAGTTGATTTTCTATCATCTTTAGAAGATTTTCTATCCGTTATTGGTCTTCTATCATCCGCCAATGATTTTCTATCACCTGATGGAGATATTTCATTATCTATAATTGATCTATCATCTGTAAATGATTTTCTTTCATCTGTAGAAGATTTTCTGTCTCCTGTAAATATTCTTTTATCTTCTACAAATGATCTTCCATCATCTCCAAGTGATTTTCTACCATCTGTAGTTGAATTATCTTGTGCAATTGATCTTTTATCATCCGTAGATGATTTTCTAACACCTTTAACTGATCTTCTATCTTCTGCAGATAATTTTCTATCATCTGTAGTTAAAATATCATCTGTATATAATTCTCTTTCATCCATAGATGATTTTTTATCGCCTTTAAATGATCTTCCAACTTCTACAAATGATCTTTCATCATCTACAGCTGATTTTTTACCATCTGTAGTTAAAATATCATCTGTATATAATTTTTTTTCATCCGTAGATGATTTTCTATCACCTATAAATGATCTATCATCTCTAAAAGATTTTTTATCATCTGCAGATTTACATCTTACGTCTGTAAATGTATTTTTATCATCAGTAGATAATTTTCCACCATCTGAACATGCTCTATCGTCTCTAAAATGATTTTCTTTCATCTGTAGATAATCTTTTATTATCTGCAGCTAATTTTTTTACCTTCGCAGATGATCTATCTTGTGTAGATAATTTAATATCACACAGTAGATGAGTATTTATTGTCTGTAGGTAATCTAGTATCTGTAGATAATTTTCTATCACCGGTAAATGATCTATAATTATTAGAAGATTTTTCATCTTCTGTAGATAATTTTCTTTTACCTGTAAATGATTGTCTTTCATCTGTAACTGAACTATTATCAGTAGATGATTTTTTAACATCTGTAAATAATTTTCCAGCATCTGTTAAGGTTTTTTCATCACCTACAGATGATTTTTTATCATCTGATGTTTTATTTTTGGGTTTTGTTTTAGCCTTTTGTGCTGGCATTTTATTTTTATCTCTGGTATCTTCCAATCTTTTGGAACTTCTGGTTTGTCTACAATGTGCACCATCATTTTGTTCAGTATTTTTATAAATCCTCATCTCTATTTGAAGAAATATTCTCTACATTCTTGGTTGGAGAAATTTGTACTTCCATTGTGCCCTCATCATTAAATTTAGTCTGTTTAATTTTGTTCTGGTTGATTCCATCAATTCTGTTCAAGTCTTCCAAGTCCAGGCACTTAATTCTGGCAAATTTTAGCTTCTTCGTATTCCTGGTTTGTCCTGAATCTTCAGAATCCAATTTGGAAACCATTCTGGTATTCTTGCAAGACATTTCTTTTACCATTGTGCACCCATCATTAGTTTTACTCTTCTCATCCAAATTAGTACTTTTATTCCTATCAATTCTATCCAGGTCGTCCTTTTCCAAACAATTTATTTGCACATCAACTTGTTGCTCCAAAGGCAGACTGCTACGCAAAGACTTCTTCTGAGAAACCCTTCTATTGATTCTTTTAGTAGAAGCACCACAAACCGCATCCACATTCCTCAAGATATTCTTATACTTACTGCTGCTTTTAAGCTTGAAACCATTTTTTTGCGATTTAAACTCAGGAAGATAATAAACTGCATCATTTGAAGTATCCAAATCAGCAGTAGTAACTGCCGATGCTGATGCAGTTTTATTATACTTAGAATATGCAAAAGAATCCATTTTACCAACAACTGGTTGTACTATTCTTGGAACATTCTTATCCTTATCATTAACCAAAACAGGAGCGCGTTGTTTAATATTTCTATACTTACTTTGAGACTTATTTTGATAAAAATCATGCTTTTCTATCGGCTTTGGTAAAAAATAAACTGGAGGACTTACTTCGGCTTCTTGTTGATTGTTGATAGTGTTAATTTCAGCTAAAGGTTGTTGAGATAAAATACTACTTTTATTTTTATAAGAATCGATCTTTTCTAAAGGCTGCCTGAAGCTTTCGTGTTGATTGTTGACTAAGTTGCTCCCAGATTGTTGAGACAAATTTGATTTGTTCATTAAATTATTATCTGAGGAACTCGATGAACAGCAAGACTTATTTTTAGACTCAAGATGTTCGTTTAAATAATGTTGAGAATTAAAATCAAAATCAGATGATTTTGGGGAACTTTCATTTGAACTCATATTTTAAAAAAAATGTACATAATAAAAGAAAAAGTTATGGATATTGCAAATGTTGATTGAAGACAACTGGAAGCCCAAATTAAATTTCATTTATATGTCATGTTAGGCTAGGTTCTAAAAAATTTTTGAAACACTTACCTGAATTTATTATTGTCCATTAATTCCTTTCACTGATGTTAATAATGTATTTATTCACAATCTGTAATACAATTAAAACAGTTATTATAAATGTTTTTAACTATAACTGTATATTAACTACTAATAATAATGTAGAGTCATGTTCTAGAAAAATTTTGAAAACACTTACCAGAATCAATTTCCATTAATTTTCTTCACTGATTTTAATAATAATGTATGTATCCACAATCTAAAACATAATTAAAACAACTGTTACTTACATATTTAATTATATTTAGACATTAACTAATTTATTTTAAAATAACTACCTCATGTGCTCCTGTCTTGCGTAGTGACTAATAAAAAGACTCCGATCTAACCAAAAATTATTTATCACCAAACTAAAATTGTTAAAAAGTATTAAATTTGAAAAAAAAACACGCAATTTAAGTTATTAAAAATGATTAAAAATGTAATATAAATGATATAAAGTAATGTTCCAACTGCTGTTCAAAATTTTGTAATGGCGCGAAATTCAAAAAAGGTTTGATTTGAAAGAGATTTATGGAACTCTACATTTTTAAAATAATGATATATACGTATATTCAATTAAACATTAAGAATTTGAAGAAAAAATACAATTTTAAGTATTAAATTTGATTAAATTTTAAATATAAATGGAAGAGTTCAGTGATATTTGAAATTTTATATCAAAAACGATTTTTCTGTTGGAACAACTAGACTTTAAAAAGTATATTTATAAAAAAGTTTTTACCTTAGGACATATTTTTATAATCAAATATTATATATAAAAGGTTAATAATTATTATTTTTATATTTGCTTATTATTAAAGATTTCAAAAACCTTTAAAGTGATTTTTAAAAATGTATAGTATTTTTAAAGAAAATTTAAATATTTTTGCCAATTTTCAGTTTTTTATCACATTTTTAATAAAAATGATTTTTAAAGTGAAATTTTGTCAATTTTTAATTTTTTCCATCACATTTTTAATAAAAAATGAATTTTTCAGGTAAAATTTAGCCAATTTTTAATTTTTTCTATCACTTTCCTAATGAAACATGATTTTTTAGAGTGAAATTTTGCCAATTTTTAAATTTTTCTATTACATTTTTAATGAAACATAATTTTTTAAAGTAAAATATTGCTAATTTTAATCTTCTTTTAGCATATTTTTATTAACAAATTGTTATTTTGAGTAGATATTTTAGTAATTTTGAATTTCTTCTATTACATTTTTATTAATTTTAAATTTTATTATCATTTAGATAAAATTTTACTAATTTTGAATTTCTTCTAACACATTATTAATAACAAATGTTTTTATAAATTAAAAAAAATTAGTAATTTTCAAATTCTTCTAAAACATTTTAAATTATATTATTATTTAAGTAGAAACTTTATCAATTTTGAATTTCTTTTATTAAATTAAAAAAAATAATTATTTTTAAGGTAAAATAACTAATTTTGAGTGACTTCTAACACATATTATCAATAATATTTTAAGCGGAAATTTTATCAATTTTCAATTTCTTCTAAAACATTTTCAATAAATAATGGACCAATTTTATTTTTTTTTTATAACACATTTATAATAAGAAATGATTATTTTGAATGAAGTTTTCAAATTTTGAATTTCTTCGATCATATTTTTAATAACAATTTTTTTTTAAAGTAAATTTCTTCTAGAACATTTTTATTAACATACTCATCATTTTTAATTTCATCAAGCAATTAAAAAAAAAATCATATACACAAATTGGATCTAGCAAAATCAAACCCCTCCTCGGAAAAGTCAATAAAACTCCCTTTTCATAATATTTATTTTTATTAAACATATTTATAAAGTAAGTTAAGGTATATACACATTAAAATGAGAATTCTTCATTTTAGGAATACTAAAAAAGGGGTCGATCGATCATTTTTATAAAAATATATTATTAAACTATCGGTTACTATAAAATTAAGTGTATCTCATCAAATAGCATAACTGTTGTGTGTGTGTATAAAATCTAAAAACTCACAAAACAAGAGAAATAGTAATAAATTAATTATTATTTCTCATTACAAAGTAAATGAAGCAATTTCATACAAAACAAACAAACAAACAGACATACAGACAGAATATGGATACATGACAAATTATAAATGTGATTCTTTATATTGAGGTACTTAATAAAATTGAGAATTTATAGTTATAATTAACAGATGGATTTTTTGGTAACATTGATTTATTTATTTAGTATTACTTTACATTTAAACACTGTGTAATCCATGAATTATTTGGGACAGTAAACATTTAACCATGTTCATCGAGTAATAAAATTTGATAAAAACAACACGAGAAATAAAAATTATGTTAAAAAAATCTTATTAATTAATTTCATTTATAACTGATTCAAACAAAACTGTGAAAAATCCTTAAATATATTTTGCCTTAAACACACATCAAACAAAGCTATACCATAATTTTAAAAACTTCAAGCACTTCAATATTGGTTTCAATTTTCCAGTTGAAGAATTACAAATTTTAAAAAGTTTCAATAACATCTTTTATCTATTTATTACAGTATAGCTCCTTTGATTAGGTTTATTATTTTTAGGCGGGAACACATCAAACATCAATTGTTGCAGTCAAATAAACGCCAACAGTTAAAATATAATTTTTAAACAATTCATTATTAACAATTTAAAATAAATTTTGCCATTTTTAAATTAAAAACTGGTTTATCACAACGATCGTCAATCAGGCAACAATAACATACACTTCGATGACATATTTGATCCCGAATAAAAATTATAAATAAACTTAAAAAAAAAAATACAAATAAAAATGCAATGAAGTAATAGGCTTATTATATATATATATATATATATATATATATATATATATATATATATGTATGTATAAGAATGATATATGAACACACAACATTCTTTTTGCACTACTCATTGAATTTTGTTATTTTTTCCAAAAAAGTTAATTTTATTCCAAAGTATTTTAACATTTTTCTACCCAAAGTATTTTATCATTACAATTATTTGCATATAATATTCTTTTCTTGATACTGCTCTTAATTATTATTTTCCAAATTTGGGACTTAAAAATTTAAAGGATTTTTTTTTACCATCAGGAGAATCTCAAGATCTACAAGCCTTAAATAAACTATCTCAATATCAAAACATTTTTTTTTCTTCAAGTTATTGCATTACATAATACAAATGTTAAGTTTAATATCGTTTCAGTGTGATAATTTATTTTCTGTAATTACTAAATTTAATCCTGTATCCAAAATATAAACATAAATATATAAATATCATTATCAAAAATATTCTTAATTTTACAAACGTTTCGAGACTAGGTTTGTCACATCATCAGTGTATAACCGATTTTCCTGTATCATAATCCCAAAGTCAAAGAAAAGCGATTTATCTTGAATTTAATAAGATAAGTAAGTCATCTAGTCTAAAACACACATATGTTATTTATTACTGAGTCATATTTCATCATGCATCGGATAACATGGACCTTCTTGTCTTTATGTTAGTGATTAAATCTCTAAAATTTTTATACTGATGATGGGACATAAACCTAGTCTCAAAAAGTTTATAAAATTTAAAATGCTTCATAAATAGTGCAAAAATGAGTGTTTTGTGTTTTTATTTCATAGTTCATTATATATATATATATATATATATATATATATATATATATATATATATATATATATATATCCTAATTATATATATCCTAAATTTTTTATACTGATGATGAGACAAACCGAGTCTCAAAAAATTGTAAATTGTTGTTCATATTTCATAATTATTTATATATATATATATATATATATATATATATCCAGAATTTTCAAGAATTTGGTTTGATACTTTTCCAAAAAATTAATTTAAAAAAAAAGTTTACAAAAGAGAAATGTTTTTTTGTAGATGTTTAACTATTAACAAACTTGATTTATGTTTTTATAAAAAGTAGTAAATAATTATATATTTATTATGTACATTTCGACACTGTATGTGTGTCATCATTCAGCACATTAACAAATACAAATTAGGAAAAAAAAAACACACACGAATTTAAAGACGTTTAATGAAAAATACAAACTATTGAATAAAATAAAATGATAAAATAAAGTTAATTAATAATATTATTTACCTAGCCACATTTATTTAGCAAATTGTAAAATGACAAACTAAATTTTATTATTTAATTTTTAGTTTATTATTTTAATTTATTGGTTTATTTTTTATTCAACAAAGTCTTTAAACTCTGGATTTTTTTTATTGAACTAGAAGTTAAAAAATATATTTATAGATAATAAATTTAAATTTAGATAAAGCTTTATTTTAAAGTATAAATGAATATATAATATATAATTTGAACGATATATCAATTTGTTATTAATAAAAAAATAATTTACGGGCAACGTATGTTATTTAAAAAAATATTAAAGTTGTTTTGGTGTTTAAAGATGAATACTGGAAAAACTGGAATTTAGCGAGACATTAAAAAGAAAACATCCCGCGTAGCATTTTGTCTGGGCATAAAGCGTGAGTCCGGATTCTTGGACAAAACATCCTCAGAAGCTTCGACATCGAAAACAGAGCATGATCATACAATGGAACATATAGATAATTATGATTACATGCAAAATACAGATCCTCTGTTTATGCACGAAGCATCTGAAATAGATGCACAATTAGTCAAAATGATTGCAAGGGAATACTAATAATTGAAGAAGTTGAAGTTCGAAAGCTGTTAATATTGTTAAATCCTGGATACAACGTCCCAACTCGAGAAACTTTGACGCAAATTTTGTTGCCACAAATTTATGAACAGACTTTGAATAGTGTGGGCAACGAAATATCAAATGCGACCTCAGTATGCATCTCAATTGAAACATGGACATCGACTAATAATGAAAACTATATGGCATTAACAGCACATTACATAGATAAAGATCATAATCGGTGTGCCAAGTTATTAAGCAGCTTGCTGTATACCGGATTAGAATTAAACGCTTTATTAAAAAATGAATTAAACAAGTGGGACATATTGGAAAAAATAGAGGCTGTAGTGAGTGATATCAACCCAGCCATCGGTAAAGCACTTACTATCGGAGGATGGTCTAAAATAACTTGCTTTGCGCATATCTTAAATCACATCTTACTTTCTGGAATTGAAACAAGTTGCAGAAAATTATGAAGAAAGCCTGCTACCGCCAGAGTTGATACAAGATATGACGTACAGATGGAATTCGTTATATGATATGCTGAATCGTATCATTGCAAGTAAGGACCATCTCTCAGAAGAAGATTGGGAGATAGCAGAGCATAGTCTACAAATCCTCAAACCATTCTACGAAGTCACTATGGAAATATCTGCTGATAAATATGTGTCATTATCCAAAATTATCGTGTACTGTCGCCTTTTATGCCAACACTTGGATATGCATAAACGCAAAGAAACAGTACCAATTGTTAAAAAACTAATAAAACAACTAAGATACTCCATGCATCAATCCTTTTACATCGAGCATGATTTGGAATCTAATCAACTGTACGCTGAAGCTACAATTCTGGATCCGAGGTTTAAGAAAAACGGCTTCAGCGATCAAACAAAATACCACAAAGCATTGGCAAACTTAAAACAAACCTTCAAAGAAAACTGTGCACCGATTCAAAAAACCCAGAACTTATTTCCAGGATCTATATGGGAGCAGTACATCATCGAAACCTCTGTCCCTGAATATGATGGTTCAGGTGCTAATGAATTATCGAGATACATCGAAGAACCAATTGTAAGTCTTCATGAAGACCCACTGATGTGGTGGTCTTCACGAAAACTGGTTTATCCACATTTATATGAAGTTGTGTTAAAAAGATTAAATATTCCTGGAAATTCTATACCTAGTGAAAGAATTTTTACAAAAGTTGCAAGGGAACTGAATGAACGAAGGGCAAGTTTGGGGTCGTAATATTTGGCTGAACTTCAGTTTATTGCTAGCAACGCAGATTGAATATAAGTTCATTTATATCCATAATTTGTGTAATGATTATATTGAAGTTTAATAAATATATACCAATTAATGACTTATCTATACTTATAATTAAAATTGGATAAAAATAAAGACATTATTCAAAAAAATTCAAAATATTCAAATAAAGTGGTTGTGAGTTTTTCTTCCTGATTTAAATTTATTAAACATGCTGAATGATGACACACATACAGTGTCGAAACGTACATAATATATAGTTAATTATATATTGCTTTTTATTTCGACTATTTGGCTGCAAATAAAAATTTTAAGGAACAAAAAATCAATTATTAATAAATATCGTTATGAACTAAAAGCCTATACTATAAAATGCTAATATATATATATATATATATATATATATATATATATATATATATATATATATATATATATATATATTTATATATATATATATATATATCTAATATTATATATATATATATATATATATATATATATATATATATATATATATATGATGATATCGTTCTTGGATTACATGATAAACTTTTTGGTCTTAAGATTGTCGAAAGGTTTCCCTACTCATAAAAATAACTGTAACGACAAAAAATGGCAATAAAACAAGTACGTAGACCACAATCGTGTAAAAAACTTAATCTGCATATTACCTTAGTACGCAAAACTATACACCCAGCATATATATATTTATATCCAGTTTCTTTTTATAAAATGTACACGACCCACACACACGCCCTCGAATCCAAACATTATTTAATAGTTTATTAAAATTTATATAACAGTTGTACCAACCGGAATATCACAGTAAGAATGCACATGAAAAACCAACTACTAACCTCCCCTTACGAAGCAGACGATAAGCTCTTTCAGAAACTCTACGATTAATTATTTACACACATTTATACATATCTTTACAAAAGTTGATGGGTTATTAATTTAATATTACATATTTACAATTGGGTAAAACAATATATTATACATATTCAGTAAAAATATTGCAATCTGTTTGACTAAAATGATAATCGATACAATAAATGGGTCACTAGAAAGTCTTAAATATATAAAATTACTATTAATTCGTTAAAATCGACTATATTAAATATATAAAGTTAAAAATTATTAAACTAAATTTGATATATTTACAATTTCATAAGCGTTATAAAATTTCATAGTGTTTCTATTCAATTTCATTATTTATTTTATGCTTTAAAAGATTATTAATCGATAAAGATTATTTAGACTGGTGGTCGTCGTTGACCAGGTTGTTACGATTGAAATCTGAAAAATTCTACAAATTTCACTTCATATGAATTTCCAGAAAAGTATCCTCAAAGACAAGTTGTTTGCTGCAGCAGTAAATATCTTTCAAATTATTTTTAAAATTTTCATTTCAAAATATGTCTTATAAGGTAAATTTAATATTATAATATTACTTTTAATTGGTTAAAATCGATTATATTAAATATATAAGGATAAAAATTATTAACTTAAATTTGATTATTTACAATTCCATATATGTTTTGCAGAAATGACTTCAAGAAAAGCTGTTTGCTGCAGCAGTAATTAATTTTAAAATTACTATTTTAAAATGGGCCTTATAAAATGAACAGTTTTCTGCAGCAGCAATAAAATAGATAATTTAAATGATAAACTGCAGCATTAATTTTTCCAATTCCTATGTTAAAATTTGTCTTATAAAATTACTTCAATTCATTAAAATCAATTATATTATATTAAATAAAGTTAAAACTTAATAAATTAGATTTGATTATTTACAATTTCATTTATGTTTTACAGAAAAGATAAAATGTTTGCTGCAGCAGTAATTATTTTTGAATTGAATTGCGAAAGCAATTATTTTTTAAAAAGCAACAATATTAAATAAAATAAGTTAAAATTCATTAAATTAAATTTGATATATTTACAATTCCATTAACGTTATAAAATTTCATAATTACTGCAGCAGCAATTTCTTTTCAATTTCCATTTTATAATAAGTTTTATAACAAGAACGTTTTTGCAGCAAGTATTTTTCAAATTCCTATTTCATTTCAAATAGATAAAGTTAAAAATGTGTGTTATTATAAATTTATATATTAAAAAAAACTACACTATTTTAAAATATGGCCCATAAAATGACCTGCAGCAATAATTAATTTTTAAATTTCTATTTCAAAATATAAGTTAAAAAATGTTGAAATCGACTAAATTAAATAAATAAAGTTAAAAATCATTAAATTAAATTTGATATATATAAAATTCCATAAAAGTTAAAAAAAATTCATATTGTTTCTCCATTTCATATTTACTGCAGCAGCAATTACTTTTTAAATATGTCTTATAAAATGAAATGCTTACTGCAGCAGCAACTATTTTAAAAGAAGTCTTATAAATAAAATAAACTTCTCATAGCAGCAGCAATTATTTTTCAAATTCTGCCTTCCAAATATGTTATAAAATGCTTACTGCAGAAGGAACTATTTTTCAAACTTCTATTTAAAAATACGTCTTATAAAATAAACCAGTTACTGCAGCAGAAATTATTTCTCAATTTCCTATTTCAAAATATGACTGAAAAATAAACTGCTTACCGCAGCAACAATTATTTTAGAAAATTCCATTTAAAAAAACGTCTTATAAAATGAACCGGTTACTGGGAGCAATAAATATTTTTCAAATGCCTATTTTAAAATACATCCTATAAAATGAACTCCTCAATGTAGCAGCAATTATTTTTCAAATTGTGATTTCCAAATATGTTATAAGACGCTTACTGCAGCAGCAATTATTTTTCAAATTTCCATTTAAAAATACGTCTTATAAAATGAACCGGTTTACTGGAGCAACAAATAGTAAATTTCAAAAAAAATGTCTAAAAAATAAATCACTTACTGCAGCAGCAATTATTTTACAAAATTCCATTTAAAAAAACGTCTTATAAAATGAAGCGGTTACTGGGAGCAATAAATATTTTTCAAATGCCTATTTTACAATAAATCCTATAAAATGAACTCCTCAATGTAGCAGCAATTATTTTTCAAATCGTGATTTCCAAATATGTTATAAGATGCTTACTGCAGCAGCAATTATTTTTTAAAATTATATTTTAAAACATGTCTTATAAAATAAACCACTTACTGCAGCAGCAATTATGTTGAAATTTACTATTTCAAAATGTCTTAAAAAATTAATTCATTCCTACAGCAGCAATTATTTTAAAAAATCCCATTTTAAAATACGTCCTATGCCGCTGACTGCAGCAGCAATTAATATTCAAATTCCTATTTTAAAACATGTCCTATAAAATGAACTGCTTTCAGAAGCAGCAATTATTTTTCAAAATTCTTATTTCAGAATATGGCTTATAAAATATATACGTTTCATACGAATTTGCAGAGACGTATCCTCAAAGATCAACGACTTTTTGCCACAGCAGCAATTATTTTCGCATCCTCAAACACGATTTGCTTGCTGCAATCGGAATTATTTTTCAAATTTCATTATCCCCGCAGCAACTATTATCAAAATTCAATTTCAATTACATTCACGAGAAAAAATGCTGTTTCAATTCATCAGCACTAAACTCCGGTGGTTTATCAAGAGTGAGATTATCAACGCTAGAACTAACCTGCACTTCCTCGATTTCCACAATTAGAGGTTCAGGAGACGAGTCGTCCCTGAAGTCCTCGCACTCGTCAACATTATATTCATTTTTAAAATATTCTGATCCCAAACTGTCGTCTGATGGGTACATCAGCTCCCTAGCAGCTCCTGGTGGTATTGGTAAATCAGCAACTTCTTCATTTGCTTCTTCGGCGTTGGCTAGATCAGAGTTGCGAACAAAACCGATTGCGGCGGTTGCTCCTGCGTTTTGGAGTGTCCCCACAAACTGGTATCTGGTCTAGTAAGATATCTGTGTCGGTTTTTGCGCTTTTTGGCAGTATTATTGATGACAACTGCCATGCCTAAACGTCTTTTGTTGGTAGTGCCTTTGGCGGCAGGTGACTTTTTTTTAGGCGGCGAACGCTTTTTAACAACCGGCTCTTTAACTTTAACATCAACTACTTTAGTCTTCTTAGCTGAAGCCTTCGGTTTCTTTTCCGGTACTGCTGCAGGCTTTGAATTATTTTTACGTTTCGATACTTTTGGAACAACCTTATTGAGTTTTTGTTGCACAATATCTTCCGATAACCTATCAACCCCAACTGTAAGATTTTTCCGGCGTGATAATTTTGGCAAAACAGGAATAGCCGCTGCTTTCGCTGCATATTCCTCGACCAAAAACACTTTTGGTGTACTACGTGTGGCTACATTTCGCGACCTCAAAACAATATTGTCATTATCGATGGTCGTAGAACTGACAACGTATGTCTCACTTAAATCTTTTGGTTCCTCCATTACGACTTTAGACGCTACACTTTTTTTGGTTTGCTTTTTTTCTTTGACCAAAACAATTTGATTTTCGCTCTCCGAAACCTTGTTGTCCTGCGTCAAATTCAGCTCCTCGTCAACGATTACACTGGCTTTTCTTTTAGGGATTTTAAAATTCTCCATTTTTTTATACCCAATATTATTGTTTCCTGAAATATCTCCTGTTTTATGCCACAGTTTGTCTTCGGCATTTGCATCTGCAGCAAGTGGTGGAATATATTTGAGTTGACCAGGCGTTTTAATACCAGCACCCAACTCTCCATAACTATTTTTTCTAACTCCAAAATTAGCTGGTTTGACTTGATCCTTGATTTTATCATCTGTTTGATGCTTGACAGCAGCGTTTGTTTGAGTTTTTAGAGATTCCTTAGACTTCACAGATTCTGATCTACTGCGTTTTGTATTAGTTTTCTTATCAACTTTTGAGTCATCTGCTAATAAATTTTCCAAATCCTTAGCAGTTTGTACATCACTTTTTGGTGTTTCATTAACTTTATCAGCTTTAGTTTGTAACAAATTACTAGATTTTTTGAGGTGCCTGTCAATTTTTGAGACATCTGTTTCAGAATTCATCAACAATTCTTTTGTTTTCGTCTTAAACTTTGAATCATTAATAGGATTTGCTGCTCCAATGGGCATCAAACCGGGCATTTGTTTAACTTTAGTCTTCTTCAAAGAGCTATCACCATCAACTTGTGCATTTTTTGGATCCCGAGATGCTGAACGTGATGATTTTTTCAAATTTTCACTACTCTCTTGCTTTGTTTCAGTTGTAGGCGTAGTTTCAGAAACAATTTCAGAAACTTTATCTTGCGTGGCTTTGGATTTACTTCTATCGCGTTTAGGTTTATCCTCAACCGCAGGTGCTTTTTTATCATCGATTACCTCCAAAGATTTTATGTTCTTACTAGATTTCGATTCCTTCTTCCTTGCAGATTTTTTATCCTTCTTTGCAACTTCCTTGCGTTTTCTACTTTTACTAATAACTTCTGGTTTGATTTCACTAACCATTTCTCCGACTTCTTCGGTTTTGTCCTCTGATCCATCCGTGTGAACTTCTTCGACAGCTCCAACAACCTGAATTGTTTCCATGTCGCATTCAATTATTTTATCAGGAATTATAATAGTACTAGAAATAGTATCTGAAATATCGCTTACCATACTATCTGTCTGATCGTTTTTAGAATCTTTTGGTTCTTCAATGGAATTTGATATTTCTTTGGGCAACTCAGTTTTATTACCTGGTGGTTGATCCAACTTTTCCTCCACCACATTTGACCTTGTAATTCTTTTCGCAATATTTTGTTTAGATGAGGTAATGGTTTTATTAGATTCTGTACATTCAATATCATTTTTATTATTAAAGGATTTGATTTCAGGTAATTTTTGCTCAACTATTTTTTGATTCGCAGGCTTTACTTCTATTTCTTTATCAATGGTATCGTCTATGTGGTTTTCCAAGTGGTTCACAATTTGTGTAGCATTGTCAATTGAAGGAACGTCTTTAATGTCGTCATTTTTAGTTTTAGTGGGTGTTATGTTCGTATTTTGCACCGCATTTCCTCGTACCACATACAAAATTTTATTAGGCTTTTCTTTATTTTTCAAACTACTATCCTTTCCTTTCATGTTACTTTTCTTCTTCACGTCAAATACATCAACTTTTGTTGTTTCTGCAATCTTATTATCTTGGAAATCAATTTTCTTAGCTGCTGCAAGTTGTGGTTGATCATTTGTAACATTTTGAGAAGGTTCATCGGCTGCTTTATTGGGTGTGCTGGTAATATCAAGAAAAGTTGACACTTGGTATAAATTCGGAGTATCCGTATCTGAAGTTACACTTGTGTCATGACTTTGTGTATCATTAATTGGCAATTCCTTGACCTGCATCGCTTCTTTACCAGATTTATCCAAATCTTCATCCTTTTGTGGTTGATTCTCACACAAAACTTTTTCTTTTTCAGCTACGACATCGGATTTACGATTGCCTGCCTCAGGAGCTTTTGCAGTTTTCGAAACATCAAAAAGATCTTCATTGGTTTTATTTTTTGGTTCATCTTTCTGCACAATTTTGAACAGATCTCTCTCTGCGTCTGCCTTGCTATAATCCTTTCTAGAAGCCGTGTAAAATATTTTTTCCACCGGTAAATCGACGACTGTCGACTTTTTGGCAATAACAGGTGGTGCAGTTTCTACAATACTAGCGACTGATCTAGAATTGTTCAATTTGCGCTCAGCAATTTTATCACCTGCACGCCAATGATCTAGAATCAGAGCTGCTGATTGCAAATCAGCAATTTGTCGTTTCATTGATTTAGAATCATTGTCTGATGAGGTTTTGGCATCATCATCTGATGATGATGAGCTTTTCACCTTATCAGGCTTTTTATCTGTACTTTCTGGCGCCTTCTGCTTTTCAACTCCACTTTCTAGAGCTTTCTTGTTATTAGTTTTTTCATTTGCGCTCTCTGGAGCTTTCTGCTTATTAGGTTTTTCATCTCCACTCTCTGGAGCGTTCTGCTTATTAATTTTTTCATCTCCAGTCTTTGGAGCTTTCTGCTTATTAGGTTTTTCATCTCCAGTCTCTGGAGCTTTCTGCTTATCAGATATTTCATCTCCAATCTCTGGAGCTTTCTGCTTATCAGTTTTTTCATCTCTGATCTCTGGAGCTTTCTCCTTATTGAGTTTTTCATTTCCACTCTCCAGAACTTTCTCCTTATTGAGTTTTTCATTTCCACTCTCCAGAACTTTCTCCTTATTGAGTTTTTCATCTCCACTCTCCAGATCTTTCTCCTTATTAGGTTTCTCATCTCTAATTTCTGACGATGATTGTGATGTTGGTTCAATCGGTTCAGCTTTTTGCATTGTGTTATCCGAAATTTTACCTGTATCAACCTTGTTTTCAGGTTCCTTGACTAAGTCGATTTGCATCGGCGTTTCTTTTAATTCTTCTTTCAATTCCTCTTTCTTCACAGTATTAACTAATTTGTCATCCAACGGTTCAATTTTTTTATCCGCAAGTTTTTCTTCAACCTCTGGTGTTTTTGCAAAAACATTTTCACTTAAAATTTTATTTGGTGGTTCTTCCGTTTCATTTGTCTTTGTTTCTATTTGCGAGTCACATGCGAGAACTGTTGACACTACTTTGTTTTCAATATTAATTTTTTTATCATTTGCACTGGCAACTGTCGCTTTCCTGCCCCTGATAGATTTTTTATAACTAGCTCCTTTTTTAGTTAACCGTATAGCCCTCTTTTCACGCACCGATTCGTCAATAATCAACCTTTCAGGATCATCATCAGACTGGACGGGTGTGATTTCCTTTTGCGCATTAATGGCTGCTACTGGTTTATTACAAATATCAATAGTGTTTGGTAAATTTTGTTTTGTATCATCTGATTTGTTACAAATAGGAGTGTCTGGTAAACTTTGTTTTGCATCTTGATGATCGGTTGTTTCAAGCAAGCTCTTTTTATTATTTTGTATTGATGATGTGCTCAAATTGCCATAAGATTTTTCTTCAACGCTTGGAACGATGGTTCGAGCCGGCTCAATATCGATTTCTAGATCCCTTTCTATTGAGGGCGTGATAACTCTAGAAGGCACAGTGCTACCAGTTACCATTCGCAAAATATCCGCAGGACCTAACCGCTTTATAGTGTCTTCCACCGACTCTTTACATGGCGAACTGTCCGCGGAATATGAACAACGAGTTGCCGATGACGGTGAATTACTGACACGCGAAGATTCACTAGACGACGTTGTGTCGTCTTCGTCTTGAGAGGTTTCTCCGAATGTTGTACAACTAGTATCATCAACCTCATCACCTACAATATGCTTAGCAAACGGTCTATAAGATGATGGAGGTAAACTTCTGGTTCTCGTTGCCCGTCTTCTCAATCTCCTAGATCCCATAATTCTATCAATCCTTGTGATTCTGTTAATCATATCATCCTGCGTATTCGGATAATCGCTGCTATCTTTTGAATTCATTGTCTGTTTGTCAGTTTCTGAATCTGCAGTCGCATCCGAATCTCTTCTTTTGAACTCCGAGAAGAAGTTCTCAAACGAGCGACGCATTTCCTCCTCTTGCACTCCTAAGAATTTATTTTCGACTTTCAGTGATTTGTTAGTGAGGTCACTGTCATCGCTGTCAGACTGCATATATGGTTCTTCATCCGTTCCTTTGTTGGGTGTTAAATATGTTCTCTGCTTAAACGGTTGAGTGGTTGTATTGACGACTGTTGCGTCTATCGTTGCCTTTTCTGCCGGCCGTTTGCGCAACAACTGACTCGTTCTTTGCCTTGGCGGCGAAGACAAAGCCTCTTCTGACAAGTCTGCAGCATATCTTTCTTCTTCGTTGAAATTTATCACTTTGGGCTCCACAGCTGCTGGTGTATCATCAAATGTTGGTTTAGGAGTCAACCACGCTTCTGATTCCGTTCTTTTTCGCCTGCCTCTTCTTTTCAATGACAAATTGGCACGTCGAGGAGTCGTGGCGCGTGTAGGTCGCTTTGGCTTGGTTGATGAACTTTCAGATGTAGCTCGGAATCGAGACATCGCGTCCGCAGGCACATTGTCCCAAATGTTTTCTAAAACAACAACTGGATTTTCCGCGTTACCTACGTTGTACAATTCAGAGTAATTGACCTCTGGATTGTCTACATAAAAAGAAACTTTCGTCTGCGTACCTACCTTATCGCAAAACGGGGCAATATACAAAAACATTTTAGGGTTAATCTCGGGTAACGTGGGCGCGGGGGTTCGTGTACGTGTTCTACGCTTAACCGTATTATAATTACGAATGGGTGATGTTTTTGGGGGTCGTCCGCGAGAGCTCGGCCTGCCGCGATTGCTCACCGGCTTTTCGTCTTTAGTGCGCGTCGCGGACGCACTACGAGATCTTTGAATAATTTGTGACGGTTCGTCATCGAAGCGCGAATCGCACGACATCGATCGTTGTGATAACCTACGTCCGTAAATATCTCCCTGTTGGCGTTTACCTGACCGTATCTTCTGCCGTAGGACCGCCGGTAGCTGCGCACGTGGGCCGGAGGAGGCGTCGAATCCTCAGCAACCGCCAGCATGACGATGTTCTTGAGGGTCGAACTGGGTATGTGCTCGCCAGAAATGCATCGGCTGGCGAAGGACATCATGGCATTGGTCACACTCACGTTCGATTTGCCGCTATGGACGGACGCATCATCATCGTAAAAACCGCAGCGGCTAGCAGCGGAAGAAGAATCGGGACTACGAACTAAAAATAATCAAATTAGTACATAGAAAATTAAAGCTAAAAATAGTGTTCATAAATT
>NW_020539727.1:17895350-17921658 GCF_003426905.1 Ctenocephalides felis
AAAATTGTGATTGAATATTTCTCAATTGTTGCTCCTCTGGTATCTCAGGATGTCTCCATCGTAAAGACAACTTGTCATCATCAAAAGAATATGCAGTTAAGTTTAAAACTGGACCAGGTTCTGAAAAATATTCAGAATTGGATCTGCAATTAAATTTATTATAATAATTGGATCAGTGGTCAATGTTAACCAGTTACCTCCTTCTAGAGTCATGAAATTAACTTGGAAGTTCTTTGTATCTGTTTTGAATTTGATGGTGTATTTCATATATGGTTGTAAATCTCTAATTATATATGCAGTATTGTTGAATCGAGTAGCAATATTTGTGTTGGTGTCATTTTTTATTGAAATGTCGTAATAATCCACCGGACAATATCCTATTTTTGTGTCAGGCTGATTTGAGATTTGAGAAGTAAAAAATTTTTTAAATTAAACTTTTGATCTGATGTGTACATTAAATGAATCACTTACCATTGATATTGTAACACTATTTTTTGTAGGTTCTGTTATAATTCCTGTAATGTTATATACATATTATATGAACATTATTACTTATTACTAGTAAATTTCCTATTAGAACGAAAAACAAATTCATTTTTATGTTCCTATTTATTCATTATCAATATGCTCATTTTTTAAAATATCTGTGTTTAAACAATATATTAAGATTTAGAAGGATTAAATAATATAAGGAAAACGGAAAAATGAATCTATTACTATTAAAAATAAACTAGAATGATACCGCCGAAAAACTTTACTCTCAATCTAAATATCGAGACATATTCATATATAGTAACGCAATATTGATCTCAAGGTTTTTTTTGTTCGACGTTGAAACATATTATTTGATTATTTAAAAGTCAATTAAATGAAATGCTTAAATTATTATTATATTTCATTACTGATTTGGTGTAGTTTCACAACGTAACAAATGAACAATTCGGTTTGTAATGTTTTCTTGGTTAATATAGACAATTTGATCAATTAGAGTTATCATAATATTGTGGAACGTTGTATAAAATTTAATTTATTAAAGAATACTTCGTTCTCGAAGCTATACTTTTTCAAACTTAACTTCTTAATAGTGCGCTATTGCCGTTTTCATTGTTGATTTAACTGTATTTTTATATAATTAGTTACGTTTTAAAATTTCAAATATATATTTAACAATCTATATTCACCATCTATTCCACTGTCACATGTTGCTACCACTCTTGATCCTGATACATCATCATTGTATTCATTTTTTCCATTCAGTAGCAACAAAACTCTGATCAATATTCCCTTTTTTTCATTGTAGAAAATCAAACTATCTCTAGCTATTTTATGAGGTACATCTATATTTGTTTCGTTATATTTTGAGATCGGCACTGGATGTCCAATATTCACCCAAGGATTTTCAGATAAACTTCCATCATACACCTGATATTGTAATGTCATATAATCTGCCCAACTTCCATTAGGCTCTAATGATCCGAGTCGTATCTTCATTCTAGAATAATTTGGCTCTGTAGCTGTTATATTCTGCCTTACCAATGTTTTAGCTGAAATATTGAAGGTTTTGTTTATATCAAATTCTTTTCTTAATTCAGTATTATATTGAAGTTATTTTTGCGCATCAACAATTCCTGAATTAATTAAAGAGTATTAATAATAATTATCTGGGATTTTTAGTACTTTTGCAATCTGCTCCGTTGTATCCGGGAATGCAACTAGTTTGTTTTCCATCTAATGTTGTGAGTCGAACTCCTTCGCAATTTTTTGTTGAATCAAACCATTCAGAACAATCGAAAGGTCCATATTTTCTTAAATATTCAGTCAAATTGTAATTTGACAATGATTGCATTACATTTCTGTTTAAAAGTTGACATTGTTTATTTCTATAATCAACGCCTTTGAAAGGAAAAATCTTGGATCCATCTGCAACAATGAAAATCAAAATTTAAGAAAAGCTAAAAAATGTAATGTATATAATTACCTATACTGCAATTTCTGATATCACTTATTGCCCAAAAGCATCATTAGACTCTCCGTTCACAATTGTACTAAATTTCAGTTTATGCTTTCCCAAAAATTGCCTATCGGGAACATCGAATAGAAAATATTCTCCCTCATGTGCAGTAATTCATCCGTGATCTAAAAATATACTTTTTTTTATTTTGTAATAATTCATATTTTATACTAAACTATTACTTCTTCGCCGTGGATTATATTTGAAGAAAATATATTTCCATGCTGATTTTCCAGCTGCAACTGAAAACTGCATTGTGGGCAAAGGGCGATCGTCATCTTCACACAAGTCTCAACATCTTTCACGTTAAGTTCAAATCATCTTCAAATAAATATTCTGATGGTAACACTTTGTTCGTCCGAACTATTGTTGCTATAAATAAAAATATCATAAACTGTTTTAAGATGCGTTAACTTTAAATAAATAGTTATAATAGTTACTTAATAATTAAGCATTCCAAGTTTTTTATTTAGTATCATGTTATATATATAAAAATGGTATAAATACAAATCGGCAATGTTAAATAATTTAAGTGTTGTATTTGCCTTTTTGTAGTTTTTTTGTTTTTATTATTTTTGAACAGCAATCAGAACCTTACGTCCTATGAGCTGTTGGGCTGAAACTTCTCCTTACTTCGTATTTTTAGATGGTAACCCAATGGTTAATCCATCCATATTTGATGATTTTTTGTTATCAGAATTAATCTAATAGGGCTGACATTTTATTGATGCAGCAAAGCCGGGCAAGGGCTATTTTCACTTGGAAACATATTGCTATTTATATTCGCCCTTTTGTAGATTTTTATGTATTTTATAATTCCGAAAATGACAAAAATACCGAAAATCAAAAATAAAATGAGGTAACAAAGGTGTTTATGTAAAACTCATATATTTTGTTATATTTCCAGGTAACGCATTAAAACAATTGGGAATTATTAAAAGTATTTGATGTTCTATATGTTTATATTCTAACACCAATCGTTTGTTCATTTGGAAAAATAGTAAAAAAAAATATGCAGTTTTAAATAATTCACCAATCGAAGTATATATTTGATAAGGCCAAAAATAATTAATAACGCCTAAATGTAATAATTTCAAATAATGATCCAAATATAAAATGCATTACAACAAGTATAGAAAGTATTATGAGGACATAAAATATTATTTTTGGGAATATTACCACTCTGTACTCTTTTTTGAACTATTACGAGACTTCATTATTTTTTATCAATAGTTGTAAATACATTAATTTTGTAACTTATATAATAGAGCTTAATTAATATAGAATATTTCATAATTATTTCAAAATTAGTTTCTATTTAAAACTTACAATTGTGTAGTTTCCATAACCCTTGATTCCAGTAACCTTTTACACCAAACCATTTAATATCAAATTGTTTCTCCGTGTCATTATAATATAATATACGTTCGATTCCACCTGTTTCATTATTTTGTGAGAATACTCTAAATTCGGTACTTCTCGAAGATTTTCGTATCGAAAAAGTGAAATGATTCCAGTGACGCTCATTCAGAAGTGGCTGAAAATTAAATTTTACTAGTATTCATAATATAATTTTCGAAGTACATTATACGAATCATTCTTCAATATAATAAGAAACTTACAATTGTGTGATATGTTTCACTTTTACTTGTGCATTTGCTAGAGAAATATGGTGGAATTCCATTTTCACATTTTCGAATTATAGATTTCGTATTATCGAATCCCGATAATATGACAATGTAACATTTGCTGTTACTGAAATCTTCATTTTTGCAAAACATGACATGGACATCGGATTTAACTTTAATCGAAGCACTTATCCACATTCCTTGATTATCGATTGGATATTTGGGAAAATCTATAAGAGTTCCTTCTTTTGAAGGTTCCATCTTCATTTCTTCGAACTCTGAAAATGCAAGTATTTTTATTTCAAATAACGTAGTTGAATGTAAGTTTACGTGAAATTAATTAAATGATATATTAAAAATGTTGATAGTCTCAAAAAAATAGTAGTAGGATATTATTCAAAATAACTAAAATTATACAAAACCATTCCATGCAGAATCAGTCCTTGGTGCAAAGTAAAACTTCGTGCTATTGTCCTTTTTCCAGACGTTGTCATTCAATTTGTGTTCCCATAAAAGATTTTGTGAACGTTCTGGCGAATATTTCACTTGTTTTGTATCTGTTCGATGAAAAAATAATCAAACTACATAAAATATTGCTTTTTTTCTAGTAGTGAATTATTTATGAAGGTATTATCTAATAAAACTTTCCATCATACAGAATTTAATTTGGAATCTTTAGAATCAGAAGATAGATTATGTCCTCATTATAAATTAATGTAAATTTAAACCATCAGATTAAATATAATTATTTACTAGCAGTAATTAATTTATTGAATTTCCCAATAGATGTTATTACCTTTCTCATTGTTGATGAATGTATTCCATGCAACTGCTGATGTTGTTGCATCTCCAATGGTAACACAAACATGCTTTTTACCCTTGGAAGCCACGAAGGCACCACTCTCGAAAGCATAGGAAGAACCAAACCAGAATTGCATCGCACTAAATTAATATTATAGAATTTGGCTATTCATATTTGATTGACTCATACGAAAAATATAATAACAAATTGTACGCTTATCTGATTTAATTCTTTAGTTAGTATATTCTAATTAGTTTGAATTATATACTACTATAAAAAAATTAAACAGTATAGAAAATATATGTTTAACTTTCCGTAGGGTAAGTTATTGTAATCGTCAAAAAATCGAATATGAAATTTTTTACACATTTTCATGTTTTGAAGGTTTCTAAAAATGGGTGTGTCTGTGTGTGTATGTATGTATGAATACAATTTTTTGTTCACGTTTTCGGGCGCACGGATCAACTGATTTGAATAGTTTTAAAAACATTCAATCTCTATTATAGGGAGATTCTGATAGGCTGATTAGTTTTTGGCAAAGGCAGGTTTTTTTATTTTCCATAAAATATTTTAGCGTTTAGACTGTGACTATACAGGAGCACTTTTTCAATTTTGTGTAACAAATCTATTTTTTTGAATTGAATTCGAAATGAAATGACGATTGTTAATGTTCTGGAGATAAATTCATTTATGATTTACATTTGATTTGCTCAGATATAACAAAATAGCAAAAATAATGGAAGTAACACGTAATAATATACTTGAAAACGTTTAAAATTTCTCGAAATTTTCATTACGGTACAGGAAGTTCCAGCAATTTGCCTTAAGGCACGATGCCATACACCACTAGTTTAGTTTTAATTTATCATGGTTCAAGTGTTATTATAATATCACATCCTATATTACAAATGAATTTATAATTGATTTATGTTACTTACATGAAAATAATTAGAAAATATCCTCCCATTTTCAAAATTTATCAAAATATTGTATGCATAAATATTATTTATTGCACTTATTAACGTTATTTGCTACAAAATATACTTATAAACGTTATTTGCTGCAAAACAATTTCAAATGAAAATCATCATCATGAGGTGGAACTGAACGAAGCTGATAAGATACAAAAATTATAAATATTGACAATCTTAACTTTCTTGAAATTAGATTGTGATGATATCACTGTTAGTAGTTAAGTCTAAAAGTCTTTCTAAATAATTTATTAAGACTGTTTGGAATCTTTGTTTCCAGGAACTCATATTTAAGTTCCAAAAATCGGAGTGTCCAAATCAAACCAGATTTGTAGTTCACCAGATTTAAAATTGTCTTAAATATAGAGAACTTGCGCCAACTGATATAATTTTTGCCCGTAGTCCTTGATATCTTTTTTACGGTTACGATTCGAAAGATTAAATTAACAGAATTAATAAAAAATCATCACAATAACTAAAAAATGATCACAGTTTAGATTTGATTTGCATTTAGAAGCTCATAATTTTTAACCCCTTTTTTTTTCGTGATAGCTACGATCAATACCATCACCAAGTTTCGGCTTGACGTTGAGTTCTGGGATATATATATAATAGATTAGAGCTTATTTATGGATATTATCAAGAAATATAGAGTATGTATAAAATGGTAAATATTAGCTGATCTGTGAGAAATCTCGCAAGCGTTATATTTGATGATTGATATAAAAGCGATTTATTTAGAAATACTGCAATATGTTGCAATGTTTATCGTTTATTTTTGCAATGACACATATTGCATTTTTTCTTTAATTTAATTTCTTTCTACAACCAAGGTAATATCTTCTATATAATCAAAATGTAAACAATGACTCAATCACAATATTTCTAATGAAAAATTATTATTCTCATAATAAAACTTCTCATAAAAATATTCAAATACAAAATAGTTTTCAGTAAGTATATTATTTATGATATTATAATATAATATAATAAGCTATTAATTAATCATATGATTAATTTGAGTATCTATAAATGTTTAATATTGTCTTCGTGTTTGTCGAGATAATCGAGTGCAGCTTCCAATAAATACTCGTACTGCTCCTGCAAAAGATATAAAGATTCATAAAACTATTTGTACTAGAATTGATATGAACAAGAGAATTTAGACCTCTTTTCGAACAAACTCCTTCCTGTATTTCCTGATTGTCCTTAAGGCGAGTGGGACGTCGCATTCGCCATCGATCCTCATTTTTTCGATGACGAACACTAGTGCTGCAAACAGACCACAAGCAGTTGCTCCATCACTGAAAATAATAATTGAATAAAATATTTGCAAGTAATAAATCATATTAAATTATACTGTTATATTACTAGCAAGTTAAGAGAATACGATTCTTTTCAAATTCACTTTCTTCAATCGCCTCCTTAACCACTTCCCACAATTGGACAAGGATGTTAGTTCCATGAGGTGCATCTCCTGAAGGCAAAGTCTCATCACTTTTCCAACCTTTCCATTGCATCACCTTGACTTCTGGATGACTTTCTGGTGACTTTTCATTACTCACAAGTACATCATAGACTGTGCAGAAGTCGCTATCGTTCTTGTTCAAAGTTTTTATAGTAATACGAGGTGATGGTTTAATTTCTTGGTTGATACGAGTTGGTACGAATTTGACCACTGTCTGTAATAACATAATTTTTACTGTAACATGAATGTTAGAACACTATTTCAATGATCGACTTACAGGATCCGTTACATCAACTTCGTTAAATACGATCACAATCTTGACTCTCTTGTCAAAGATCATTCTCCAGTAGTCGTCAACAGTTTGTTCTAAAGGAAAATGTGTGACGATGAACTGTTCTTTGGTTTTGAATCCATCCACATGTACTGCATTTATATAATCCGAATCAGGATTTGCTAAAATCGCTCGTGTGATGACGACCCTTCCTTTTTTACCTGTGATGAATATAATGTTAGAGTAAATATAGGTTTTGATCATATTGACAGCATACCAGCTACTATAGTGTTTCTGTTTTCCGCCTTAAAACTTCTTTTGCTGTTGGTTTGTCCTTGATGCCTGTAATATAGTCATCTTTCCATGAAACTTGATCTAAAGATCTCCATTGATCCAACAATGTATTAGAACTCTCATTTGTTGAATTTTTTCCTTTAGTTGGAGACGAGGTATGGTAGTCGGTTTGCCGAAAAGAGTTTCCAGAACCGTCATGTGCACCAATTTGTATAGACTCTGATTAAAGAGATCCGTTAGGTAATATAAACGTAAATTATTTTGAGCATCCGTTTTACCTCAGAATTAACGAGCTTTGCTCTTTGTTTTCGAATTTGGTTCAAATAATGCAAAACGTCTATTGTACCAGTTGCTCGAGCCATCTTGACGCAAATATCTGCCAGAATGAAGGTGCCAGTTCTGCCATCGCCGGCACTGCAAAATCAAAATATACTAAAAACTATCACAAATTATATTGAGTATCCAATTAAATTAACCTGCAGTGAACTACTTTTGGACCATCATTGGATGAAACCTTCTGAAACTCTGCCAACAATGGAACAAGAGAATCCGCATAACGAGTTGTTTCATGTTCGGGCCAATCAGTGTAATGCAGATGCAAAACCTGAAAATGAACATTTTACTTGTTCCTCAATAAGATATGAATATCATCTCTGTGTACTAACTGAAGATCGCTCATTTTCAGAACTGATCAACAATTTCCTGACTATGTAGTCTCCACTCATTTTTATAGTTTCGGAATTGGTTATGGTAATATTTCCATATTGCTTACAGCATTTTTCTATTGGAGGCCAATATTGAAAGCATTTGTCCTGAAATTAATTTTAATCATCAAAAAAATTGTTGCAATATTTGTTGCAACAAATTTATAATGTTGCATCATTACTAAATTCTTTTCCTTTAATTGTGTCAACATGCAGATGACTGGAACCTTTTCCTGCAAAATCATTCTCAGAAGTCGTAGGCAGTGTTCTCCTTTGGCCTTGAGTTGCAATGTATTCCTTGGATTTTTCAAAAACCCTGAAAACGGTTACATATTATATATTATGTTAATTTAAATTCAATTTTAAACTTACATCGATGTAACTTGCATTGATGTAATCAGACAAGGATCGTTTGGAAGTGAAATCCAGTCTTACACTCGTCCAATCATCTAGAATGGAATAAGTAAACTTGTGAATTAAATATCGTGTTATAAATATTAATATCGAAACTACAAGGCAAAGTTGAATGTATCGATTTTTATCCCTGTTTTGTGGTTTAAGTGCATTCGAAACGGAGTAATCGAACTTTTTAGGAATTTCCTGAATTAAAGACGTATTATTTAAATTGGACTATATACATGGTCTGTTCAAAAGTTTTCGTATTTTCGTTTTTTCAAAAAAATATTTATTTATTCGTCTACATTAATGTGGTCCCCTTCAAAGTAGTCCCCCCCAGATATAATACACTTATGCCAGCGTTTTTTCCAATTTTCGAAGCACCCTTGATATTCACTTTTTGATATGTCCTTGAGCACTCTCAGCGATTTCTTCAATCGAGGAAACCGCCGTCCTTTCATGGGTCTCTTCAACTTTGGGAATAGGAAAAAGTCACACGGAGCCATATCTGGTGAATTTTGCACTTTGCAACACTTTATTTCATTTTTTACGCAAAATTTAATACAAATTCTTTGACTTTTCAATTCTTCCATTGTAAAAATCGCCGAGCTCAGAAAAACACGTCGAACCTTAGCGACTCCACAGACAAAGTAAACAGTGAATATAGCTGAAAATTTCATCATACTTTAGGGGCATGTATACCAACACAATAAAAAAAATTTTTGACAATCAGACACTCCAGACCCGCGAAATTTAATTATTAGTAATTCCGGGTACTTTTTGAACAGCCTCTATTGTAAAATATTTTAATTAACCCTGTGCGATCAAAAGTACTAAATGCATTAAGAAGGGTTTTTTAAACCTTGAACTGTTTGTCCAGAGTTCCGTCCAATAAGGATCTCCTGACGTAGTCTTCAAAATCTTTTCGCTTACTGGATGACTTAGAATATTTTGCTTATTTATAAGAGGCAAAGAGGCATTATAAACTGTTCCATCGTTTTGAATTGCATTCGTTTTTTCGTGTTTATACCTAGTTAGAATACCTCTTTAATCATAATCAAGCTAGAAATATTTATTTGTATTTCTATTAATTTCGTACTTACCAAACAAAACGACGACTGCCAGAATTGGAATCAGCAAAAGCAGGAGGTTCCATAAGGAAGAACTTTGTTTGATTTCTATAATTTTTTCATTGAACAAGGTCTTGTATGTATAATTATCACCATCGGTATTGTAAAAGATTACAGATATTTTGTAATCTGTTTCTTCCGACAAGACGAAATCCATAAAGTCACCATCAATAGAATTTGTGCCAATCAATACTTTTTGATTTATTAGGATATCTGCCTGCAAATGAGTTAAGTTTTTAACTTGAACCTATCAAGTCTAATTTAGGTAAGAAGCAATTTTTTACAATATTCATCCGTTTTGCTATCCACGTTACGTAATCAGATTTCTCAGCTACTGCAGCCTCTTCAAATATCTTTTTGTGTGTAGATTTGTATCGGTTGTGATAATTTTTTTTGTCTTCAGAAAGATTATCACTCATAGGTTCTCGGATGACCACATAGTAACCACTGAAAAATGTAATCCATATATCATTCCTGCACAACATTGACCATTATTGCTATTATTGTACCTGTTTTTAGTTGAATTTGCTAAACTGTTTGTATCAAGAGGAATATTAATTTCTATTCTATTTGCATCTAGTCGTGTCGCGTATAATTCTACATTAAGGTTTGGAACTGGAAGTGGCGTCTTTAATTTAATTTCCGCCATTTCTCCTTGGAAGGAATTACATGCTCTAACTTTAACACTATAAGTACTGGCAGTAGATAATTCTTTCAACTAAATAAAATAAAGCAAATTGCATAACTTTAATTAATTTAAAGTGATAGTTAGTAATGAAATACATCACCTTGAATTTATATTGTTTCTTATCTTCAAATACACTAACATTCCAATGAAATATATTACTACTTGGATGAATCAGTAGTTCGGATGAATGTAGTGTCCATGATATTTGGAACAGGTTAATTTTTCCACCAGGAATCCAAGGATGTTCCCAAACTATTGTGTCATAGTGATCTGGGTCAACATGCAAGTTCAATGGTGCACTCGGTTCTAAAATTGAAAGTTTTCAGTTGGTTTATAATTTTAATATTAGAAAATGTGTTTATAATGCTTAACTAATTTACTTCTACTAACTTCTTGAATTATTTGGCTCAAATTATAAATTGCCTAATCACATTTTGGAATATAAGTGAAAACAAGTATCTATATTTAGTAGGTACGATATAAAATGAACCAACAGTTATTAAAATATATTAAAAATATAAATCATACAGTAGTATACTTAGAATTTTTTACATTTGTTTGTAAATTTAAAATTGAATTAAAAGAACATACTTTTTTGTTCAAGGAATATATTATTTATCACAGTTGGGTCGCCTTCATAAAGTTTTGACACGGCACGAACCTGTAAGAAAAGAGCTTAAAATTAAATCGGATTCGTGTGTTTTAATAATTTCTGATAAATGTGTCAAACATACCTCAATTTTGCCGACTCTTGAATTAATATTCTCTAATGTCGAACATAAATATCCATCCCATATTGGACAAGATGCCTCAGATTTAGATACAGTGGTTGTTCTTATATTTCTATCATATACATCATATGTCGTGATTGAATATTTCTCAATTGTTGCTCCTCTGGTTATCTCAGGATGTCTCCATCGTAAAGACAATTTGTCACCATCAAAAGAATATGCTGCTAAGTTTAAAACTCGACCAGGTTCTGAAAAATATTCATAATTGGAGCTGCAATTAAATTTTTTATAATAAATTAATCAGTGGTCATGTTAAACAGTTACCTCCTTCTAGAGTCATGAAGTCTACTGTAAAGCTTTTTGTATCTGCTTTGAATTCTATGGTGTATTTTGTAAATGGTTGTAAATCTTTAATTATATATGCGGTATCGTTGATACGAGTAGCAAAATTTTGACTTGCTATTCCTTTTAATTTAATGTTGTAAAAATCCAGAGGACAATATCCTCTTTTGGAGTCATGCTGATTCGACAGTGGAGAAGTAATCAACTTTTTAAATTAAATTTTTGTTCTGATGTGTAATTTAAATGAATTACTTACCATTGATATTGTAACATTATTTTTTGTAGGTTCTGTTATAATTCCTGTAATATATATATATATATATATATATATATATATATATATATATATATATACAAGGACAATTCTTAATGCCGTTTTCATTGTTGATTTAACTGTATTTTTATATAATTAGTTATGTTTTAAAATAATTAAATAATTAAATAAAATATTTAAATAATTAATTTACCATTGGCTCCAGTGTCACATGTTACTACTACTGTGGTTCCTTTGACATTATCATTATATTTTCTGGTTCCATCCAGAAGCAACAAAACTCTGAACAACATTTCCTTCTTATTTTTATGGATACTCAAGCTATCTCTTGCTATTTCATAAGGTACAACTATATTGATTTCGTGATATTTTGAGATTGGCACTGGATGTCCAATATTCATCCAACGACTTTCAGATGAACTTCCATCATACACTTGATATTGCAATGTCATATAATCTGCCCAACTTCCAACAGGCTCAAATGATCCGAGTCGAATCTTCATTTTTGAATAATTTGGCTCTGTAGCTATTATATTCTGCCTTACCGTTGTTTTAGCTGAAATATTAAAAGTCTTGTTTATATCAAATGCTTTTTTTAATTCAGTAATATAATATGAATTAATTGAAAAGTATTAAAGGAATTATTATTACTGTGATTTTTAATACTTTTGCAATCTGCTCCGTTGTATCCGGGAATGCAACCCTTTTGTTTTCCATCTAATGTTGCGAGTCGAACTCCTTCGCAATTTGCGTTTGTATTGAACCATTCAGAACAATTGAAAAGTCCATTTTTTCTTAAATGTTCAGTCAAATTGTAATTTGACAATGATTGCATTATATTTCTATTTAATAGTAGACACTGTGTATCAGTTAGATAAAGAAAGCCTTTGAATGGTAAAACCTTGGATTCATCTACAACAATAAAAATTATACTAGTTTCAATTCAATAAAATGTAATTTGTTGAATAAAATATATTTACCTATACTACAACTTCTGATATCGCTTATTGCCCAAAAAGCATTATTAGACTCTCCGTTTGCTTTTGTACTAAATTTCAGTTTATATCTTCTCATAGGTTTCCCATCGGTAACATCGAATAGAAAAATATTTTCCCTAATGTGCAATAATTCATCCGTGATCTAAAAATATACTTTTTTATTTTGTAATAATTTATATTTTATATTGAACTCATACTTCTTCGCCATGGATTGTATTTGAAGAAAATATATTTCCATTCTGATTTTCCAGCTGCAACTGAAATCTGCATTTTGGGCAAAGGGCCATCATTATCTTCAAGCAAACCTTATTATCTTTCACATTTAAGTTCAAATCATCTTCAAATAAATATCCTGATTGTTTCGCTTTGTGAATCCAAATTACTGTTGCTGTAAGTAAAAATTTCCATTTAAAAAACACTTTAATAAATGTTTTTTAATTTGTGAAAAGTTATACTTAATTTCAAATATTTAATTTATGCAACTATAATCAATTTCTCATTTCACGATGCCATACACATAGTTAAATAATTATATTGGATTTTTTATACTAAAAATAAGTTTTTTCATCCTGCTAGATTATAACTCATATAATAATATAATCGTAATTCTTAATTATTATCAAACTTACAATTGTGTAGTTTCCATAGCCCTCTTTCTATGTAACCTTTTACACCGAACCATTTAATATCAAATGGATTAGAAACATCATTATAATATAAAATACGTTCGATTCCACCTGTTTCATTATTTTGTGCATAAACAATAATTTCAAAGTTTGTGGAAGATTTTCGTATCGAAAAAGTGAAATGATTCCAGTGACGCTCATTCAGAAGTGGCTAAAAATTAAATTTTACTATTATTCATAATATAATTTTCTAAGTACATTATACGTATCATTCTTCAATATGAAACTTACAATAGTGTGATTTGTTACAGTTCCATTTTTGCATTCGCTAGAGAAATACGGTGGAATTCCCTTTTCACATTTTTTAATTAAAGATTTAGTATTTTTGAATCCTGATATTATGACCATGTAACATGTGCTATTACTGAAATTTTCATTTTCGCAAAACATGACATGGGCATCGGATTTAACTTAAAAGAAGCACTTATCCACATTTCTTGATCATTGATTGCATATTTTGGAAAATCTATAAGAGTTTTTTCATTTGATGGATTCATACTTCTTTCTTCGAACTCTGAAAATGCAAGTATTTTTATTTCAAATGTTGAAACATAGTTGAATTTAGATGAAATTAATTAAATGATATATTAAAATTTTTGTTAGTTTCGATAGTAGTAGGATATTGTTCAAAATAATTAAATTTATACAAAACCATTCCAGGTAGAATCAGTCCTCGGCGCAAAGTGGAATTTTGTGCTACTGTCTTTTTTCCAGACGTTGTCATTCAATTTGTATTCCCATAAAAGATTTCGTGAACGTTTCGGCAAATATTTTACTGATTTGGTATCTGCCCGATAAAAAAATAATCAAACACATAAAAAAATGCGTTATTTTCTTCACTGACATAATTCCTAATCCGTTAACAATTTAGAAAATCAATTTATAGTATTATCATAAATAAGTAATAACTATTAAAACTTTTGTTCAAACAGAGTTTAATTTGGAATCCTTAGAATCAGAACAACTAATTATGTCCTTAACAGAAAATTTAAAGAAGACTAAAATTTGAAAACAGATTAAATTAAATTATTTAGCAACAGTGAACAAACTATATAAATTCATAATAAATTTTATAACCTTCGTTGGGGTTGACGAATGTTGTCCAGGCAACTGCTGATGTTGTTGCTTCTCCAGTGGTCACACAAACATGTTGTCCATTTTTGGTGGCAACAAAGGCACCACTTTCGAAAGCATAGGAAGGACAAAACCAGAATTGTATGGCACTAAATCTATAGAAATAAATATTGGAAATACAATTTAGATCCATTCATACAAAGTTGTATAGTAACAAATATAATCATGAATAATTTCTTATCTAATTTTATTTCTTATTATTTCATCCAAATAAATTCACTTGGGTCTAATTGGGTGACGATCACTCACCCTCTTAGACCCAAAAGAACAAAATTTATAGAATATATTCTATAAATTTTGTTATATTGTTTTGTTATAATTTTGTCATATATTCTAAAAATTCTATAAATTTTAAACTCTATAGTTTTAAAACAGTTTACACTGTATTATTAACTGCCAGAAAAAGTTTATTTTCATCAGAAATCCGATTTGCCAATTTTATGTTTTCTCGACAATATGAATCGAATGAAACCAAACTTGGAAAAAGTATGTGTGTATATGTGTGAGCCGATTTTTTATCTTTGAAGTCGTTCAATTTAAAAAAAATTCAAAATTTGAAAAAAATTGTGTCAAAAGTCGCTTTTGAGATGTGATAAATCAAAATTTGATCATAATTATTTTTAAAATTAAATTTATAAAATAATTATTCAAAATACTTACATGAAAATAATTAAAAAATATCCTCCCATTTCAAAAGATTAATTGCATAATATTAATTATTATACTTATATAAATATATAAATTCAACTAATGCAATATATTTAATACTTTATCACTTTTATTTGTATCCGCGCCAACCAATTTGCACAAATGCTAATCGTTATTTGTAAAAAAAATACAAATGAAAATTATCTTGAGGCGGATCTGAACGGAGCTGATAAGATACAAAAAGTATGAGTTAAAATTGTCTATCTTATAACTTTTCTTGAAATTTAGATAGTGATTGTTACTAAATCTTTGTTTCCAGGAACCCATTTTCAAGTTCCAAAAATAAGAGTGTCCTAACAAACCAGATTCATAGTTTACAAAACAGTCCTAAGACAGTACAAAACAGTCCTACTTAATTGTAGAAAACTTACGCCAATTGTGGCATAATTTTTAACCGTGGGTCCTAGATATGTTATTTACGGTTACGGTTCCAAAGATTAAATTAAAAGAATTAATAAAAAAATAACCATAATAACCGAAAAATGATGGCTTGAGCGTTAAGTTACACTTGGAAGCTCATAATTTTTAATACATTTTTTTTTCATGATAGTTATGATCAATACTATCGCTCAGTTTCGACTTGACGTTGAGTTCTGGGATACTATATATATATATATATATATATATATATATATAAATATATATATTATAGTTTAGTGATAATTTATGGATATCATAAAGAAATACAGACTATTCATAAAATGGTAAATACAGACTTATTTTTCTGTGTGATATCTTTCAAGAGATATGAAATTATAAGACAGCATTTCGCTATTTTTATCGTTTATTTTCACAATGACAAACATTGCATTTTTTCTCTTATTTTATTTCTTTTTGCATCATTATCTTTTATATTATTTCTGATCTATATTATTCTTATTATCTATTTATATTATTTTATTTGTGACATCATTATATAATTATATAATAATATAATAATAAAAATAATATTATAAATTATAAATAATATTACAATAATAAAATAATTATATTACAAATTAAGAGCAGGGTCAAATATATATATTTGTTAAATATATTTCACTCTTTTCAAAAAGTCATGGACTATAGTCCATGGTTTTTCACTCAATTCAATCCTAATGTAAATGTCTAATGAAATCTAATCAAAATATCAACATTCATATAGTATTTTTCCAAATCTAATTCACTATCTAATCTAAATATCAGCTTTCATAATAGTCTTTTTTTTAAATCTAATTCACAATCTAATCTAAATGTCAACTATCATAATAGTATTTCTATTAAATCTAATTCACAATCTAATCTAAATATGAACTTTCATAATAGTATTTTTTTAAATCTAATTCACAATCTAATCTAAATATCAACTTTCATAATAGTATTTTTTTTAAATCTAATTCACAATCTAATCTAAATATCAACTTTCATAATAGTATTTCTTTTAAATCTAATCTAAATATCAACTTTCATATAGTATTTTTTAAAAATCTAATTCACAATATAATCTAAATATCAACTTTCATAATAGCATTTCTTTTAAATCTAATTTACAATCTAATCTAAATATCAACTTTCTTGATAGTATTTTTCTTAAATCTTATTCACAATCTAAACATCAACTTTCTAAATAGTATTTTTTTTTTAAATCTAATTCACAATCTAATCTAAATATCAACTTTCTTGATAGTATTCTTTTTAAATCTAATTCACAATGTAATGTAAATATCAACTTTCTTAATAGTTTTTTTTTAAACCTAATTCATTATCTACTTTCATTTCAACTTTCATAATAGTATTTTTTTTAAATCTAATTCACAATCTAATCTAAATATCAACTTTGTAAATAGTACTTTTTTTAAATCTAATTTACAATCTAATCTAAATATCAACTTTCATAATAGTATTTTTTTTTAAATCTAATTCACAATATAATCTAAATATCAACTTTCACAACATTATTTTTTTTAAATCTAATTCATTAATCATTAGCAATTGGAAATAGTGTGTTGAAAAGAATATTGATAAAAAATAAGATATTTTTTTGTTGCATGTCTGAATAATTTAATAAATTGTTTTTCTAACAAAAGGAAAAAGCAATTATTAATTTTAGTAAATTTTATCACTTTAATCATTTGAAATTTTAGAATCGGCTTGTCACTAATTCTATTTATTAATACTTAATTTATAAAAATCAAAATTTAAAAAAAAATATATAAAATAATTTTATATGTAACAATTGCCTTGATTATCAAAAAAATACATATTATGTAATGTTTACTCTATATTTCTATTCTATTCTATTTTTACATTTAAGAATAGAACATTTTAGATTTAAGAATATTTTATGTTTTTAAATATTTAAATTCGATATAACAAATATGTTAAGATTTCATGGATTTTCTTCACTCTTCCGATTATGAAGTGCCATGTGTTTCTTCAAAATACTCCTGCTCTCCATTATGAATCAGTTTGTGTTTTTTTCAAAATACTTAATCGTGTGAATGTCTTATTGCATATATCGCATTCATGGGGACTCACCCCGCTGTGAAGGTACATGTGACTTTTCAGACTACCTAATTCTGTGAATGTCTTATTACAAATATCGCATTTATGGGCACGTACTCCACTGTGAATGAAGAGCATGTGCCGTTTCAGACTACCTAATTCTGTGAATGTTTTACTGCATAATTTGCATTCATGGGGGCTCTCACCATTGTGAAGGAGCATGTGACTTTTCAGAGTTCCCAATCGTGTGAATGTCTTATTGCATATACTGCATTTATAAGGGTAAACTCCATTGTGAATAAGCATGTGACGTTTCAGAGCACCTGATTCAGTGAATGTTTTATTGCAAATGTTGCATTCATGGGGGCGCACACCACTGTGAATGAGCATATGACTGTTTAGACTACTCGTTTGTGTGAATGTCTTATTACAGATAGAGCATTTATGGGAGCGTACTCCTCTATGTATATCCATGTGGGTTTTTCAGATTACTTGATCGACGAAATGTCTTCTTGCATATAGTGCATTGAGGAGGGTATACCCTTTTGTGTATCAACATGTGATTTTTCAGATTACTTGAATATCTGAATGTCTTATCGCATTCATTGCATTCAAAGACACGTTCTTCAGAATGTATTTTTATGTGTCTTTTCAACCCTTTTGATTGTTTGAAAGTCTTTTCACACATTCCACATTTGTAATGACGTTCATCGCTATGAGTAAGCATGTGTTTTTTCAAAGCAGCTGATTTTTTGAAATCCTTTTGACAGATTTCACATTTGTAAGGGCGTTCTTCGCTATGGTTAGGCATGTGATCGACCATATGTTTTGTTAGATGATGTGATTCTGCGAATGATTGATTACAAATGTCACAGTCAAAAGACTCCTGTTTGACTTCATCTTCAATTGTCACCTCGGAGTTCATGAATCTTTCTAAACACGTATCATCGTCCTTAGAACACGATTCAGATTCAACAATGGCATCAGGAGCATCAAATTCATCCTCAATTTCATATTTAATGTCCTCTGCTGAATATTCTGGTGGTTCAATTTTAATTGCTTGATCATTCATAGACTTAAATGTTTCTTCTGACATTTTGAAATACTTTCATTACTTGTACTTACTAAATATCTAAAAAATATTCGTATTCTAAAGAATCTACTTTAATCAACAATCTTCTAAAATATACTAAATGATATCAACTTAAATTATGTATTGATTGTTTGACATTTCAAGCAGAGAGTTTGTTTTTAGCAGTAGAGACATAGTTAACCATAAAGAATTTGAAAAGACGCGCCACTTGCTTGATAACTGAACCAAACTGATTATATTGTCTAGGTAATAATCATTTTGGAATTAATAATAAAGACGTTTGTTGCCAGTTCAGACATAAAGAACGATAATGCCAATTTATATTTGTTTAACTATGGATAATGCATTTGAAAAGGGTGCCACTTACTAAATATCAACGCGCTTTGGTAAACGTCTCATCTTTCAAAAGCATTGCTCTATGCTTCACTTGTCAAATAATGAATTAATTTTAGTTGAAATGATATGTAATATTTAAAGCATTGTTGATTAAATTAGATTATTATTTCGTAAGAATTATTTCGTAAATATTTAGTGAGTATAAGCATTAAAAATGTCAGACGAAACAATTATGTATAACAATGATTTGGCAATTAAAATTGAACCACCAGAATATTCAGCTGAAAACATTAAAAGCGAAATGATGATGAATTTGATGTCCCTAATGCTATTGTTAAATCTGAATCGTGTTCTGAGGATAATGACACGTGTTTAGAAAGATTCATGAATTCCGAGGTGACAATTGAAGACGAAGTCAAACAGGAGTCTTATGATTGTGACATTTGTAATCAATCATTTGCAGAATCGCATCATCTAACAAAACATATGGTTGATCATATGCCTAACCCTAGTGAAGAACGTCCTTACAAATGTGAAATCTGTCCAAAGACTTTCAAAACAATCGCATTTTTGAAAACTCACATGCTTACTCATAATGATGAACGTCGTCATGAATGCAATGTATGCAAGAAAACATTCAAACGATTTTACCAACTGAAAACACACATGGTCATTCACAGTGGTGAGCGCCTCCATGAGTGCAGTATATGCAATAAGGCTTTCATAACTGTAACTCATCTGAAAAGACACATGCTCATTCACAGTGGTAAGCGCTCCCATGAGTGCAGTATATGCAATAAGACATTCATAACTATAAATAATCTAAAAGACACATGCTCATTCACAGTGGTAAGCGCTCCCATGAGTGCAGTATATGCAAGAACACATTCATACAATTAGGTAATCTGAAAAGACACATGCTCATTCACAGTGGTGAGCGTCCCTATGAATGCCATATATGCAAAAAGACATTCAGATTTTTAAGAAATCTGAACAGGCACATGGTCATTCACACTGGTGAGCGCCTTCATGAGTGCAATATTTGCAAAAAGACATTTACATATTCAGACAATCTGAAGAAACACATGCTCGTTCATAGTGGTGAGCGTCCCTATCAATGCAGTATATGCAAAAAGACATTCACAATTCAAGTACTCTGAAACCTCACATGCTCATTCACAGCGGTGAGCGTCCCCATGAGTGCAATATTTGCAAAAAGACATTTACATATTCAAGCCATCTGAACAGGCACATGCTCATTCACACTGGTGAGCGGCCTCATGAGTGCAATCAATGCAATAAGACATTCAAACAATTAAGAGATCTGAAATCTCACATGCTCATCCACAGTGGTGAGCGTCCCTATGAATGCAGTATATGCAAGAAGACATTCATACAATCAGGGGCTCTGAAATCTCACATACTCATTCACAGCGATAAGAACCCCCACGAGTGCAATATTTGCAAAAAGACATTTATATGTTCAAGCCATCTGAAAAGGCACATGCTCATTCACACTGGTGAGCGCCCCCATGAGTGCAATCAATGCAATAAGACATTTGCATATTTATATATCTGAAGAAGCACATGCTGATTCATAACAGAGAGTAACCTTATAAATGTTAAATATGCAGTGAGACATTCACACAATTATGAAGCTTGAAACGGCACATGCTTATTCGTAAAGGAGAGCGTTGCAAATGTGAAATATGCAATAAGGAATTTAATCAATCAGGCAATTTAAATGAGACGTAGTTGGGAGCGTGATGAAAATCAATGAATCTAAACTATCTGTTAAATTGAATTTAAATATTTGTCATAAAGTATTCTTGCATATAATGTACAATTTGTATGAAATATACAGTAAACATTTATTATATGCATTTATTGATAAACAAGGCAATTGTTACATAATATATTATTTTATAATTTTTTTTTCATATTTTGATTTTTTTATAAGTATTACAACGTAGATTAGCAACCACTGGTTCAGAATATAGCTGACATACATAGTTATATAACAATTTTTTTTTAAATTTGATATTAAAATAAAATAGATGAAAAGAATTATAAAGGTACTTTTCATTTATTTTATTTTGATATATAGCTATGTGTTATATTTAATTCTCGCATTTTGAGTTTTTGTTTTGATTATTTGTGTGCTCTGAATATAAGTTAAATCAAGAGTTGAAACGTTTATTACCACAATAAAGACATTTTTCTTCAATAAAATTGACGTGTTATCCTCATCATCATGATAAATTTCAATGATTTACCTCCTTTTCTTTTTTCAACCCATTGTTATAAATGTAAATAATAATAATAATAAATGTACAAAAGCAAAAACGCCACCTCAAAAAATACTTGCGTGGGTTTATCATTGCTACAAAATTAATATTATATATAATATATTTGTTTGATAACACAACATGCGAATCAATAAAATTTCTTATGGCCATGTCTCAAAATTGTATAGCGCTTTTAGGGGGTATTCTAGTGTAGAAATTCAAAAAATCGATTTTTTTTATTTCATATTTTCAAAGTTTAACTATCTAAGAATATGGGTACGAGAAGGTTTTTGAAAATTTGAATTATTTTCGGAGATATAGGCATTTTACTGACTTGGCCTTCCATACTGGTTTGGCTTCACGCAACACTTTTAATGCGTTTTTTCTCAGAACAGACTTTTTCAGTACTGTTGACACGATTTCTCGAGTTTTAATCGACCGATTCACTTGAAATGTTCAGAGAGTCTTGTTTATAGACCTATCTATAGCCCGAACTAGGATTATCCCTAAATTCCAATTTTTACTATTTTTAAAAAAATCGAGAAACTCAAAAAACATTTAAAAAACACTTTTTTTCAAACAGTCGCCAATTTGTAAAAAAAAAAATTTACTCATCGCTAGTTCGGGCGATTGCGACATCATTGTAGATTAATATTTTTATTTTTTGCCTTTCCGATGGCTAGGAGGGCTGAAATCATTAAAGACTGGGTGCCAATTTTTTGAGACCACCCACGTCATCAGCTGCCAGTTTTCACAATTTTCAACTTTTTTCTTTTTAATTTTTGTTTTGTATTTTAATATATTAATAAACAAGTGGTAAAAAATGGATAGTAAAAACATTCATTGCTTTCTTTTACGACACTTCAAAAAATACCTAAAATTAATCGCTCTACACTAGAATACCCCCTTGCCAACACATTTTTGTTCTAGTATTGTGGCCAATAACAAAACAATTTAAATTAGGCTTGAAACGAATAATATTCGACAAAATGCCGAATACCGAATATTCTGCATGCTCCGGAGACCGAATACCGAATATTCGGCAACTATTCGACAGGTTTTAGAGCATAAACTCGTTCGTATCGATGAAAATACTATTCGCAGTTGTTAAATTTTTTATTTTTTATGTCTAGGCTTGCTACGACCATTCGGTTACTCTTTATTATTTGAAGAATTTGGCACCATTTACACCTTTCCGGACGAATACCGAATGTGATACGGAAATAAATCAAAAAGCGATTCTTTACAGATATATAAATGTATTTCAAATTATTTCTTTCATAAACATTCAATATTCTATTTTATAAACACAATATTATCTACATATATAAAAATAAGTCGGGTTTTCCTTCCTGACGATTTAACTCCAGAACGCACCAACCGATTTCGACAATTTTGCATTCGCTGGAAAGTCTCCGCAAGATTTATAACTAAGAAAATTAGTGGTGCCTTAATGCAAATTTCTGGAACTACACGTACCGTAATTAAAAATTCGAGTAATGACATTAGTGAGAATTATCAGAATTATGCTTGGTTAAGTCAACGAGCAATTCTTGCCGCAAAGAATAATTATGAACACGCACTGAATTTCACCATTCAATCAAAAATTGCTGGCGATTTGGTGACATACCAATGTTTCCGATTGGTCTTCCCTTTGACTTCAAACGATTGCAATTTTCAGTTCGCCTTGCGTTTGCAATAACAATCGCAAGGCCAATCACTTAGTGTTTGCGGGATAAATTTAAAATAGATTATTTATAAAATCATTGTTTTTCACATGGGCAGTTATACGTTGCCTGTTCACGAGTTGGAAACCATCCGCTTTCTTTGTGTTAACGTCAGACCAGAAAACAAAAAATGTGGTTTACCAAAGAGCACTTCAAGAAAAGAAACGGATAATTTGCGGATTCACTTTCATTTACTTAGAGAAGTCAACTAAAAAACACTTCATTTTTGTAATCGAAATAAATTCATTACTGTTGTGTAATAAAATAAAATTTTTCTTTTAAATATAAAAGAAACAAAAAATTTCTTTCATCTTTCTCACGAAACATCTGGTGGCGAAACGGAGTTTGTCGGGTTTGCTAGTTTCTTATATATTAGGAAGGCTAATCATAATAGTATAAATAAAGACTGATCAAAAGTATTGTTTGTATTTACGATAAAGAGCCTATAATATCTCTTAATTTAGAAATGTTCAGATTAAATATATTGAATGACTTTATGTAACCGTTGAATGATTCTTAACATAAACATATAACAATAACGCGTACTTTGAATATTGAGAAAAGAGTTCTTTACTTGTTCGTGTATATATAACCATTTATACAATCGTTAATAGTAACCGAATGTTCGGTGCAAGCCTAATTTAAATTATGACTACGATTATTCATTGAATCTTTCAACAAAGCCACTTTTCAATTCGTGCATTTTATTTCGAAAATATAAAAAAAATCACTTTGTTATCCATATGATTTCTTCACTTATACTCGCATTATTTCGTACGGCGTAGATACGTCCCATTATTATTAGAAACTAGTGGTGTATGACATCGTGCCTTAAGGCAAATTGCTGAAACTTCCCGTACCGTAATGAAACGTTCGAGAATTTTCAACGTTTTATATTGATAATTATTAATATAATTTGTTAAATGTTTAAATAGATTATTATGAATACTGTAGTTATTATTCACATTTTATAACAAAATATAAGAGCTTATGAATTGGTGGACGACGTTTATATAAACATATAAAAAAGTAAATAAACAAAACTAAATCCAGCGGTGCTAGAATGAAGGAACTTATTTTACTTTTTATATACCGAATTTTTAAAATTCAAAATTAAAATCTGAATTATTTTCGATATTCGAAAAAAGTATTTTTTGAGAAATTAATATTAATGTTAATATTGTTAATAATAAAACCGTTTGCAGACTGCTGAGATATAGAGAATTATTATTTATTTGAAAAAAAACGCGCCACTTGTTAATTATCAACGCGATTTGATTATTGTCTCATCTTCTATAAACATACTCTATGCTTCAAATGTCTGATCAAAGCGTTACTCCCTAGACAATATAATATATAAACTCTATGCTTGAAATAATGAATGTATTTTTTGGTGAAATTATTTATCATATTGAAAAAGATTGTTGATTAAAGTAGATTATTATTTAGAATACCAAAAGTTTTTAGATATTTAGCAGTGAAAAATATTTAAGAATGTCAGAAGAAACATTTATGTCAATGAATGATCAGGTAATTAAAATTGAACCACCAGAGTATTCTCCGGAAGACATTAAACGCGAAAATGAGTATGAATTTGATGATTTTGATGCTATCGTTAAATCTGAATCGTGTTTTGAGGATGATGATACGTGTTTAGATAGATTCATGAATTCCGAGGTGACAATTGAAGATGAAGTCAAGCAGGAGTCTTATGATTGTGACATTTGTAATCAATCATTTGCAGAATCGCATCATCTAACAAAACATATGGTCGATCATATGCCTAACCATAGCGAAGAACGTCCTTACAAATGTGGTATCTGCCCAAAGACTTTCAGTCAATCAAGAGGGTTGAACACACACATGGTCATTCACAGTGGTGAGCGTCCACATAAATGCAATGAATGCAATAAGGCTTTCATAACTGTAACTCATCTGAAAAGACACATGCTCATTCACAGTGGTAAGCGCTCTCATGAGTGCAATATATGCAAGAAGAGATTCACACAATTAAGGTATCTGAATAATCACATGCTCATTCACAGTGGTGAGCGTCCACATAAATGCAATGAATGCAATAAGACATTCACACTATCAAGGCATCTGAAATATCACATGGTCATTCACAGTGGTAAGCGCCCCCATGAATGCAGTATATGCAAGAAGACATTCATATATTTGTGGACTCTGAAAAAACACATGCGCATTCACAGTGATGAGCGCTCTCATGAGTGCAATATATGCAAGAAGGCATTCTTGCAATTAAGTAATCTAAAAAGACACATGCTCATTCACAGTGGTGAGCGCTCACATGAGTGCAGTATATGCAAGAAGACATTCATAGAATTGTGGACTCTGAAAGCACACATGGTCATTCACAGTGATGAGCGTCCACATAAATGCAATGAATGTAATAAGGCATTCAAAACTAAAACTCATTTGAATGATCACATGCTCATTCACAGTGGTAAGCGTCCCCATGAGTGCAATATATGCAAGAAGACATTTATACAATTAAGTAATTTGAAAAGACACATGCTCATTCACAGTGGTGAGCGCTCCCATGAATGCATCATATGTAATAAAGCATTCAAAGATATACACGGTTTGAAGGTTCACATGCTCATTCACATTGGTGAGCGTTCCCATGAGTGTAAGGAATGCAATAAGACATTTATACGATTAAGCCATCTGAAAAATCACATGTTCACTCATACTGGTAAGCGCCCCCATGAGTGCAGTATATGCAAGAAGTCGTTTACACAACCATCTCATCTGAAAAGTCACATGCTCGTTCACAGTGGTGAGCGTCCCTATAAATGCAGTATATGCAATAAGGAATTTACTGTATCAAGAGTTTTGAACAAACACATGGCCATTCATAGTAGGAAGCATGATGAAAATCAGTAAAATATCTGTTAAATTGTATTTAAATATTTGGAAACATGTTATAAAATATTCTTACATATAATAGAATGTATAATTAGATAAAATATATTTTATAAATATATAATAATAAACATTAAACATGCATTTATTGATAAACAAGGCAAATTTTCATATTATATTATTAACTTCCCGTAGGGTAAGTTATTGTAATCGTCCAAAAATCGAAATTGAAAATTTTTACTTTTCTCGACGTTT
>NW_020539727.1:17922658-17988671 GCF_003426905.1 Ctenocephalides felis
TTCTAATCAATAAACCTACGTTTAGTACACGGCACAAATGTTAATTGTTTTATTATTTTCAAGAAACAGGGTAAAATATTTTTGATTCAGGCCATTTTTATTAAATCAAGATTTGTACTACGATGTAACTTTAAATGAATATTTATTAATGTCGATTTCCTTGTTAATATCAGTATGCATACAACGTTGATGCCGTTACGCATACAACGGCAGATCTCTTTTCACATATACGACGACTAATCACAATCGACCCGTATAGAAATGATATCATCGAGAGCGTATGACGAATCATTGGCACTCGGCTCTTATCTTATCTTATCTGCCGTAACGCACTTCCGTTGCATTTGTACGGATTTACACCCTAGTCGCGCCTAAAGAAGTTTTACTTAAAAATATCGGTTCAGACGTTTTTGAGAAAACGTCGTTGAAAGGTCAAAAATCTGTTCACACATACACATACTTTTTCCTAGTTTGGTCTCATTCGATTAAGAATGGCTTAAACGTCGAGAAAAATAAAATAAGCAAATCAGATTTTTTGGCGAAACATAAACTTTTTCTTCAGGAAGTGTTTAAATAAAAACACTCCCTAAATATTAAATTAATTTAAAATTAAAATTTCCATTTTTCAGAATTAACCAATCCCAGAAACAAGTGGATAGTTTGGCTAAAAAAGAAGATGAAGTCATCTATTTGGGAATGACTAAATCTGAAGAAAACTTAAGAAAAGATAATGAAATGCATTATGTTTTTGCAGGATAATTTAATCTGAATATTGGCTAGTCTAGTAATAATTAATTTTATCGATATGACTAATAATAATTAATAAGAAAATATTTAATAAACTTGTATTTTTTAACAAAAAACTATACTTTCAGCAGATATATGTTTTCTCTATAATAATGTAATAATTTTCTCAAAAATAATTTGTTTTTTAACTTCCCGTATCTTTACGTTTCAGGGGTTTCTGAACATTTTGTCATACCTTAGAAAAAATAGATGCATGTGTGGTGTGTATGTGTATGTGTGCGGATACAAATTTTTGTCGACGATTTCGGAAACACGTGTTTCCGTTGAACCGTACGGTTCAACCGATTTCAATTATTCAAAAAACATTCGATTGCTGTTGATAGGAAGACGTGCTGATTAGTTTTTGGCATAGGCAGGTCTAGCCGTTCCGGAGATACGGGGCAAAAAGTGCCGAAAACGGTAACTCAGTTTTTAAGAGAACGGAGCGTCCGATTTTAATAATTCGAAAAGCATTTTACTTGTATTGACAAGATGAAGAACCGATTACATTTTCATGAATGCAGGTCTAGCGGTTTCAGAGATCTAGTAAAAAAAGTAAAAAAAAGTCATTCGGCGATCAAAAATGATCATTCATTATCAGATATTTTATAGAGATTTTAACAATAAGTATAAATTTTGTTTACATTCCTATGGGTTCCGTACCTATGTTTATCCGTTAAACCGCGACGCGGCGTTTACGCGCTTCGATATTTCGTCTCTATGCAGCTAAGGCAGTACGACTGCTTTGAAAAAAAGTTCAGAATTTCCAAAATATTTCAAAATAAAGAAGAAAATTTTTTTTCAGTTTTTTTTTCTAAAAAAGTAAATTTTTGTCAAAAATTTATAGTTTTTCAAAAATCTATTTTTTTCAAAAATGTTAGTCTTTTTACAAAAAAAATAATTTTTGGTACGGAAAGTTTCAGCAATTTGCCTTAAGGCACGATGCCATGCGTCTCACTAGTTAAATATCTTGTTCAGACGCCAAAAAGTAAATCAACTGTTTTTTTTTTTGTATAACGAAGAAAATGCATTTATACATCCCAGACTAGGTCTTTTGTCTGGGTATGTGGGACTCAATACTGCCTGGTTATAATACCGACTAAAACCTCCGCTTTGCCTCTACCTCTAGTCTCTACAGAAACCGTCGTTAGACATTACTTCGTGGGGGGAGGATCTAGAACGTTATCATTCTTATCTAGATTTTATATTCATTTTTTAAATTAACGAAGACCCATTCGCCCCCTCCATTGTCATAGATCGCAGGTCAATTACATCAACTAGGTGTAAATGGCATTTTGCCTTAGGGCAAGCTCAACTGTTTAATATAATTTAAACAGAGTTTAGCTTTAGATTTCTCAAAATCGGAAAGGATTTTTTGTTAAAACTCGGATGAAATATTTTGTACTTATCTGCTGATTATAAAGAAACGGCTCGACCGATCGTTATTACACGGGAGTAATAGCTTTTGAATTCGTGAAATCAGTGCAACCGTTTTTATAAAAATGTTGACGAAAATTCAAGTTTTGGCTCTTAAGCACGTACATACCTTTCCCAACATTGGTCTTAAACTTTTCACAATTTTATTTTATATATCGAGAAAATGAAATTAGCAATTTGGTTACCTTGCCCTTGCAGAAAAATGTAAAAAAATATTAAACTGAAATTTTTAATGATAAAATTACATTTCCTAATTGATTAAAGACAACTGCTCCATATCATAGAATGTTAAAAATACAATAAAACATATGGTGGGCAAAAAAAATTTTGGATTCTATAACTAAATATATATATATATATATATATATATATATATATATAAATATTAGTCAAGTTTAAAATAATATCAATAAAAAATTGCATAAATGATTTAAATGATGAGGAATATAATATTTCTTGATATCATATTTGTAATATCTTGTATTACTGCTGCTGACCAAGGTGCATGGGTATACTTAATTTACAAAAAATATGAATAAAAAAATTATGAAATAATATAATATGAAACAATTGCCTTGTTTATCAATAAATGCATGTTTAATGTTTATTATTATATATTTATAAATGTTTATTTATACTAATTATACATTCTATTATATGTAAGAATATTTTATAACAGTTTCCAAAAATGTAAATACAATTTAAAAAGATATTTTACTGATTTTGATCACGCTTCCTACTATGAATGTCCATGTGTCTCTTCAAAACTCTTGATAGATTCCTTATTGCATATTTAACATTCATAAGGACGCTAATCTATGAATCATCATATGTCTTTTCAAGGTACCTAATTGTGTAAATCTCTTATTGCATACATGGCATTCATAGGGACGCTCACCACTGTGAACGAGCATGTGTTTTTTAAGAACAACAAAATATGTGAATGTCTTCTTGCATACATTGCACTCATAGGGGCGCTCACCACTGTGAATGAGCATGTGAGATTTCAGAGCCCCCGATTGTGTGAATTTCTTCTTGCATATACTGCACTCATGGGGGCGCTCACCACTGTGAACGAGCATGTGTCTTTCTAGATTAGTTATAGTTATGAATGTCTTCTTGCATATACTGCACTCATGGGAGCGCTGACCACTGTGAATGAGCATATGATTTTTCAGATGACTTGTTTGTATGAATGCCTTATTGCATATACTGCATTCATAAGGACGCTCACCACTATGAATGAGCATGTGTCTTTTCAGAACATCAAAATGTGTGAATGTCTTCTTGCATAAATTGCACTCATGGGGGCGCTTACCACTGTGAATGAGCATGTGTCTTTTCAGAACATTTGATTGAATGAATGTCTTCATGCATATACTGCACTCATAGGGACGCTCACCACTATGAATGAGCATGTGAACTTTCAAACCGCTTACATCCTTGAATGCCTTATTGCATATGATGCACTCATGAGAGCACTCACCACTGTGAATGAGCATGTGTCTTTTCAAATTACTTAATTTTATAAATATCTTATTGCATATATTGCACTCATGGGAACGCTCACCACTGTGAATGAGCATGTGATTATTCAAATGAGGTTTAGTTTTGAATGCCTTATTGCATTCATTGCATTTATGTGGACGCTCACCACTGTGAATGAGCATGTGAGTTTTCAGAGTCCACGATTCTATGAATGTCTTTTTGCATATACTGCACTCATAGAAGCGCTTACCACTGTGAATGAGCATGTGATATTTCAGATGTCTTAATAGTGTGAATGTCTTATTGCATTCATTGCATTTATGTGGACGCTCACTACTGTGAATGACCGTGTGTGCTTTCAACCCTTTTGATTGTTTGAAAGTCTTTTGACAGATTTCACATTTGTAAGGACGTTCTTCACTAGGGTTAGGCATATGATCAACCATATGTTTTGTTAGATGATGCGATTCTGCAAATGATTGATTACAAATTTCACAATCGAAAGACTCCTGTTTGACTTCATCTTCAATTGTCACCTCGGAGTTCTTGAATCTTTCTAAACACGTATCATCATCCTCAGAACACGATTCAGATTTAACGATAGCATCAAGGTCATCAAATTCCTCTTCATTTTCGCGATTAATGCCTTCTGCTGAATATTCTGGTGGTTCAATTTTAATTGCCTGATCATTCACTGACATAAATGTTTCTTCTGACATTTTTAAATATTTTCACTGTTTGTACTCACTAAATATCTAAAACCTATTCGTATTCTAAATAATAATCTACTTCAATCTTTTCTTCAATAATTTCACCAAAAAAAAACACCACCTTAAATCATGCTAAGAATTTTGACATTTGCTAACATTTCAGCCTTCAAGTTGGCGACGAAATAGAAGTTAGCTGTCAAGTTGAAATGCATTGGATTCATAACTTTGACAGCTAAAACCTGTCAAGATCATTATTATCACAGCCAAACAAGTATTATTATTATTATTATGATTATTATATTGTCTGATAAATAATTTCACCAAAAAATACATTCATTATTTCAAGCATAGAGTAATGCTTCGATTAGACATTTGAAGCATAGAGTATGTTTATAGAAAGATGAGACAATAATCAAATCGCGTTGATAATTAACAAGTGGCGCGTTTTTTTCAAATAAATGATAATTCTCTTTATCTCAACAGTCTGCAAATGGTTTTATTATTAACAATATTAACATTAATATTAATTTTCCAAAAAATACTTTTTTCAAATATCGAAAATAATTCAGACTTTAAATTTTAAATTTAAAAATTCAGTATATGTAAAATATAAGATGAGTTCCTTCATTCTAGCACATAAAATAATATATTATGTAACAATTGCCTTTTTTATCAATAAATGCATATAATTTAACGTTTACTGTATATTTCATACAATTTGCACATAAATATTTAAATTCAATTTAACTGAAATGTTTAGATTCATTTATTTTCATCACGCCCTCGACTATGCCTGATTGATTAAATTCCTTATTGCATATTTCACATTTGCAACGTTCTCCTTTATGAATAAGCATGTGCCCTTTGAAGCTTCATAATTGTGTGAATGTCTTACTGCATATTTAACATTTATAAGGATGCTCTCTGTTATGAATCAGCATGTGCTTCTTCAGACTACTTAAATGTGCGAATGTCTCATTGCATTTATTGCACTTACAGGGGTGCTCACCAGTGTGAATGAGCATGTGCCTATTCAGATGCCTTGAACATGTAAATGTCCTTTTGCAAATATTGCACTCATGGGGGCGCTTCACCACTGTGAACGAGCATGTGTCTTTTCAGATCGTTTGATTGTATAAATGTCTTCTTGCATTGATTGCATTCATGGGGACGCTCACCACTGTGTATGAGCATGTGTCTTTTTAGTGTCCCCGATTGTATGAATGTCTTCTTGCATATACTGCATTTATGGGAACGCTGACCACTGTGGATGAGCATGTGTCTTTTTAGATTATTTATAGTTATGAATGTCTTATTGCATATACTGCACTCATAGGAACGCTGACCACTGTGAATGAGCATGTGAGTTTTCAGATGACTTGTTTGTATGAATGCCTTATTGCATATAATACACTTATGAGGCCACTCATCACCGTGATTGAGCATGTGTCTTTTCAGTGCACCTAAATGTGTGAATGTCTTCTTGCATACATTGCACTCATGGGAGCCCGTACCGCTGTGAATGAGCGTGTGAGATTCCAGATCCCTTAATTGTTTGAATGTCTTATTGCACTCATTGCATTCATAGGGACGCTCGGCACTGTGAATGAGCATGTGTCTTGTCAGATTCCCCATTTGTATGAATGTCTTCTTGCATATACTGCACTCATGGGGGCGCTCACCACTGTGAATGAGCATGTGTCTTTTCAGAACCTCCGGTTGTATGAATGTCTTCTTGCATATACTGCACTCATAGAAGCGCTTACCACTGTGAATGAGCATGTGATTTTCAAACGAGCTATAGTTTTGAATGCCTTATTGCAAATAATACACTCTTGGGGGCGCTCATCACTGTGAATGAGCATGTGTTTTTTAAATAAGCTGATTGTTTGAATGTTTTATTGCATTCATTGCATTTATGTGGACGCTCACCACTGTGAATGACCATATGTGATTTCAATCTTTTTGATTGTTTGAAAGTCTTTTGACAGATTTCACATTTGTAAGGACGTTCTTCACTAGGGTTAGGCATGTGATCGACCATATGTTTTGTTAGATGATGCGATTCTGCAAATGATTGATTACAAATTTCACAATCGAAAGACTCCTGTTTGACTTCATCTTCAATTGTCACCTCGGAATTCATGAATCTTTCTAAACATGCATCATTATCCTTAGAACACGATTCAAATTTAACAATAGCATCCAAATTCATCATCATTTTCGCCTTCAATGTCTTCTGCTGAATATTCTGTTGGTTCAATTTTAATTGCCTGATCATTCATAGACGTAATTGTTTCGTCTGACATGTTTAAATATTTTTAATGCTTATACTCATTAAATATTTACGAAATAATAATCTAATTTAATCAACAATGCTTTAAATGATTTCAACTAAAATTTAGTTCATTATTTGACATGTGAAGCATAGAGCAATGCTTTTAGAAAGATGAGACATTTACCAAAGCGCGTTGATATTTAGCAAGTGGCGCCCTTTTTCAAATGCATTATCGTTCTCTTGGCAATAAACGTCTTTATTATTAATTCCAAAATGATTATTACCTAGACAATAAATTAATAATAAATAATTTAGAAGAGAATTTATTAATTTCATGTCCTACATAAGATATCAGCTTTGTTTGTTTATTTCTAATCAAGATCATGTTCAAGAGCTGAAGATGGAACATTCACACCCTAGATAAATAAGCATATAGATCCGAAACGTCGACAATAAATAATAATTATCTGAAAAACTTTTTGGTTTTTCATTACTATTGAATTCCTTGTTTGAAACTCAACACATATATACAAATCAAAGATAATTCAATTTCATATAATTTGAAATTGAAAAATACACACAACTATATTTACCTCTAAAAACTATTTATTTCTATCAAGGAAATGTTAAGGTCCATCCTTAACATTTTTTCAAATTTTGGAATCAATTTTCTTTTAATTTTAATTTGCTTAATGCGGAACTAAATAATGCTACAATTCTAAATTTTCACCCTCCTTCCATAAATCTCTATTTCATAATAGCTATCTCAGTAGTCGAATAAATTTTCACCATACCGAGTGTTTTTCACTGAATTTTAATTCATATTTTTCTAACCTTATGATAACATAAACAAAAAAAGTATTAAATTATTATTAAAGTAATAAACATATGATTTTCAGATTTTAACGATCAAAATAAGATACTTTGCTGAAGAAACCATACCTCAAAAATGAATTCTGATGACCCGTGCATTGGCCCAAAGATAAGGGTTAAATTTTGAAAAACCCCTCAGGGGGGGGTGATCCAGATGCATGGATGGATCGGTTTTCCGAAGTTAGTGGAGGTCTGTCATACATTTGGACGCAATTGGGGCACTCTAAATGGGTCACAATAGAATTTTTCAAATTTTAACCCTTATCTTTGGGGTCAAAGCACGGGACATCAGAATTCATTTTAGAGGTATAGTTTCTTCAGCAAAGTATCTTATTTTAATCCCTAAAATCTGAAAATCATATGTAACTAGGAAACTTTTTTTGACCCTTACAAATCGACCCGCTCATGTTCATGCAGAAAAATTAAAAAAAATATTAAAATGGAATTTTTAATAATAAAATTAAATTGTTTCGTAATTGATTGAAGACAACTGGTCCATATAATTAATATATATAAATAGATGGTGGGCAACAGTCGATGGATTTTATAACTAAATGAATATACATTAGTGAAGTTTATAATAATCTGGCGACACCATCGATAAAAAATGGCATAAATGATTTAAAAAACCATACGTTTTAGTAGAATATAACATTTCTTGATATCATATTTGTAATACTTGTATTATTACTACTGAACAAGGTGGGTTGCTAATCTATAGATTACGTTATTAATAATTCATTTATAAAAAATGTGAATAAAAAGTTATAAAACTAGTGGGGTGTATGGCATCGTGTCTTAAGGCAAATTGCTGGAACTTCCCGTACCGTAACGAAATGTTCCAGGAATACTGAATGTTTTCAAATAGATTATTATTAATATTGTAACATTGTCTAATATTTATAAGAATTATCTAAACTGAATTGCAAAGTTGAAATTATTTGTTCAAAGTACATTAGAACTTTAGTCAGAATTAAAAATAAAATCTGAATTATTTTCGATAAACAAAAAATTTTTTTTTGAAAAAAAAAGTTGAGACATTTTTTTTTCCAAAATCAATTATTTTGTTAAGACAAGCAGAAAGTTCTTTGAATCATTGAAATCGGATGCTCCGTTCTCTCAAAAACTCGATTTCTATTTTCTGCACTCTTTGCTCTTTATCTCCGTAACTGCTAGACCCGCCTTCGTCAAAGTCGGTTAATCCGTGCGCCCAAAAACGTGACTGGAAATTTGTATCCATAGATACTCACACACACACATACACATCCATTTTTTCTGAGGTATACCAAAATGTTCAGAAACCTTCAAAACGTCGAGAAATGTAAAAATTTTCAATTTCGATTTTTGGACGATTACAATAACTTACCCTACGGGAAGTTAATAATATAATATGAAACAATTTCCTTGTTTATCAATAAATGCATGTTTAATGTTTATTATTATATATTTATAAAATATATTTTATCTAATTATACATTCTATTATATGTAAGAATATTTTATAACATGTTTCCAAATATTTAAATACAATTTAACAGATATTTTACTGATTTTCATCATGCTTCCTACTATGAATGGCCATGTGTTTGTTCAAAACTCTTGATACAGTAAATTCCTTATTGCATATACTGCATTTATAGGGACGCTCACCACTGTGAACGAGCATGTGACTTTTCAGATGAGATGGTTGTGTAAACGACTTCTTGCATATACTGCACTCATGGGGGCGCTTACCAGTATGAGTGAACATGTGATTTTTCAGATGGCTTAATCGTATAAATGTCTTATTGCATTCCTTACACTCATGGGAACGCTCACCAATGTGAATGAGCATGTGAACCTTCAAACCGTGTATATCTTTGAATGCTTTATTACATATGATGCATTCATGGGAGCGCTCACCACTGTGAATGAGCATGTGTCTTTTCAAATTACTTAATTGTATAAATGTCTTCTTGCATATATTGCACTCATGGGGACGCTTACCACTGTGAATGAGCATGTGATCATTCAAATGAGTTTTAGTTTTGAATGCCTTATTACATTCATTGCATTTATGTGGACGCTCATCACTGTGAATGACCATGTGTGCTTTCAGAGTCCACAATTCTATGAATGTCTTCTTGCATATACTGCACTCATGTGAGCGCTCACCACTGTGAATGAGCATGTGTCTTTTTAGATTACTTAATTGCAAGAATGCCTTCTTGCATATATTGCACTCATGAGAGCGCTCATCACTGTGAATGCGCATGTGTTTTTTCAGAGTCCACAAATATATGAATGTCTTCTTGCATATACTGCATTCATGGGGGCGCTTACCACTGTGAATGACCATGTGATATTTCAGATGCCTTAATAGTGTGAATGTCTTATTGCATTCATTGCATTTATGTGGACGCTCACCACTGTGAATGAGCATGTGATTATTCAGATACCTTAATTGTGTGAATCTCTTCTTGCATATATTGCACTCATGAGAGCGCTTACCACTGTGAATGAGCATGTGTCTTTTCAGATGAGTTACAGTTATGAATGCCTTATTGCATTCATTGCATTTATGTGGACGCTCACCACTATGAATGACCATGTGTGTGTTCAACCCTCTTGATTGACTGAAAGTCTTTGGGCAGATTTCACATTTGTAAGGACGTTCTTCGCTATGGTTAGGCATATGATCGACCATATGTTTTGTTAGATGATGCGATTCTGCAAATGATTGATTACAAATGTCACAATCATAAGACTCCTGTTTGACTTCATCTTCAATTGTCACCTCGGAATTCATGAATCTTTCTAAACACGTATCATCATCCTCAAAACACGATTCAGATTTAACGATAGCATCAAAATTATCAAATTCATACTCATTTTCGAGTTTAATGTCTTCCGGTGAATACTCTGGTGGTTCAATTTTAATTACCTGATCATTCACTGACATAAATGTTTCTTCTGACATTCTTAAATATTTTTCACTGCTAAATATCTAAAAACTATTCGTATTCTAAATAATAATCTACTTTAATCAACAATCTTTTTCAATATGATAAAAAATTTCACCAAAAAATACATTCATTATTTCAAGCATAGAGTTTATATATTATATTGTCTAGGGAGTAACGCTTTGATTAGACATTTGAAGCATAGAGTATGTTTATAGAAAGATGAGACATTAATCAAATCGCGTTGATAATTAACAAGTGGCGCGTTTTTTTCAAATAAATAATAATTCTCTATTCGCTCAGAGCGTGACTGCAGCGCCCATGCAGCGCCGGAATAAATATGAACTAACTAAGGCTATCAGTGTGTGGTTTTTATGGGTTTTATATGTTTGTTAAAGAAAAAAGATATTAAATAATTGTTATAAATAATAATAAACATTATACAATAATAATGTGAGCGCTCAATGTTTATTGAAATTATTAAATTTACTTCAACGCACTTAAAACATAGTTAAGTGTAATGATTAATTTAATAAAGAAATGCAGTAAACATTTTTAAGGTTAAGTGCCTTAAAGCTTATGTCATGAGCTCGGAATAGTTCTTGATAAAAACAATATAATAATGATAAAAATATTTTATCAATAGAATAAGTAAATAATAAATAAATTTACTCATTCTTTTATTATTTTTGTTCAAACTAAAGACTTAGACATTATTATAAAGACATGATTTAGGCATTATTATAAAGAGAAGACCCATCAAATAAAATTGCAGGAAAAAAAGCGACTTTAACTTTTCGAGTCTTGTAAATTGAAGGAAATATTGTTGACTAGTAGGTTGGACTCAATACTTCGTCCGATTCACTGCAAATGCGATCATAGGGCTTGGGAACCCACGGTGATCCATCAACACTACAAATATATATTTTGCATTATTTCAGCATTGTATTAATTAAACTGATTGTAAAATAAACATTTTACGCTATGTGATAACTTTTATTTTTCTTTTAATCATAAAATTACATTTATTATATAATAACATGTAATTAATAGATAGATAATAGTTATACATAATCAATATACAATATATAAATATATATTTATCATTATTTCAGCCTTGTATTAATTACATTGTTTGCAAAACAATTTTTTCTAGTAAGCATTAAATTTTGATAAAATAACAATTTATTGACTTAAAATTTTTCTTACGTTATGATACTTACTTTATTCTTCTAACCGCAGGAATCCACTTTTCCCGTTGATTTTCTTTCCACTTATCTGTAGGAAATGTATAGAATTTGCAGTCACTTTTTTTGCTCTTATTTCTACAACCCACTACACAACAGCTTTGGTGGCTCATTCTTAATTATCTTATTTAAATTTGAAATAAACAAATATTGTATGTGTTTTTCTTTAAAATTTCTGTCATAATGACCTACTTTAATGCTCAAAGTAGCCACAACGAACGCTTCGGTCGATTTGACTTCCCCTTCCATGCCTTCGCACATAGCCAATATCTCAGCAGTCTGCAAACGGTTTTATTATTAACAATATTAACATTAATATTAATTTCTCAAAAAATACTTTTTTCAAATATCGAAAATAATTTAGATTTTAATTTTGAATTTAAAAATTCGGTATATAAAAAGTATGAAATAAGTTCCTTCATTCTAGCACCGCTGGATTTAGTTTTCTTTATTTACTTTTTAAATATGTTTATATAAACGTCGTCCACCAATTCATAAGCTCTTATATTTTGTTTATAAAATGTGAATAATAACTACAGTAGTCATAATAATCTATTTGAACATTTAACAAATTATATTAATAATTATCAATATAAAAGCGTTGAAAATTTCTCAAATATTTCATTACAGTACGGGAAGTTTGAGCAATTTGCCTTAAGGCACGATGTCATACACCACTAATTTCTAATAATAATGGGGCGTATCTACGCCGTACGAAATAATGCGAGTATAAGTGAAGAAATCATATGGGTAACAAAGTGATTTTTTTTATATTTTCGAAATAAAATGCACGAATTGAAAAGTGGCTTTGTTGAAAAGATTCAATGAATAATCGTAGTCATAATTTAAATTAGGCTTGCACCGAACATTCGGTTACTATTAACGATTGTATAAATGGTTATATAAACGAACAAGTGAAGAACTCTTTTCTCAATATTCAAAGTATGCGTTATTGTTATATGTTTATGTTAAGAATCATTCAACGATTACATAAAGTTATTCAATATGTTTAATCTGAACATTTCTAAATAAAGAGATATTATAGGCTCTTTATCGTAAATACCAACAATATTTTTGATCAGGTTTCATTTATACTATTATGATTAGCCTTCCTAATATATAAGAAACTAGCAAACCCGACAAACTCCGTTTCGCCACCAGATGGTTTCGTGAGAAAGATGAAGAAATTTTTTGTTTCTTTTATATTTGAAAAGGAAAAATTTGATTTTATTACACAACAGTAATGAATTTATTTCGATTACAAAAATGAAGTGTTTTTTAGTTGGACTTCTATAAGTAAATGACAGTGAATCCGCAAATTATCCGTTTCATTGAAGTGCTCTTTGGTAAACCACATTTTTTGTTTTCTGGTCTGACGTTAACACAAAGAAAGCGGATGGTTTCCTAACTCGTGAACAGGCAACGTAAAACTGCCCATGTGAAAAACAATGATTTTATAAATAAATCTATTTTAAATTTATCCCGCAAACACTAAGCGATTTGCTTTGCAACTTGTTATTGCGAGCGCAAGGCGAACTGAAAATTGCAATCGTTTGAAGTCAAACGGAAGACCAGTCAGAATCATTGGTATGTCACCAAATCGCCAGCAATTTTTGATTGAATGGTGAAATTCAGTGCGTGTACATCATTATTCTTTGCGGTAAGAATTGCTCGTTGACTTAACCAAGCATAATTCTGATAATTCTCACTAATGTCATTACTCGAATTTTTAATTACGGTACGTGTAGTTCCAGAAATTTGCATTAAGGCACCCTAATTTTCTTAGCTATAAACCTTGCGGAGACCTTTCCAACGAATGCAAAATTGTCGAAATCGGTTCGTGCGTTCTGGAGTTAAATCGTCAGAAAGGAAAACCCGACTTATTTTTATATATATGTAGATAATATTGTGTTTATAAAATAGAATATTGAATGTTTATGAAAGAAATAATTTGAAATACATTTATATATCTGTAAAGAATCGCTTTTTGATTTATTTTCGTATCACATATAAGTATTCGGTATTCGTCCGAAAAGTGTAAATGGTGCCAAATTCTCCAAATAAGGAGTAACCGAATGGACGTAGCAAGCCTAGACATAAAAATAAAAATTTAACAACTGCGAATAGTATTTTCATCGATACGAACGAGTTTATGCTCTAAAAACCTGTCGAATAGTTGCCGAATATTCGGTATTCGGTCTCCGGAGCATGCAGAATATTCGGTATTCGGCATTTTGTCGAATATATTATTCGTTTCAAGCCTAATTTAAATTGTTTTGTTATTGGCCACAACACTAGAACAAAAATGTGTTGCCCAAGGGGGTATTCTAGTGTAGAGCGATTAATTTTAGGTATTTTTTGAAGTGTCGTAAAAGAAAGCAATGAATGTTTTTACTATCCATTTTTTACCACTTGTTTATTAATATTATTAAAATACAAAACAAAAATTAAAAAAGAAAAAAGTTGAAAATTGTGAAAACTGGCAGCTGATGACGTGGGTGGTCTCAAAAAATTGGCACCACAGTCTTAACATGATTTCAGCCCTCCTAGCCATCGGAAAGACAAAAAATAAAAATATTAATCTACAATGATGTCGCAAGCGCCCGAACTAGCGATGAGTAAAAAAAATTTTTTTTACAAATTGGTGACGGTTTGAAGAAAAGTGTTTTTTTAACTGTTTTTTGAGTTTCTCGATTTTTTCAAAAATAGTAAAAATTGGAAATTTAGGGATAATCCTATTTCGGGCTATAGATAGGTGTATAAACAAGACTCTCTGAACATTTCAAGTGAATCGGCCGATTAAAACTCGAGAAATCGTGTCAACAGGACTGAAAAAGTCTGTTCTGAGAAAAACGCATATAAAGTTTTGCGTAAAGCCAAACCAGTATGGAAGGCCAAGTCAGTAAAATGCCTATATCTCCGAAAATATTTCAAATTTTCAAAAACCTTCTCGTACTTATATTCTTAGATAGTTAAACTTTGAAAATATGAAATAAAAAAAATCGATTTTTTGAATTTCTACACTAGAATACCCCCTAAAAGCGCTATACAATTTTGAGACATGGCCATAAGAAATTTTATTGATTCGCATGTTGTGTTATCAGTTAGACAAATATATATTAACACGTTGACGGACAGTAGGAACAAGCGAAGTTCGAAAATTGACACTATATGTTTTTGTGATTTTAGAATGTTAGAAGTATAGTTTACTCTTTCTGCTTAAATAAACTTAATTTTGATTAATTTAGTACCTTTAATTAGGTTGCGGCTATAACAGCAAAAATTTAAAAACGTAAATGACAGGTTTAATGGTTCAAACAAGCAATTTTGTATGCAACAAAGTATTTTTGGGAGTTTTACACGAAATGTTAGTTCTTAATCAACAAAAATAAATAAATGACAAAAAAAAATTATTATAATTTTATAATGATTATACATTATTTTCGGTATGCCATGTTTCAAAGCATGGTGCAGGACACAGTGCAGGTTTTGACATGCAAGTCTTGCAGCAATATGATGTTTCCTTCCTTATTCCCTGTTTATAACATTGTTTACAGTGCTGAAAATATGTTTTTCGCTGATAATTTCAGGAGGTAAAATTTTCTCAGGAAAATGCTGTGTTCTATTGTTGTTGATTCATTGGTTTGGATTTGTGCACGTTTAAATTGAACCAAAGTTCTTCCATCCCGTTTATTATCTATACCAGTTAGAGATCGTATGATTGCTTCCCTGTACTCTATATACTTCATTTGAGAACCTGTCTTTTCTTTAAAGATGTAGAAAAAATTCCATACTGCTACATCCAGTAGATGAAAGATTACCTTTTCTGTTTAAAGTATAAAATGAACTAGTGGGGTGGGTGGCATCGTGCCTTAAGGCAAATTGCTGGAACTTCCCGTACAGTAACGAAATGTTCGAGGAATACTGAATGTTTTCAAATAGATTATTATAAATATTGTAACATTGTCTAATATTTATAAGAATTATATAAACTGAATTGCAAAGTTGAAATTATTTGTTTCAACAAAAAACTAAAAAAAAAAAAAAAAAAAAATGGAACAAAAATTTTTTTTTCCAAAATCAATTATTTTGTTAAGACAAGCAGAAAGTTTTTTGAATCATTCAAATCGGACGCTTAGTTCTTTCAAAAACTGCCACTTTTTACATATTTACCTTCATATCTTCGAAATGGCTGGCCTGCCTTTGCCAAAAACTAATAAACACTTCTCCCAATCAATACTAATTGATTGTTTTTTAGATCATTCAAGTCGGATACTCCGTTCTCTCAAAAATTCGATTTCTATTTTCCGCACTCTTTGCTCCGTATCTCCGAAACGGCTGGACCTGCCTCTGCCAAAAACTAATCAGCTCTTTTCCCTATTAATAGGAATCGAATGTTTTTTGAACGATTCAAATCGGTTCATCCGTGCGCCCTAAAACGTGACTGGAAATTTGTATCCACACATACATACACACACACACACACACATACACACACACACACACACACACACATCCATTTTTTCTGAAGTATGCCAAAACGTTCAGAAACCTTCAAAACGTCGAGAAATTTTCTGAAGTATGCCAATAACATACCAGTATAGTTATATAAATAATAATAAATATCGTTAAACGTATCAATAAGAACTATAAATTCAATAGAAAACACGATCGCACTACTCCCTTCACAACCATGTGCATACTGAATCTGCAACTCGTATAACAGGTGAAATATGAACTTCAACCTAAAAAGATGTTTTCAAAACACGACACTATGCTTCTACGTATACGCCAGTAAGTGCACATTTGGGCTGCTATAGCCGTAGTGTCTAAAAACGACCGTTTCGTTTTGGACGGCTATAGCAGTCATGCCGCATTGTGAACTTCACTTTGACGGCTACAGCCGCAATTGTCCGTCAACGTGTTAATATTAATTTTGTAGCAATGATACACACACGCAAGTATTTGTTGAGGTGGCGCTTTTTGCTTTTGCACATTTATTATTATTATTATTTACATTTATAACAATGGGCTCAAAAAAGAAAAGGAGGTAAATATTCGAAATTTATCAGGATGACGAGGATAACACATCAATTTTATTGAAGAAAAATGTCTTTATTGTGGTAATAAACGTTTTCAAGTGTTGATTTAACTTATATTCAGAGCACACAAATAATCAAAACAAAAACTCAAAAATGTGAGAACTAAATATAACACATAGTTATATATCAAAATAAAATAAATGCAAAGTATCTTTATAATTCTTTTTCATTTATTTTATTTTAATATCAAATTAAAAAAAAAATTGTTATATAACTATGTATGTCAGCTAAATTCTGAACCAGTGGTTGCTAATCCACTGGTTAATACTTATCATAAAAAAATCAAAATATGAAAAAAAATTATAAAATAATATATTATGTAACAATTGCCTTGTTTATCAATAAATGCATATAATTAAATGTTTACTGTATATTTCATACAAATTGTACATTACATGCAAGAATACTTTATGACAAATATTTAAATTCAATTTAACAAATAGTTTAGATTCATTGATTTTCATCACGCTCCCAACTACGTCTCATTTAAATTGCCTGATTGATTAAATTCCTTATTGCATATTTCACATTTGCAACGCTCTCCTTTACGAATAAGCATGTGCCGTTTCAAGCTTCATAATTGTGTGAATGTCTCACTGCATATTTAACATTTATAAGGTTACTCTCTGTTATGAATCAGCATGTGCTTCTTCAGATTATATAAATATGCAAATGTCTTATTGCATTGATTGCACTCATGGGGGCGCTCACCAGTGTGAATGAGCATGTGCCTTTTCAGATGGCTTGAACATATAAATGTCTTTTTGCAAATATTGCACTCATGGGGGTTCTTATCGCTGTGAATGAGTATGTGAGATTTCAGAGCCCCTGATTGTATGAATGTCTTCTTGCATATACTGCATTCATAGGGACGCTCACCACTGTGGATGAGCATGTGAGATTTCAGATCTCTTAATTGTTTGAATGTCTTATTGCATTGATTGCACTCATGAGGCCGCTCACCAGTGTGAATGAGCATGTGCCTGTTCAGATGGCTTGAATATGTAAATGTCTTTTTGCAAATATTGCACTCATGGGGACGCTCACCGCTGTGAATGAGCATGTGAGGTTTCAGAGTACTTGAATGTGTGAATGTCTTTTTGCATACACTGCATTGATAGGGACGCTCACCACTATGAACGAGCATGTGTTTCTTCAGATTGTCTGAATATGTAAATGTCTTTTTGCAAATATTGCACTCATGAAGGCGCTCACCAGTGTGAATGACCATGTGCCTGTTCAGATTTCTTAAAAATCTGAATGTCTTTTTGCATATATGGCATTCATAGGGACGCTCACCACTGTGAATGAGCATGTGTCTTTTCAGATTACCTAATTGTATGAATGTGTTCTTGCATATACTGCACTCATGGGAGCGCTTACCACTGTGAATGAGCATGTGTCTTTTCAGATTAGTTACAGTTATGAAAGCCTTATTGCATATACTGCACTCATGGGAGCGCTTACCACTGTGAATGAGCATGTGTCTTTTCAGATGAGTTACAGTTATGAAAGCCTTATTGCATATACTGCACTCATGGAGGCGCTCACCACTGTGAATGACCATGTGTGTTTTCAGCTGGTAAAATCGTTTGAATGTTTTCTTGCATACATTGCATTCATGACGACGTTCATCACTATGAGTGAGCATGTGAGTTTTCAAACACTTGATTGATTGAAAGTCTTCGGACATTTCACATTTGTAAGGACGTTCTTCACTAGGTTTAGGCATATGATCAACCATATGTTTTGTTAGATGATGCGATTCTGCAAATGATTGATTACAATGTCACAATCATAAGACTCCTGTTTGACTTCGTCTTCAATTGTCACCTCGGAATTCATGAATCTTTCTAAACACGTGTCATTATCCTCAGAACACGATTCAGATTTAACAATAGCATTAGGGACATCAAATTCATTATCATTTTCGCTTTTAATGTTTTCAGCTGAATATTCTGGTGGTTCAATTTTAATTGCCAAATCATTGTTATACATAATTGTTTCGTCTGACATTTTTAATGCTTATACTCACTAAATATTTACGAAATAATTCTTACGAAATAATAATCTAATCAATGCTTTAAAATATTACATATTTCAACTAAAATTTAATTCATTATTTGACAAGTGAAGCATAGAGCAATGCTTTTAGAAAGATGAGACGTTTACCAAAGCGCGTTGATATTTAGTAAGTGGCACCCTTTTCAAATGCATTATCCATAGTTAAACAAATATAAATTGGCATTATCGTTCTTTATGTCTGAACTGGCAACAAACGTCTTTATTATTAATTCCAAAATGATTATTACCTAGACAATAGGGAACGGGCAAGCTCATAAAAATGTCAGTGAAAACGCCATGACTTCTCGGGGTGGCGAAAAAGTGCAAACAAGGATTCCAAACAAGATGGCGTTTGACAGGTTTTATTTCGTATTTTGACAGGTTTTATTCAAACTTATGTGCTTGTTAAAGATGGTTATTGCTTCTTATAATCGCAATTTTTATTTATTCTAATAATAATGCGGCATATCTGAGTCACCAATCATGTGCGTAATATTAAGTGAAGAAGCGCATGAATAAGAAAGTGAATTTTGTTATAATTAACGTTAGAAGAAATAAATTGCTTCGTTGGATAGATTCATTGAGGTATGTACTCATAATTAAAATGTATTTGCTATTGACCACCATATTAAAACAAACATGTGTTGCTTAAAGGTATGATGAAATTTTCAGACAAGGCCATAAGATATTTTATGATTTGCATGTTGTGTTATCAGCTGAACAAAGTTTAGATCTTTCTATTAGTACTTTGTTGCAGAATGAATCTCATATTTGATAGGATGTCAGGACTTACAGATTTCTACACTGCAATTTGATTTGATTAATTGTTTTGTATTATTGCATTACTGCAGGTATGTTTTGTTTTATTGCATAAAAAGTATTACTTTTAAAAGTTTTAGGAAGCTATTGTATCAGTAAATGCACGGTTGAAGAATTTCTCCAAAATTTTATACCGATGAGCAGTATTTGCTAATATTGATAGAAGAGGGTCTCCTCCATAGATTGGTAATTTTTGTGTGAATTTAATATTACATACCTGTTAAAATTTTATACTTTAAATTATATGCTCTCAATGTTTTTTCTTTCAGATTAATTTAGGTACATATAAGAAGTATTCATCTTTGATTTCCAAAAGCTTTCAATTTATGTATTACATATAACATTTATGTACAGTTATATTATTATACAAGCTAACAGTCATGCTACATATATATTTAATCTAATATAAATTAACATTTCTTTCATTTACCATCCCCATCTTATCCAATAATGAAAGTTTGAAGATTCACCAAATAGGACATAAAAAAACAATATTTTCACCAGAAAATTGATAGTCCTTTGGTATATTACATAGAAGTTTTTAAAATTTTCATTCTGTGTATGACTCATTCTACATGTATACGCACACTAGCTTCAAAGTGAGTTTAATTAATATCTCCTGGTGAAAATAATCCGTTTTAAATTTAATTTTAAACAAATAGCATATGCACAAGTACTGCTATATTTATTAATTTGTCTAACTCAGTCCATATTGATGAAAATCCTGACTATAAAGTACAATTAAAAACTTTGTCTTTTTTACTCATGAATTTACCTTTGTCAGTTAATACAGCACATCCAGATTTTACTTTTTTTTATTACGCCCGAGAGTACATTAATTTGGGTTGGAGTGATTCTGCCTAAGCCCACATTATTAACAAATGAAATAAAGCCATCTGGAGTGCAAATAAATAAGAACCTACTTTCAAATACCCTGGAAACTACCAACGAATGAATCTGAAAAGTAAAACCTAAAGCAATATAACTAATTTCTAACTTTCATAATTAGTGTTTTCTAAGAATCAAACTCACAAATGGATTTTTAATAATGTTTTTATGCATGTAAATATGATCATTTAAGCAAATATTGATTTAATTTACTAAAGCCTCTTCAAACTTTGAACTTTCAATATTTTTTCTGATTGAATATCCTTCCTGAATGTAATAGTATGCATATTGGTAGTAGCAAACAAAATTTATTTTGAATTTCATTATTCTTACCTCTGTTATTGTAAAATCATAAAAAATAAATGATGAAAATATGTAAGAAATATGAATTATTAAATGTTTAACCTAAAAATGCACGTTTTACGTCAAAACAAATATAGTGACAGCAAATTCAACTCATAAATGTGTCATCCGCCATATTTGTTGGAATCCAAGTTGCACTTAAAATCCGCTAGAGGAGAGCTTGCCCGTTCCCTATATAATCAGTTTGGTTCAGTTATCAAGCAAGTGGCGCGTCTTTTCAAATTCTTTATGGTTAACTATGTCTCTACTGCTAAAAACAAACTCTCTGCTTGAAATGTCAAATAATCAATATAATTTAAGTTGATATCATTTAGTATATTTTAGAAGATTGTTGATTAAAGTAGATTCTTTAGAATACGAATATTTTTTAGATATTTAGTAAGTACAAGTAATGAAAGTATTTCAAAATGTCAGAAGAAACATTTAAGTCTATGAATGATCAAGCAATTAAAATTGAACCACCAGAATATTCAGCAGAGGACATTAAATATGAAATTGAGGATGAATTTGATGCTCCTGATGCCATTGTTGAATCTGAATCGTGTTCTAAGGACGATGATACGTGTTTAGAAAGATTCATGAACTCCGAGGTGACAATTGAAGATGAAGTCAAACAGGAGTCTTTTGACTGTGACATTTGTAATCAATCATTCGCAGAATCACATAATCTAACAAACATATGGTCGATCACATGCCTAACCATAGCGAAGAACGCCTTACAAATGTGAAATCTGTCAAAAGGATTTCAAAAAATCAGCTGCTTTGAAAAAACACATGCTTACTCATAGCGATGAACGTCATTACAAATGTGGAATGTGTGAAAAGACTTTCAAACAATCAAAAGGGTTGAAAAGACACATAAAAATACATTCTGAAGAACGTGTCTTTGAATGCAATGAATGCGATAAGACATTCAGATATTCAAGTAATCTGAAAAATCACATGTTGATACACAAAAGGGTATACCCTCCTCAATGCACTATATGCAAGAAGACATTTCGTCGATCAAGTAATCTGAAAACCCACATGGATATACATAGAGGAGTACGCTCCCATAAATGCTCTATCTGTAATAAGACATTCACACAAACGAGTAGTCTAAACAGTCATATGCTCATTCACAGTGGTGTGCGCCCCCATGAATGCAACATTTGCAATAAAACATTCACTGAATCAGGTGCTCTGAAACGTCACATGCTTATTCACAATGGAGTTTACCCTTATAAATGCAGTATATGCAATAAGACATTCACACGATTGGGAACTCTGAAAAGTCACATGCTCCTTCACAATGGTGAGAGCCCCCATGAATGTAAATTATGCAGTAAGACATTCACAGAATTAGGTAGTCTGAAACGGCACATGCTCTTCATTCACAGTGGAGTACGTGCCCATAAATGCGATATTTGTAATAAGACATTCACAGAATTAGGTAGTCTGAAAAGTCACATGTACCTTCACAGCGGGGTGAGCCCCCATGAATGCGATATATGTAATAAGACATTCACACGATTAAGTATTTTGAAAAAACACAAACTGATTCATAATGAAGAGCAGGAGTATTTTGAAGAAACACATGGCACTTCATAATCGGAAGAGTGAAGAAAATCCATGAAATCTTAACATATTTGTTATATTGAATTTAAATATTTAAAAACATAAAATATTCTTAAATCCAAAATGTTCTATTCTTAAATATAAAAATAGTATGAAATATAGAGTAAACATTACATAATATATATTTTTTTGATAATCAAGGCAATTGTTACATATAAAATTATTTTATATATTTTTTTTTAAATTTTGATTTTTATAAATTAAGTATTAATAAATAGAATTAGTGATGAGCCGATGCGAAAATTTCAAATGATAAAAGTGATATAATTTACTAAAATTAATCATTGCTTTTTCCTATGTTAGAAAAACAAGTTATTAAATTATTCAGATATAAATATTTTTTAAATTTTTAATCAATATTCTTTTTAACGCACTATTTCCAATTGCTAATGATTAGTGAATTAGATTTAAAAAAAATACTATTATAAAAGTTGATATTTAGATCAGATTGTGAATTAGATTTAAAAGAAATACTATCAAGAAAGTTGATATTTAGATTAGATTGTAAATTAGATTTAGAAGAAATACTATTATGAAAGTTGATATTTAGATTAGATCATGAATTAGATTTAAAAAAAATACTATTATGAAAGTTGATATTTAGATTAGATTGTGAATTAGATTTAAAAAAAAAATACTATTAAGAAAGTAGATATTTATATTACATTGCGAATTAGATTAAAAAAAATACTATTATGAAAGTTGATATTTAGATTAGATTATGAATTAGATATAAAAAAAATACAATTATGATAGTTGATATTTAGATTAGATTGTAAATTAGATTTAATAGAAATACTATTATAAAAGTTGATGTTTAAATTAGATTATGAATTAGATTAAAAAAAAGACTATTAAGAAAGTTGATAATTAGATTAGATTGTGAATTAGATTTTTAAAAAATACTATATGAAAGTTGATATTTTGATTAGATTTCATTAGACATTTACATTAGGTTTGAATTGAGTGAAAAACCATGGACTATGACTTTTTGAAAAGAGTGAAATATATTTAACAAATATATATATTTGACCCTGCTCTTAATTTGTAATATAATTATTTTATTTGATAATATAATGATGTCAGAAATAAAATAATATAAATAGATAATAAGAATAATATAGATCAGAAATAATATAAAAGATAATGATGCAAAAAGAAATAAAATAAGAGAAAAAATGCAATGTTTGTCATTGTGAAAATAAACGATAAAAATTGCGAAATACTGTCTTATTATTTCATATCTCTTAAAAGTTATCACACAGAAAAATAAGTCTGTATTTATCATTTTATGAATAGTCTGTATTTCTCAATGATATCCATAAATTATCACTAAACTATAATATATATATATATATATATATATATATATATATATATATAATATATATGTGTGTATATACACACACATACATATATATATATATATATATATATATATATATATATAGGGTATCCCAGAACTCAACGTCAAGCCGAAACTGAGAGATAGTATTGATCGTAACTATCATGAAAAAAATTATATTAAAAATTATGAGCTTCCCAGTGCAACTCAACGCTCAAGCCATCATTTTTCGATTATTATGGTCATTTTTTTATTAATTCTTTTAATTTAATCTTTAGACCCGTAACCGTAAATAACATATCTAGGACCACGGTTAAAAATAATATCACAATCGGCGCAAGTTTTCTACAATTAGGATTATTTGGTAAACTATGAATCTGGTTTGTTAGGACACTCTTATTTTTGGAACTTGAAAATGGGTTCCTGGAAACAAAGATTTAGTAACAATCACTATCTAAATTTCAAGAAAGTTATAAGATAGACAATTTTAACTTACACTTTTTGTATCTTATCAGCTCCGTTCAGATCCGCCTCAAGATAATTTTCATTTGTATTTTTTTTTACAAATAACGATTAGCATTTGTGCAAATTGGTTGGCGCGGATACAAATAAAAGTGATAAAGTATTAAATATATTGCATTGGTTGAATTTATATATTTATATAAGTATAATAATTAAGATTTATGCAATTAATCTTTTGAAATGGGAGGATATTTTTTAATTATTTTCATGTAAGTATTTTGAATAATTATTTTATAAATTTAATTTTAAAAATAATTATGATCAAATTTTGATTTATCACATCCCAAAGCGACTTTTGACACAATTTTTTTCAAATTTTGAAATTTTTTTTAAATTGAACGACTTCAAAGATAAAAAATCGGCTCACACATATACACACATACTTTTTCCAAATTTGGTCTCATTCGATTCATATTGTCGAGAAAACATAAAATTGGCAAATCGGATTTCTGATGAAAATAAACTTTTTCTGGCAGTTAATAATACAGTGTAAACTGTTTTAAAACTATAGAGTTTAAAATTTATAGAATTTTTAGAATATATAACAAAATTATAACAAAACAATATAACAAAATTTATAGAATATATTCTATAAATTTTGTTCTTTTGGGTCTAAGAGGGTGAGTGATCGTCACCCAATTAGACCCAAGTGAATTTATTTGGATGAAATAATAAGAAATAAAATTAGATGAGAAATTATTCATGATTATATTTGTTACCAGGGCCGTTCCTGCCTTGCATCCGATGCATGCAAAAAATGCGGGCGCACGCCTTAGGGGGCGCCAAAACGAGTTTCGGAAATTAAATTTATATTATTTATATTTTTTATTATTTATATAAAATCTAGAATACTTGATAAATTATAATGAGTACTCTAACTGAACTATAGATACGGAGACTGCAATGTGATATTAGTAGAAACAATTAACCTATTAATTACTCTGCAAATGAGTAAATAACAACTCTGTTTATTGCTTAATCTAAACTTATTCAATTTTTTCTTTTGTTTGAAGTTACCATGGAATCGAAAAAGAAATTATCTAGTTTGCCCATAAGCGCAAAGCTGCGAAAGATTAAATTAATTATTGGGCATTATTGACGAAAAACTACGAGCTGATTTTGTTGAAACAGAACTTGTTAAAAAATATAAATAAATTATAATCGGGAAAATAAAAAATGGGGAGTCATTTCTTAGAAAATGGCATGTTTATTCCGAAAAATTGAATTGTAACTTTTGTTTTTGTTGCAAATGTTTCGCATCTGATGAACTTTGAATGTTAAAGACATGCGTGGTTAGAGTTATGGAAATGAAACAAATATGAAAAATGAAAGCAAAATTTACTTTGGAACGAAATTCTTAAGGCTTTTTTTATACCTTGTGGTGTCCATACTCTAAACTTGATAATTATTAACTCTGCAGAAATAATACATATCAAATATAATTAGTTTTTTGTCAATATAGTTCAAGAAATGAGTATTTTCTTTGCATTTTTTACTCATTTTTGGACAATACTTCTAAAATAAAAAAATAATAATAAAATTTAACTTTAAAACAACAATCTGATAATCTGAATATAACGAGAAAGCAAGGATGAATACAATTCGGCTCCTACGATTTCAATAAGGAGAAGTTTACGACGCAATTTTGGATATTGTGAAAAATAAAATTACATAAAAAATTAAAAAATCCAATATGAAATACGAGTGTTATGATTGAAAACGACAAGCTAGTTTTCTTTAGCTGTCTTGGCATGATTTGCTCAATAGAATAAATCGCACAATAAATAAGTAAAATGTTTCAAAACCCAAATATTAATATTGCACATACGTTAAAAATAATTGAAAATTTAAATATATTTGATTATAATCAACCCGCAAATTACCTCGATTTTCTACATACATTTAAAATTAATGTATTTTATACTCTTTTAAATTATATCTTATTTTTTGTGTACTAAATCTAATCAAATTAAAAATTACTTTAATTTTAATGATAAACTGTTAAAACAGTTAAAATTAATAGGGGGGGGGGGCGCTAGAAAAAAAGTTGCATGCGGGCGCAAAGGACCCCAGGACCGGCCCTGTTTGTTACTATACAATTTTTGTATGAATGGATCTAAATTGTATTTCCAATATTTATTTTTATCAATTTAGTGCAGTACAATTATGGTTTTGTCCTTCCTATGCTTTCGAAAGTGTTGCCTTTGTGGCCACAAATGGTAAAGAGCATGTATGTGTCACCACTGGAGAAGCAACAACATCAGCAGTTGCATGGAATACATTCGTCAACCCCAACGAAGGTTATACAATTTATTATGAATTTGTATAGTTTGTTCACTGTTACTAAATAATATAATTTCATCTGTTTTTCAAATTTTAGTCTTCTTTAAATTTTCTGTTAAGGACATAATTAGTTGTTCTGATTCTAAGGATTCCAAATTAAACTCTGTTTGAACAAAAGTTTTAATAGTTATTACTTATTTATGATAATACTATAAATTGATTTTCTAAACTGTTGACGGATCGGGAATTAATTCTTATTAATTAAATTGATTATTTTTTCATTGGACAGATACCATTTCAGTAAAATATTTGCCGGAACGATCACGAAATCTTTTATGGGAACACAAATTGAATGAAAACGTATGGAAAAAGGACAGTAGCACTAAATTCTACTTTGCACCAAGGACTGATTCTGTCTGGAATGGTTTTGTATAATTTTAGTTGTTTTGAATAATATCCTATTACTGTTTTTTTTGAACTAACAGAATTTTTAATATATCGTTTGATTATTACCACTTAAATTTACATTCAACTATGTTACAATATTTGAAATAAAAATACTTGCATTTTCAGAGTTCGAAGAAAGAAGTATGAATCCATCAAATGAAAAAACTCTTATAGATTTTCCAAAATATGCAATCAATGATCAACAAATGTATATAAGTGCTTCGTTTAAAGTAAAATCCGATGCCCATGTCATGTTTTGCGAAAATGAAAATTTCAATTATAGCAAATGTTACATGGTCATAATATCGGGATACGATAATACAAAATCTATAATTCGAAAATGTGAAAAGGGGATTCCACCAAAATATTCTAGCGAATGCAATAATGGAACTGTAACAAATCACGTTATTGTAAGTTTCTTATTATATTAAAGAGAAATTCATATAATGTACGTCAAAAAATTATATATATTATGTTTATCAGCAAAATATAATTTTTAGCCACTTCTGAATGAGCGTCACTGGAATCATTTCATTTTTTCGATACGAAAATCTTTCAGAAGCTCTGAAATTAATGTATTCTCACAAAATAATGAAACCGGTGGAATAGAACGAATATTACATTATAATGATACAATGGATCCATTTGATATGAACTGGTTTGGTGTGAAGAGTTATATGAAAAGAGGGCTATGGAAACTACACAATTGTAAGTTTGATAATAATTATTATCGATTGATTATATTATTATATAAGTTATAAAACATCAATAATTATATAACTACATATATTGCATCGTGCCTTAAGGCAAATTGCTGAAACTTCCGGTAACCAAAAAATTAAATTCTTCGGGAAATTGATAATAGTTGCATATAAATTAAATATTTGAAATTATGTATAACTTTTCACAAATTACAAAACATTTATTGAAGTGTTTTTAAATGGAAATTTTTATTTGCAGCAACAGTAATTTGGATACACAAAACGAAACAATCAGGATATTTATTTGAAGATGATTTATTCTTAAATGTGAAAGATAATAAAGTATGTCTGAAGATAACGATGGCCCTTTGTCCGAAATGCAGTTTTCAGTTAGAGCTCGAAAATCAGCATGGAAATATATTTTCTTCAAATACAATCCACGGCGAAAAAGTAAGAGTTAAATATAAATTATGAATAGTTGTAAAATAAAACATTTATGTTTTCAGGTCAAGGATGAATTATTGCACCTGAGAGAACATATTATTCTATTTGATGTTCCCGATGGGCGATTCATGGGAAGGTATAGACTGAAATTTAGTTCAATTGCAAACGGTTGGTATGATGATGTTAATTGGGCAATAAGTGATATTAAAAGCTGCAGCATAGGTAATCATATGGCCTTACAATATATAATATTTAATTATTTAGTGTATTTTAATTTATTATTATTGTAGTTGAGTCCAAGGTTTTACCATTCAAAGGCATTAATTATACAAATCAACAATGTCTACTATTAAACAGAAATATAATGCAATCAATATCGAATTTTTAATTTAAAGGAACAATTGACAAAAAATAGACCACTAAATTGTTCTAAATGGTTTGATTCAAACGCGAATTGTGAAGGAGTTCAACTCGCATCATTAGATGGAAAACAAAGGAGTTGCATTCCCGGATACAACGGAGTCGATTGCAAAAAAGTACTAAAAATCACAGATAATTATTATTAATACCTTTTAATTAATTCGAAAATTGTTGACGCGCAAAAATAACTTAAATATAATACTGAATTAAGAAAAGTATTTGATATAAACAAAACCTTCAATATTTCAGCTAAAACAACGATAAGGCAGAATATTAAAGTTGTAGATCCAAATTATTCTAGAATGAAAATTCGACTCGGATCATTTGATCCTGATGGAAGTTGGGCAGATTATATGACGCTGCAATATCAAGTGTATGATGGAAGTCCTTGGATGAATATTGGACGTCCAGTGCCGATCTCAAAATATAACGAAATCAATATAGATGTACCTTACAAAATAGCAAGGGATAGCTTGAGTATCCATAAAAATAAGAAGGAAATGTTGTTCAAAGTTTTATTGCTTCTGGATGGAAAAAATGAATACAATGATGATGTACAAGGATCAGGGGTGGTAGCAACATGTGACAGTGAAGCTGATGGTAAATTTAGTATAATATAAAAAAATATATATAATAGAAAAATAAATCTAGCAAATAGAACTAAGAAATATATATTTTCTATACAAATATTAATCTCAGTTTGATATATTTTATATTGACGCTAGTAATATATCATTACTCAGAAAAATATTATACGTGAAAATCGTGAAATTTATTTATATGAAAATAGTAATTCATTCAAATTCACTTTTAAATCCCATTTTCATTCATTTAGTTTTATAAATATATAATTGAATTGAATGCGCGAATATTTATATACATGTATATATTATAGGAATTGTAACAGAACCTACAAAAAATAATGTTACTATCTCAATGGTAAGTGATTCATTCAAATTGCACATCAAAACAAAAATTTAATTTAAAAAGTTAATTACTTCTCAAATCTTGAATCAGCATAGGTCAAAAAAAGGATATTGTCCTGTGAATTATTACGACATTACATTACAAGAGGGCACCAGTGCAAACATTGCTACTCGTATCAACGATACATCATATATAATCAGAGATTTAGAACCATATACAAAATACTACATTGAATTCAGAGTGAAAACAAAAAACTTCCAAATACAATTTATGACACTGAAAGGAGGTAACTGTTTAACATTAAACACTAATTCTCTAATTACAAAACAAGAAATAACTGCAGATCCAACCTAAATATTTTTTAGATCTAGGTCCAGTTTTAAACTTAGCAGCATATTCTTTTGATGGTGACAAGTTGTCTTTACGATGGAGAGATCCCGAGATAACCAGAGGAGCACCAATTGAGAAATATTCAATCACAATATCTGATGAAAACAATAGAAATACAAGAACAACCACTGTATATAAATCTGAGGCATCTTGCTTATTATGGGATGGATATTTATGTTCGACAATAAAATCTCTTGATTCAGACGTATACAAAATGAGGTATGTTTGACACATTTATCACAAATTATGAACACACATAAAACACTTGAATCTGATTTAATTCTGAGCTTTTTTCTTACAGGTTCGTGCCGTATCAAAACTTTATAAAGGCGACCCAACTGTGATAGATATATAATCCTCGAACAAAGAAGTATGTTTTTTTAATTAATTTTAGAATTTACAAAATACAAGTCAAATTTGTAATTCAATTTGAAACGTTTAGTTGACTTAATATATGTTATTTGTCATGTTTTATTAATTAAACTGTTACTTTTCTACAACTAAATTAGTTAAAAATCATAAGTGTATCCTTATTAACTTCCCGAAGGAGAAGTTTATGTTTCAGAAATAAATTGGAATTTATAATTTTAGAACCTAGTGCACCATTGAATTTGCGAGTTGACCCAGATCATCATGACACAATAGTTTGGGAACATCCTTGGATTCCTGGTGGAAAAATTGAACGTTTCCAAATATCATGGACACTACGGTCATCTGAACTACTGATTTATCCAAGTAGTAATACATTTCATTGGAATGTTAGTGTATTTGAAGATAAAAAACAATATAAATTCAAGGTGATGTATTTCATTACTGACTATCACTTTAAATTAATTAAAGTTATGCAATTTGCTTTATTTTATTTAGTTGAAAGAATTATCTTCTGCCAGTACTTATAGTGTTAAAGTTGGAGCATGTAATTCCTTCGAAGGAGAAATGGCGGAAATTAAATTGAAGACACCACTTCCAGTTCCAAATCTTAATGTAGAATTGTACGCAACACGACTGGATGCAAATAGAATAGAAATTAATATTCCTCTTAATACAAATAGTTTAGCAAATTCAACTAAAAACAGGTACAATAATAGCAACAATAGACAATGTTGTCCAGGAGTGATATATGGATTATATTTATCAGTGGTTACTATGTGGTCATCCGAGAACCTATGAGTGATAATGTTTCTGAAGACAAAAAAAATTATCACAACCAACAAGAATCTTCATACAAAAAGATATTTCAAGAGGCCGCAGCAGCTGAGAAATCTGATTACGCAACATGGATAGCAAAACGGATGCATATTGTAAAAAATTGCTTCTTACCTAAATTAGACTTGATAGGTTCAAGTTAAAAACTTAACTCATTTGCAGGCAGATATCCTAATAAATCAAAGAGTATTGATTGGCACAAATTCGATTGATGGTGACTTTATGGATTTCGTCTTGTCCGAAGAAACAGGCTACAAAATATCTGTAGTCTTTTATAATACCGATGGTGAGAATTATACATACAAGACCTTGTTCAATGAAAAAATTATAGAAATCAAACAAAGTTCTTCCTTATGGTACCTCCTGCTTTTGCTGATTCCAGTTCTGGCAGTCGTCGTTTTTGTTTGGTAAGTACGAAGTTTATAGAAATACAAATAAGTATTTCTAGCTTTGATTACTGAGGTATTCTAACTAGGTATAAACACGAAAAAACGAATGCAATTCAAAACGATGGAACAGTTTATAATGCCTCTTTGCCTCTTATAAATAAGCAAAATATTCTAAGTCATCCAGTAAGCGAAAAAGATTTTGAAGACTACGTCAGAAGATCCTTATTGGACGGAACTCTGGACAAACAGTTCAAGGTTTAAAAACCCTTCTTAATGCTATTAGCACAGTGTGATCAAAAACACAGGGTCACTTGAAAGATTTTTACAATTTTTTTTAATAATACGTCTTTAATTTCAGGCAATTCCTAAAAAGTTTGATTATTCCGTTTCGAATGCACTTAAACCACAAAATAGGGATAAAAATCGATACATTCACACCTTGCCTTGTAAGTTTCGATATTAATATTTATAACACGATATTCAATTCACAAGTTTTCTTATTCCATTCTAGATGATTGGACGAGTGTAAGATTGGATCCACTTCCAAACGATCCTTGGTCTGATTACATAAACGCAAATTACATTGATGTAAGTTTAAAAATTTCCACACTTTTTTGGCAAAATCTAAACTAACATAATACTCAATATGTAACCTTTTTTAGGGTTTTGAAAAATCCAAGGAATACATTGCAACTCAAGGGCCAAAGGAGAACACTGCCTACGACTTCTGGAGAATGATTCTGCAGGAAAAAGTTCCAGTCATCTGCATGTTGACACAATTACAGGAAAAGAATTTAGTAATGATGCAACATTATAAATTTGTTGCAACAACTGATGATTTCTTGATGGTTAAAATTAATTTCAGGACAAATGCTTCCAATATTGGCCTCCAATAGAAAACGCATGTAAGCTATATGGAAATATTACGATAACCAATTCCGAAACTATAAAAATGAGCGGAGACTACATAGTCAGGAAATTGTTGATCAGTTCTGAAAATGAGCGATCTTCAGTTAGTACATAGGGATGATATTCTTATGTTATTAAGAAACAAGTAAAAACTGTTCAATTTTAGGTTTTGCATCTGCATTACACTGCTTGGCCCGAACATGAAACAACTCGTTATGCGGATTCTCTTGTTCCATTGTTGACAGAGTTTCAGAAGGTTTCATCCCAAAATGGTCCAAAAGTAGTTCACTGCAGGTTAAATTTATTTGGATACTCAATATAATTTGTGATAGTTTTTAGTATATTTTGTATTTTGCAGTGCCGGCGATGGCAGAACTGGTACTTTTATTCTGGCAGATATTTGCGTCAAGATGGCTCGAGCAACTGGTAAAATAGACGTTTTGCATTATTTGAACCAAATTCGAAAACAAAGAGCAAAGCTCGTTAATTTTGAGGTAAAACGGATGCTCAAAATAATTTACTTTTATATTACCTAACGGATTTCTTTAATCCAGAGTCTATACAAATTGGTGCACATGACGGTTCTTGAAACTCTTTTCGGCAAACCGACTGCCATACCGTGTTTTCAATTAAAGGAAGAAATTCAACAAATGAGAACAATCAATACATTACTCGATCAATGGATATGTTTGGATCAAACATCATGGAAAGATGATTATATAACAGGCATCAAAGACAAACCATCAGCAAAAGAAGTTTTAAGGCCGGAAAACAGAAACACTATAGTAGCTGGTATGCTGTCAATATGATCATCACTTGAATTAATTCTAAAAGTATATGTATCACAGGTAAAAAAGGAAGGGTCGTCATCACACGAGCGATTTTAGCAAATCCTGATTCGGATTATATAAATGCAGTACATGTGGATGGATTCAAAACCAAGGAACAGTTCATCGTCACACATTTTCCTTTGGAACAAACTGTTGACGACTACTGGAGAATGATCTTTGACAAGAGAGTCAAGATTGTAATCGTATTTAACGAAGTTGATGTAACGGATCCTGTAAGTCAATCACTGAAATAGTGTTCTAACATTCATATTACAGTAAAAATTATGTTATTATAGACAGTGGTCGAATTCGTACCAACTCGTATCAACCAAGAAATTAAACCATCACCTCGTATTACTATAAAAACTTTGAACAAGAACGATAACGACTTATGCACAGTCTACAATGTACTTGTGAGCAATGAAAAGTCACCAGAAAGTCATCCAGAAGTCAAGGTGATGCAATGGAAAGGTTGGAAAAGTGATGAGACTTTACCTTCAGGAGATGCACCTCATGGAACTAACATCCTTGTCCAATTGTGGGAAGTGGTTAGAGACGAAATTCAAGGGAGTGAATTTGAAAAGAGTCCTATTCTGCTGACTTGCTAGTAATATAACAGTACAATTTAATATGATTTATTACTAAAATATATTTTATTCAATTATTATTTTCAGTGATGGAGCAACTGCTTGTGGCCTTTTTGCAGCACTAGTATTTGTCATTGAAAAAATGAGGATCGATGGCGAATGCGACGTCCCTCTCGCCTTGAGAACCATCAGGAAATACAGGAAGGAATTTGTTCGAAAAGAAGTAGGATTTTTTTTATCCACATTGATTCTACTATAAATAGTTCTCTAAATCTTTATATCTTTTGCAGGAACAGTACGAGTATTTATTGGAAGCTGCACTCGATTATCTCGACAAACCCGAAGACAATGTAAAATATTTATAGATACTCAAATTAATCATTATTTCAGACTTCTGTAATAAATGTAATTTACAATATTTTAAAACTAAGGTCATTAACTAAGGCACCCAAATAATATAATGTATGGTAATAATGATATCGATAAAAATATAAATTTATGTGCTATGTACAAGTGCTTTTATTATATTCTACACATTTTTGAGGTAATATTTTGGGAATTATTTAATCTTTATTTCTTTTTTAATTTCTTTTGCAATTAATTTATCACTGAAGCTCTTTTAATAATAAATCAGTTCACCCAGACTATTTACCAGAAAATATTTTTGAACTCAATTTGTTTTCAAAAGTACAAAGTATGAATTCTTTTTGCAAAATTTCTTCTCATCTAATTTGGGTTTATCCTGAATGCTTTTTTGTCATTTTTTTCAAAGTCAAATTTCAGAAAAATGTTTGGATATAAAGTACAACAAACAAACTAAAATTTACCCTCAAGGGTGACCCAGAACTCAACGTCAATCCAAAGTGATAGTGTTGATTGTACCTATCATACGGTAAAAATTAAAAAAAAAACGTAGTTTGAAAAATATGAGCCTTTAAGTACAACCAAAAACTTTGATCAAACTGTGACCATTTATTTATATTTTATATACCCGCAAATTTTTCGAGAAGTTTCAGTAAACGAGTCAATAAAACAAAAATAAATTTTGTGATTTTAAATGTTTACATGAAACAACAACTATAATTATGTTAACAGACAGATAAGTACGGTGCAAAATTTTAAGAAATAAAATAAATATAAATTTTCAGTGAAAAAATATTATCGCATTTGCTAATAAATGATACAGTGCTTTTTAAGTCGAAATGTAAATTCAAAGTAATAAAAGAAATTTCGAACAGAAGTTCCAGGTACGATACCCATCTCGGACAGCATGATGTCAAGCAGTAGTGACATTGATTAAATATATAGATAATTATAGAAATTGATAAATATATTTAATATAATATTTATATAAAATAAGCAATAAAAAGCAATTGCTTTATTAGTAGTAAATTATGTTAAAAAAAATTCTATTTGCACAACAATTAATACTCTCGAGAAAAAATGACTTTAAAATACAAAATCTTCTGACCATTGTCAAAATTTTGAAAATATCATTATTAATGAAATAATAAATATTTCTAAGTATATTATCTATCATTTTTCGATTGAAAGAAATTCGATATCTTATATCGAACAAATAATTAAACAATAACGTTTTCTGAAGAAATCAGTCCACAGTTTTTATAACAAGATAATATTACAAATAAGATAAAATCTCGCAATGTTTATCGTTTATTTTTAGAAATATCAATAATTGCAACAATCTCTTTTTTATCATTTATATTATCATCGATTTATTGAAAATATTGCGATATTAAAATTACTTCGAAATCAATGTGTTATATATAAATATATATTTGAAATAATTTTTTGCAGCCCGATCGTCGAATTAAAAAAAGATTAAATATCATAATTATTTATTCCATTAAACGTTTCGACACTTGATGTGTGTCATCATTCAGTAATCCAAAAAACATATTACATAAATACAAAAATTGATAAAAAATATAAATATATAAAAAGCAGAAAATTATATACATACAAAACCAAGAAAAACACAGAAAAAAATAATTATGTAAAATTTATTGAACACTAAAATTGTGTATTAATGTTATATATTTATATATTTATTTATAGTGCAATATTCAATCATTTTGTATATTTATATATATTTATTTATATTTATAGTTCGTTATATCTCTTTCTCTGTTTCTCATTCCTTTTTTGTTTCTTACACCCCGCATCCACCCACTCTACCGCACGTGCTCTTTTTAATTTCTCTCTTTATTATTTAATTATTAGCAGATGTTCTTTTGCACAAATTTAGTGTTTAATAAATTTTATATAATTTTTGTGTAGTTTTCCTGGTTTGGTATGTATATATTTTTATCCTTTTTATATTTTTATATTTAATATCAACTATTGTTATTTATGTAATAGGTTTTTTTAGATTACTGAATGATGACACACATTAAGTGTCAAAACGTTTAATAGAATAAAGATTTTTTTTATTTTAACCTTTTTTTAGGCCGACGATTGGGCTGCAAAATACTTCAAATAATATATATATAATATATATATATATATATATATATATATGTATAGATGAGTTGTAAATTAATTGTGAAATCTGACAAATAAAACATATATAAACAAACTAAATAAACATTTGTTCCTCGAACGATAACATATAAATATCAACATTGTTTATTGTTAAGTGAATCATTTATCAATCCATTCCTCCTGCCAGCAGATGACTAAATTGTCATCATTTTTTATATAATGTAATTTTTTATCTTATCACAGTGCAGTCTAGTGATATCAGCCCCACCTCAGTAATCGGCAACTTTTCTCGAAATAATTTGTTGAAATTGAAATCGCAAAAGATAACACCGGCGACGAGACATCAAATGACAATTTTGCAAAATGTCTCTAAATGGAAAGTACTACTGGTGAAAAACAGTGAAGAATTGAAAATTAAAGTTTAAATTGAATAGTTGGTGCTTATGAATTTTGAAAATATATCAGTTGGAAAATGGGATATCAAATTCTAATTGTCTTCATGTAAGTTCTGTATAATTTGTTTACATTTATTTATAGAGCAAGATTCAATCATTTTGTACATAACTATTTTCCATTGAGAACTTCCCAAAGGAGAAGTTTTGTGTTTATCTAGTAAATGTGACTTTTTGTGATTTCTCGACGTTGCTAGTCACTCTGAATCGAATGAGACCAAATTTGAAATTTGTGTGTTCGTTTGAGCCGATTTTTGACCCCAAATTCTCAAAAACGGCTCAAAAACCGATTTCAAAAATTCAAAAACCATTGTATGTTACTCGATACGAATTCGCGTTTACCTCCAACTGATATCTCACAAACGGTTTTTACATTTTCTAAATTCAAATAAATAGTTTCTTTAAGATATTAGATAATAAATTGTTTGATTGATTATTACTTAAAAAAAAACCTGAGAATGCATAAAATTCCCAAATCAAATTTTATGATCAGATGTAAGGTGGATTTGGTTTCACAAGCAAAATAAATCGCACGAATACAAATTGTGATAAATTAACACTTTTTTCAAATATTTTATTTGTCTTCATTATATTTGTAATATTTATCTCGACTCACACATTCTTCAATCATAATCAAATACTGTAATCATTTCTAATTTTAAACATTTCAGTCTTTTTTACAAGTATTAGTGTTTTTAGGAAAAAAATAGGAATATAAATATTTATTTATAATAATGTTTTGAACCAGCTGCAAGTGGCATATCGACTTAAGGCAAGTTTCATAAACTTCCCAACTTGATAAATAATAATTAAGATTCAAGAACTATATAAAAATTTCAACTGTTTATTTCAAAATTAGATTAAATGTTTAATTATAATCAATCGGATTTCAAATCAAATTTACAATATTTGTAATAGTGTAAAGTATATAACATAGTATGTAAAATTGTATTATTATTAATATTTTAAATTTATTTCACGTGAGGTGAGGCTATAAAATTTTAGGGTATTCATTAAAATCATGAACCTTATAACCATGAAATAAAAATATATTTTTTAAATATTAATTACTATCATTGCAGAAAATCTAATCAGCGTAAATTCTTTTCATTTTTTTAAAATCGAAAACATATTTTATTATAAGAAAACGTCAACTAAGGGTCACACAATACTTTCTTCAATTTTAGTGCCAAACGATTCAGAATGACTTGAAACATCGAAGAAATTTTGCAACTGCCGAAAATAGGACCTCTTTGATAAGTTAAATTTTATACTGCCAGAGTGAATTTTAATACAAAAAAAGTATCATGTCATGATATCAAGTGTGATAACTAGACTTATCAGAATAACATCAATAAATTGATCAATCTTTTTTTTTTTAAATTGAGAAAATATTTAATGATTTTTCTCATTTGTATATTAGTTTTAGCCATTATACAAGTCTCATACTTATAAATATGATACTACTGATGCTTATATACCTACTCCAGTATAGTTTTAACCCTTTCCACTCGCGAATTTCAGAATTATTACCGAGCATACGAGTGGAAAGGGTTGAAATAACTTTTCTCTTTTTTGATATTTAAAGGAAAGATAACAAACAGCTAGAAACGTATTGAACTTTTTCACACACGGTTTGAAATAGATTGTAACAATACCACTGGATAAATTCTATTTTGGTTCTAACTTTATCAAAAAAGAAGACTGTAAAAATTTATTGACTTTATCATGAATTTGAATGAATGAAATTAAATTACATCCCCAGTCAGAAAAAAACTAATTGTTCATCATTAAAGAATGCTTGGAGTTTTGAAATAATTTTTGGAATTATATTTTTCAACAATTATTTTATATGTATTATATATTCTATAAGTTATAAAAAGTTTGTGTAAAAGTTTAAATAAAAAAAATAATAAATGTAAAAATGTTTTTACGTAATTTTAGGTATCAACCAAGACTTTTTTTAATTCTGTAATATCACAAAAACAGAAGAACTTAATATTTAGTTAATATAGTAGAACTTTCTTCTTATTGGGTTAAGAGAAATAACGCAAGTGAATGAACTTTAATTAATAGTGAAAGGCAAATGGTATCAATTAAATTTATTTTGTTCAAATATTTTCTGTATCTTCAATATATGTATATTATAATAAAACACTAGGTTTACGGCAACCACCACTTTAACCAAATTCGAGCTTTGAAATAAAATGCTGAAGAAATTGCAATAGTCTTAAATAATTTGTGTCGTAAATTACAATTACCGATAGTTTTTAGTTTAACTCATAGTCTTTGAAGCAAAGACCGACACAAAACAAGTCGTCCATGAACGACATCGGTACACGCTGTTCATCACGCGGATGTCGTCCATGGACGACTCTTGGTATTAAATATCTGAATTAAATAAGGGTATATTGAGTATTATATATTATATATTATATATATTATATAATGTTTATTACTATTATTCATTTTTATCAATGTAGTGCGATACAATTCTGGTTTAGTTCTTCCTATGCTTTCGAAAGTGGTGCCTTTGTTGGCACTAATGGTAATGACCATGTTTGTGTGACCACTGGAGAAGCAACAACATCAGCAGTTGCATGGAATACATTCGTCAACCCCAAAGAAGGTTATAAAATTTATTATAAATTAAATAATTTTATTGCTGTTATTAAATAAAAATAATGGATTATTAACGTCTACCATACTTGTTTGAGAGTTATGTTAATTTTATATATTTTATCCTTTTATATATTGTCAATATTTTTTATGTATATAAGTATACATTTCAAGAAACATATTCGTAACAAATTTTAATAGATTACAACTAAAGGGAAAACCTTATTAGTTATCACTTGTTTATAAGATTGTTGTTGGTAAATGTGCAGCATATATTAAATATTGATGATTATTAATTATTTTCTAAATCGTTAATGGTTCAGAAATTCATTCAGTTGTAAGAAAGTGACATCGTAAATTTTTATGCAGCTATGTCTTCTCATCGAACAGATACCAAACATGTGAAATATTCGCCGAAGCGTTCACAAAATCTTTTATGGGAACACGAATTGTATGACAGCGTCTGGCAAAAGGCAAACTCCACTAAATTTTACTTTGCGCCAAGGACTGATTCTGCGTGGAATGGTTTTGTATAATTATAGTTGTTTTGAATAATATCCTACTGCTATTTTTTTAAACTAACATAATTTTTAATATACCATTTAATTAATTTCACGTAAACTTAAATTCAACTACGTTATTTGAAATAAAAATACTTGCATTTTCAGAGTTCGAAGAAATGAGGATGGAACCTTCAAATGTAAAAACTCTTATAAATTTTCCCAAATATCCAATCGATAATCAAGGAATGTGGATAAGTGCTTCGTTTAAAGTTAAATCCGATGCCCATGTCATGTTTTGCGAAAATGAACATTTCAGTAAGAGCACATGTTACATGATCATAATATCAGGATTCAAAAATACAAAATCTATAATTCGAAAATGTGAAAATGGAATTCCACCAATTTACTCTAGCGAATGCAAAAATGGAACTGAAAAAAATCACGCAATTGTAAGTTTCTTATTATATTGATGAAGAATTCGTATAATGCACTTTGAAAATATTATGTCTATTAGTAAAATATAATTTTTAGCCACTTCTGAATGATCGTCATTGGAATCATTTCACTTTTTCGATACATACCGAACCTAACAAAAGTACCGAATTTAGAGTATTCTCACAAAACAATGAAACAGGAGGAATCGAACAAATATTAAATTATAATGACATGGATAGTCCTTTTAATATTAAATGGTTTGGCGTAAAAGGTTATAAGGATCCAGGGTTATGGAAACTGCACGATTGTAAGTTTTTAGAAATAATAAGTTAGAATAAAAATGATGATCGCATGTTTTGAAATAATTTTGTGTGCGGAATCAAAAATTGAATCAGATATAAATTTTATTAAGTTATACTTATGATTATTGAACACAAAACTTGTACGCAATGCTACAAAAGCTATATACATCTAACATCACGCATTTTTTACATTTTAATTTTTTTTGTCTAATTTTTGTTAAATCTTTTTAGGAACCTTTATAGTATAAGTTAGTTTTTTCTTCAAAATCTAGAAACAGAAATAAATTTATTTTTGAAACTATTGTTTCATTTAATTCTTGATTTAAATTATCATTATACAATACAATTTACTTGACGTTGACTCGTCTTAAAATAATATGCTATATTTTTATTTATAGCAACAATAATTTCGGTAAGAATGCCAAAACAATCAGAATATTTATTTGAAGATCATTTAAATTTTAACGTAAGAGATGGTAAAGTTTGTCTGAAGATGACGATGGCCCTTTGTCCAAAATGCAGTTTTCAGTTGCAGCTGAAAAATCAGCATGGAAATATATTTTCTTCAAAGACAATCCGCGGCGAAGAAGTATGTTTTTAATATGAAATGTGAATCATTACAAAATAAAAAAAGTATATTTTAGATCACGGATGAATTATTGCACATGAGGGAAAATATTTTTCTATTCGATGTCACCGATAGGAAACCAATGGGAAGGTATAAACTGAAATTTAGTACAACTGCAAACGGAGAATCTAATGATGCTTTTTGGGCAATAAGTGATATTAGAAGTTGTAGTATAGGTAAATATATTTTATTCAACAAATTACATTTTATTGAATTTAAACCAGTATAATTTTTATTGTTGTAGATGAATACAAGTTTTTACCATTCAAAGGCCTTCTTTATCTAACTGATACACAGTGTCTACTTTTGAATAAAACTATAATGGATACTTTATCAAATTATAATTTGACAGAACATTTAAGAAAAGATGGACCTTTCGATTGTTCCGAATGGTTTGATTCAAAAGCAAATTGCAAAGGAATTCGACTCAGATCATTAGATGGAAATCAAACCAGTTGCATTCCCGGATACTACGGAGCAGATTGCAAAAGTACTAAAAATCAAAATAATACTAAAATTCTTTAAATAATAGATATTATAATTTAATATCTCTCTAATGATTAGAGCATGGTTTTAAGTAAAACTTACTTATCATTTCTTTAATAATTTATTACATTTCTACAAAATTGCAATACTAGAAACTCACACAAAAATCATCATAACATTTTTGATATAAAGATGAATTTTAATATTTTAGCTAAAACTATGGTTGCACAGAAAATTAACGCCACAGAGCCAAATTATTCAAAAATGAAAATTCGACTCAATTCATTAGATATTATTGGAAGTTGGGCAGATTATATGACATTGCAATATCAGGTGAATGATGGAAGTTCATCTGGAAGTCCTTGGAAAAATATTGGAGATCCAGTGCCAATCTCAAAATATAACGAAACAAATATAAATGTACCTGATAAAATAGCAAGAGATAGTTTGAGTATCCATAATAATAAGAAGGAAATATTGTTAAGAGTTTTGCTGCTTCTGGATGGAAAAAATGAATACAATGATTATGTACAAGGGTCAAGTGTGGTAGTGACATGTGACAGTGCAGTTGGTGGTAGAGGTATTACGTGTTCAAAATTTGTTTAAATTTTAAAATATAACATATGAAAAACAATAAGATCATTAATGAAAATGTCAATTTTGACAAACATATTCGCGTCTAATTTTTGCTCTGTTTTTATATTATCATCGTTAATGGAAATGAAACCCTTTTTTCATTGTAATGGCTATAAAGCGAATAGCAGAAAATAATATATATATATATATTATATATATATATATATATATATATATATATATATATATATATACTGATGATAATAATTTATTATTTTGTCGGATGCATGTTATATATATATATATATATATATCTTGATATTGTATATTTATTTGATTATATATATATATATAATTTTTCGATATTAATATCTCGTTTTTTAGACCTTGAGTGGAGACAAAACATATTCTACTATTTTTTACTTTTTCTTATTAATTTTTATTTTTGTAATTTCGCACAGCTTGAAGAAGAGCAATCTCTGTATTTTTACCAAGATGTTCACCTAAAAAAGAATAACTATACATACATACATACATATACACACACACATATATATATATATATATATATATATATATATATATATATATATTACTAACATTAATTGATGATGGTTATTAATGTTAGTCAATAGTTTTTAAAAAAACATTGTCTTTGACAGAATAAACCTGATGATGGAACGTATCTAGTTCCGAAACGTCGTTATTAAACATCTTCAAAAAACAAAAAATTGTTTTTTATTATTGCATTTACTGCTCGGAAAAGAAACAATCAATATATTGAAAAAATCCAGGACTTATCTATTGAATATATATATATATATATATATATATATATATATATATTAACCAGTGTACATATAAAAAAAATAAATATATGCAAATAAATGTTACAGGAATTGTAACGGAACCGACAAAAAATGATGTAAGAATAGCAATGGTAAGTAAGTGATTAAATTAAAATGCAAAATAGATCTTAAAAATAATTTTTAAAATTGATTAATTCTTAAATCTCGAAACAGGATACTAAATTGTTAAGTTATTGTCCTTTGGATTATTATGATACCATTAAAATAAAAGGAGATACAAAGGAAAACATTGCTACTCGATTCAACAATACCGCATATATAATTAGAAATTTACAACCTTATACAAATTACACCATCGAATTCAGAGCAGGAACAAAGTACTTCACAAAAGATTTTATGACTCAAGAAGGAGGTAACTGTTTAACATTGACTATTAATTCATTTATTATAATAAATTTTATTGCAGATCTAATTCTAAATATTTTTCAGAACCTGGACCAGTTTTAAACCTGACTGCGTATTCTTTTGATGGTGACAAGTTGTCTTTACGATGGAGACCGCCTGTCAAAACTAGAGGAGCAACAATTGAAAAATATTCAATCACAATATTTGGTGCAAACGATAAAAATATAAGAACAACCACTGTATCTAAATCTGAGGCATCTTGTCCATTATGGGAAGGATATTTATGTTCGACAATAGAAAAACTGGATTCAAGCCTTAAAAAAGTTGAGGTAAATTTGTCACATTTATGAGAAATTATTAAAACACTCAAATATAATTTAATTTTGAGCTATTTTTTTACAGGTTCGTGCCGCGTCAAAACTTTATGAAGGCGATCCAACTGTGATAGATGATATAATCCTCGAACAAAAAAGTATGTTTTTTTGATTTAATTTTTACTTTTCAAAAGTATTTACAAATTTTAATACGAAATACAATTTAAAATATTTCAATCTTAATAGAATCTACTCGCAAAATATCATAATTTAAAAATACAACAGCCTTTGAACTTTTCAACTATATAATATTTTAATGGACAGTTTCAGACATTCTATTTATAATATGAATAGAATGTCTGAAACTGTCCATTGAAATATTTTATAGTTGAAAAGTTAAAGTGATGTTGTATTTTTAAATTATAATATTTCACGAGTAGATTCTATTAAAATAGAAATATTTAAGACAAACTGTATGCAATACAGTGCTCTAGATATTTAAATTTTGTATCTAGAATCCTGTATTGCACACAATTTTTTTTAAATATTTCTTTGGTATCTATTTCTTCTTAGGTATTTCTGAATTGAATATTTGTCAAATTACAACATTAAACTTATACTAGAATTTAAAAAAATCTTTCAAATTTTATTGAAGATTAGTCAAATTCTTACTAAAATTACTAGATTGAAAAAAAACTTCTAAATTATCTAAATATTTTATAATAATTAGATGAATGTATGACAAATGTTTTATACTGGATTTTACTGTTTGCAATACACACACACACACACATACATATATATATATATGTGTGTGTGTGTGTTTGTGTATATAATTTTTGTCATAATTTTAATGTTGAAATATGTGAGCCAAAATATTCAGGGCAAAATATTATTATATTTTTAATTTAAATTTTTGTCATAATTTTAATGTTGAAATATGTGAGTCAAAATGTTCAGGAAAAAATATTAATTTTCTTTTTAATTTAAAGATTCTTTAGTATTAGATATTCAGTATCTAATCAATAAGTTTAGTATCTACCTTTAGAAACGTATGCCAGATTAACAAAACTTTTAAATTGCCTACTAAATTAAAAATAATTAGATTCATGTAAGACAAATGAATGACAAATAAATTTTGTGACAGTTTTAATATTGAAATACGTCCAAACCTTTAGAGCAATATATTAATTATTAATTTCTAAAATTTAAACATTGTTTAGTATTTTTATACGTTTAGACATATTATCTTAAAAATAGTAAATTGGAATGTTTCTTATTAATTAACGACAATTCACAATAATACCACTGGACTATTTGTTGTTAATTTAAATAAAAAAAAAATCGGTCAACGAAATTGTAAAATTCTGAAAATTGTATTTGATGTATAGCCCTAAATATTCTATTATAAGAATAAGTAAGTAATTTCAATGTTTTTTAAAATGCAGAACACCTTTCTAGTCATAGTTTGAAAAAGTTTGAATTAAAAAATGGCATATGCCCAGTTATTTAAAATACTTAATTATTTTTGCATTTTTTTATAAACGTTTCGGATACTAATTCGACGTCTCTTCAGTTGACAAACACAAATTATTTGACAAGAAACTAATTCATACAAAATGAACAAAAAGCATATATAACAATAATTGTTAAAATGAATTATATTTTTAATATAAAAATTTAATTTAAAGTAATATCTAACCGACAACTATCTTGCAAGGATATAACTAAAATTTTCAATACATAGTTTTATATTAATACTAGCTGACTCGGCGAACTTTATTCCGCCTTAATGGCAATAAATAAGCAGTTTTTTTTAAATTGGAAAAAATACCAACAAAATATAAATTAACCAGAATTAATATATAACTATATACAATTTTATTACAAATTTTGATGTTATGTTAAAAAACTATTTAAAAAACGGGATAAAATGTGTCCTATGTCTTTCTTCTGGCTCTAAACTACCTCCCTGCCAATTTTCAGCTAAATCGGTTCAGCCGTTTGTGAGTTATAAGAGTAACTAACACAATATTTTTTTTATATATATAGATGTATTAAAATATTGTAAAAAATTGAACAATTTATTTAATATTTAACTTATTTTTTTAGAACCAAGTGCACCATTGAACTTGCATGTTGACCCAGATCATCATGACACAATAGTTTGGGAACATCCTTGGATTCCTGGTGGAAAAATTAACCAGTTCCGAATATCATGGACACTAAATTCATCTGAGCTACTCTTTACTCCTGGTAGTAATATACCAAATGAGAATTTTATAGTATCCAAAGATCAGAAACAATATACATTCAAGGTAACTTATCTCATCAATGCCTCATTGCCAACTTATTTAATTTTTTTTAAATATTTAGTTAAAAGAAATAGCTTTCGCCAGCACTTACAAAGTAAAAGTAAGAGCTTTCAATTCCCTTGAAGGAGATGAGACTGAAATTGAATTAAAGACGCCACTGCCAATCCCAGACTTCAATGGACAATTAGAAACGAAACGATTGGGTGCACATAGAATAGAAATTAATATTCCTCTCAATACGAGTAGTTTAGCAAATTCAACCAAGAACAGGTACAACAATAGTAATAATAGACAATGTTGTCCTGGAATGTTATTTGGATTACATTTTTCAGAGGTTACTATGTGGTCGTACGTGAACTCCAAAGTGAAAATGTTTCTGATGACAAAAAAAATTATCGGGATCAATATCAATCTAGATACAAAAAGATATTTGAAGAGGCCAAAGTTGATAATAAATCTAATGTTGTTGCATGGATAGCAAAACAAATAAATATTGTAAACTGTTCATTACATAACTTATATTGGATAGATTTTGGTAACAACTTTTCCCATTTACAGACAGGAAATACAAGGATAGATCATAAAGTGGTGATTGGCACAGGGATGAATGATAGTAGTGATTTTTACGATTTCGTGTTATCAGATGCAATAAACTACACAATAGCTTTAGTATTTTACAACTTTGATGGTAAAAATTACACATACAAGACTTTGTTCAATGAGAAAATTACTGAAATAGAACAAAGTTCTTTAGCTTCCTTATGGTTCCTCCTGCTTTTGCTGATTCCCATTTTGGCAGCTGCCATATTCATTGCGTAAGTAAGAAAAATATTTATATTATAAATTCCACACTTAAAAGAATTTTCTTGATAGTTGAAACTAGTGAATTTCCTTAAACAGTTAAAAATAGTAAATTGTTCATATAGAGGCAAGATAATTTTTCAATTACTATACAATATTAGTAACAATTAAAAGCTATATTAACAGAAGATAGGACTTAATATTAGTACGCTTTGCTTGAAAAAAAAAGTACAAAATTATCAGAAAAATTCAAAATACAATATAGAAAAATTTAATTTTCTCAAAAAAGTCTATTTTTTTTTCCAAAAAAATTAAAATTCACAAAAATCTCATTATTTTCAAAGTTTTCAAAAAATTTTAAAGGTTTTTTAAAAATTTTAATTTTCGGTACGGGAAGTTCCAGCAGTTTGACTTAAGGCACGATGCCATGCACCACTGGTTTTTGAAAATATAATAAACTATTTTTTTATATGAACAACTTTTACTTTTCTCATAATAAAAACAAATTTAAACACTAGAATCCTTCTACTAGTTGGTCACCATATATGCATGATTTATATAAATATTCGGTTTATACTCATATTTATAGTTTCACAAAGTAGCTTATAAATTTACAAGATCGGTCCTGCCGTTTAAAAAAAAACATCGGCGAAAAAGTCAAATTTCATATTTTTAACTTCCCGTAGGGTAAGTTATAGTAATCGCAAAAAAATCGAAAATGAAAATTTTTATATATCTTTACGTTTCAAAGGTTTCTGAACATTTTGGCATACCTTAGAAAAAATGGATGTATGTGTGTGTGTGTGTGTGTGTGTGTGTATGTGTGTGTATGTATGTACGTGTGTGTATGTATGTGCGGATACAAATTTTCGTCGACGATTTCGGGAACACGGATCAACCGATTTGAATAATTCAAAAAACATTCGATTCGTATTGATAAGGAGACGTTGATTAGTTTTTGGCGAAGGCAGGTCTAGCCGTTCCGAAGATACGGGGCAAAAAGTACCGAAAACGGTAACTCAGTTTTTAAGAGAACGGATCGTCCGATTTGAATAATTCAAAAAACATTTCACTTGTATTGACAAGATGAAGAATCGATGAAATTTTCATGAAGGTAGGTCTAGCAGTTTCGGAGATATGGAGGAAAAAGTAAAAAAATGAGCCATTTGGCGGTCAAAAATGATCATTAGACATATGCTCATCAAATTATCAGATATTTTATAGAGATTTTAACAATAAGTATACATTTTGTCAACATTCCTATGGGTTCCGTACCAATGCTTATGCGTTAGACAGCGACGCGGCGCTTACGCGCTTTATATTTTGGGCCTATGCAGTTAAAGCAGTACGATTGCTTTGAAAAAAGTTCAAATCTTCCACAATATGTCAAAATAAATAAATTTTTTTTTTTCAAAAAAAAAAAAATTAAAAAAAAATTTTTTTTCAAAAAAAGATATTTTTTGTCCAATTTATAGTTTCCCAAAAATCTTATTTTTTCAAAGTAATTTTTTTTTTCAAAAATGTTAATCGTTTTTAAAAAAATTATAATTTTTGGTACGGAAAGTTCCAGCAATTTGCCTTAAGGCACGATGCCTTAATTGCCTTAAGACAGAATTCCACTTACAGCTAGTTCGGAATCGTAATCATTGTATTGGAATTCGATTTAGACATTTTTTAAGTCAGACCAAAAAAAGCCAAAAAAAGAACTATCATAAATTAGTAAATCTGTGGAAAACTAAAATTTCTCCTTCAAGGAATTAATAAAATATTTTCCCATAATATGTCAAGAAACTTAATAAACCTTTTTTGTTTGTCTTAATATCTGATCTAAAATAAGAGAGCAATTTTATCCAAGAATTGATTTATATAATCAACTATTTTCCAATATAAATATTTTAAATATTGTTAAAACATGGTATTTTAAATATTGTTCCCACACTTTTGGAAACTCTGCACTTGTATACGTGAATCACATTTATTTGCAATCACTGTTATCTTATCAATTCTTAAAAACGCATTCATTTGTAAAAATAATCTGAACCACAAAGAATCACTTTCCCAGTTGCTGAATAGAACACATAAAAATGTACTGTAATTACTAGTAAATTTATTATTACAAAAGTGTTAATTCCAATTTTGGTTCCAGGTTCAAGTACAAAAAGCCAGGGTTCTTGTTCAGAAAATCTGAACCCAAAAACAAACACAATGATATGGCATTGACTCAACCAGAACAACAAATTCGTAATACAAGACCGAAAAGAACTGAAGTAAATCGTCCTCCAATAATTGATTTAAATGATGTCCAGAAGCCTCTAATTTCTATCAAGAACGAAACGCCTACAAAAGATGTTCTTAGTCATCCAGTGATGGTGGAAGATTTTGAAAATTATGTTAAGGAGTCTTTATCAGATGGCACTTTGGAAAAACAACACAATGTAAGAAAAATTACATAAATAGTAGTGAAAATAACCAGAGACTGGACCATGATATTGGGATGCTCCCAACATAGCTTTCACTTCCCAGATGGGATAAAATTTTTTGCAGATTTTTTTATTGCTTTTTAAATGATTTCAGCAATGCATACAATAAAAATTCGCTTAAGCAAGCCACCAATATCCAATACAAGCCACCAATATCCAATACAAGCCACCAATTTCCAATACAAGCCATCAATTTCCAATGCAAGCCTCCAATTTCCAATGCAAGCCCCCAATTTCTGATGCAACTCTTCAATTTCCAATGCAAGTCTTCCAATTTCCAATGCAAGTCTTCCAATTTCCAATGCAAGTCTTCCAATTTCCAATGCAAGACTTCAATTTCAAATGCAACTCTTCAATTTCAAATGCAACTCTTCAATTTCAAATGCAACTCTTCAATTTCAAATGCAACTCTTCAATTTCCAATGCAACTCTTCGAATTTTCAATGCAACTCTTCGAATTTCCAATGCAACTCTTAGAATTTCCAATGCAACTCTTCGAATTTCCAATGCAACTCTTCGAATTTTCAATGCAACTCTTCGAATTTCCAATGCAACTCTTCGAATTTCCAATGCAACTCTTCGAATTTCCAATGCAACTTTTCGAATTTCTAATGCAACTCTTCGAATTTCCAATGCAACTCTTCGAATTTCCAATGCAACTCTTCGAATTTCCAATGCAACTCTTCGAATTTCCAATGCAACTCTTCGAATTTCCAATGCAACTCTTCGAATTTCCAATGCAACTCTTCCAATTTCCAATGCAACTCTTCCAATTTCCAATGCAACTCTTCCAATTTCCAATGCAACTCTTCCAATTTCCAATGCAACTCTTCCAATTTCCAATGCAACTCTTCCAATTTCCAATGCAAGTCTTCCAATTTCCAATGCAAGTCTTCCAATTTCCAATGCAAGTCTTCCAATTTCCAATGCAAGTCTTCCAATTTCAAATGCAACTCTTCAATTTCAAATGCAACTCTTCCAATTTCCAATGCAACTCTTCCAATTTCCAATGCAACTCTTCCAATTTCCAATGCAACTCTTCCAATTTCCAATGCAAGTCTTCCAATTTCCAATGCAAGTCTTCCAATTTCAAATGCAAGACTTCAATTTCAAATGCAAGACTTCAATTTCAAATGCAAGACTTCAATTTCAAATGCAACTCTTCAATTTCAAATGCAACTCTTCAATTTCAAATGCAACTCTTCCAATTTCCAATGCAACTCTTCCAATTTCCAATGCAACTCTTCCAATTTCCAATGCAACTCTTCCAATTTCCAATGCAACTCTTCCAATTTCCAATGCAACTCTTCCAATTTCCAATGCAACTCTTCCAATTTCCAATGCAAGTCTTCCAATTTCCAATGCAAGTCTTCGAATTTCCAATGCAAGTCTTCGAATTTCCAATGCAAGTCTTCGAATTTCAAATGCAACTCTTCGAATTTCAAATGCAACTCTTCGAATTTCCAATGCAAGTCTTCGAATTTCCAATGCAAGTCTTCGAATTTCCAATGCAAGTCTTCGAATTTCAAATGCAACTCTTCGAATTTCAAATGCAACTCTTCGAATTTCCAACGCAACTCTTCGAATTTCAAATGCAACTCTTCGAATTTCAAATGCCACTCTTCGAATTTCAAATGCAACTCTTCGAATTTCAAATGCAACTCTTCGAATTTCAAATGCAACTCTTCGAATTTCCAATGCAACTCTTCGAATTTCAAATGCAACTCTTCGAATTTCCAATGCAAGCCTTCAACAATTTCCAACGCAAGACTTCAATTTCTAATGCAAGACTTAAATTTCTTATGCAAATCTTCAATTTCTTATGCAAGCCTTCCAATTTCCAATGCAAGCCTTCCAATTTCCAATGCAAGCCTTCCAATTTCCAATGCAAGCCTTCCAATTTCCAATGCAAGCCTTCCAATTTCCAATGCAAGCCTTCCAATTTCCAATGCAAGCCTTCCAATTTCCAATGCAAGCCTTCCAATTTCTTATGCAAGTCTTCAATTTCTTATGCAAGTCTTCAATTTCTTATGCAAGTCTTCAATTTCAAATAACATTTTATGTTCCAAGATAGATTTAAAGTGTGGAGTAACTAGCTGTATGTGGCCTTGAGGCAAGTTGCCTAAACTTTTTAAGAATATTTTAACCAAAATCGAATTTTGTAACTTAATTTAGTTTCCTTTACTATTCCTCCATAATATTGGAGCAATTGCAATTGCATCAACTTCATTATTGCTAATTTTATTTTCATTCCTGTTAGCTTTTTGGGAAGAGCTTAATAGTTTTACCAATAATAAAAAAATACCTATATTTCTCAATAAATTTCTATTAATTGTAAGTATATATTTTTTTATTTTATTTTTAGATGTTCCCAAGAGATTTGCTGTATCCTGTTACAGTTGGAGCAAAAATTGAGAATAAAACCAAGAATCGTTACATAAATTTAATCGCATGTAAGAAATTATTTAATCAATTTCAGGATCATAATTTATATAAATAAATATAATGCCTTCATGTTTTTTTATTTAAGATGATAGCACCAGAGTAAAATTGCAGCCACTTCCAAACGATCCAAATTCTGATTATATTAATGCCAACTACATTGACGTAAGTAATTATAAATGATATATACTTTTCACATTTTTACTAAAAAAATCACCTTGACAAATTGTTTATTTGGGTAACGACTTAGTATTATATTATCACAGAATTTTAGGTTTTTTTTCGGATAACTTGAAAAAACCATTTCGACACGTTTTAAAGTCTTATTTATTTTTTATTGTTATTGATTATATAATTGGCTCTAATTAATTTGTTAACATGGAAGTATAATCAGTTACAAAACCTCACACTCTGATAAAAAAAGTAAATTTGTGGTCGAAATAGTGGACTTCTGGTCGAAGTCGTCAATTCTGGTAAACATCTAGTCTAACTAATATCAGTTTTCTTTCATTTTTTATCAGTCTTCAATTTTTTAATTGATGTCTTCATTTTCTAGTTTATATTGTTCATTTCTGGCTTCAACTGGCTTCTTTTTTTCTCGAATTTCTTCTTTCATTTCTGATCAATGCTTTCCATTTCTGATCAATATCTTCAATTTCCTCAATTTCTAATCATTGTTTTTAATTTTCTCAATTTCTAATCAATGTCTTAAATTTCTGATCAATATCTTAAATTTCTAGTTTATGTTGTCAATTTCTGGTCGATAATCGTCAATTTTTAGACGATGTGTTCAACTAATAGTCAATGTCTTCAGTTTCTAATATATGTCTACAATTTCTAACCAATGCCTTCAATAATGAAAGTCTTCAATTTCTAATCAATTTCTTCAATTTCTGATCAATGTCTTGAATTTATAATCAATATCTTCAATTTCTAAACAGTGCCCTCGACTTCTAGTCGAAGTTGTCAATTTCTGGTCAATAATCGTCAATTTTTAGACGATGTCTTTAACTAATAGTAGAAGTCTTCAGTTTCTAATACATGTATTCAATTTCTAGTTTCATGTCTTAAATTTCTAACCAATGCCTTCAATTTTCAATCAATGTCTTCAATATCTGATCGATGTCTTAAATTTCTAACCAATGCCTTCAATTTCTGATCAATGTCTTCAATTTCTAATTAATGTCCTTAATTTCTAATCAATGTCTTGGAGTTCTAGTTCAGGTTGTCAATTTCTGGCCAATATCTTCAATTTCTAGACGATGTCTTAAATTTTTAATCAATCTTTTGAATTTCTAATCAATATTAAAATTCTAGTTGATGTTAATTTTTGGCCGATTTCCTAAAATATCAAACGCTTGTATTGACAAAAGAATTGCTTTTGAGGATAAAAAATTATTACACCTTTTTTATTTTTCATAAAATATTTTTGTAATTTTGGATTAAAAATTTAAAAAATTACCCAGGCTAAGCACAGTCTAAGCGCCACTCTGGTACAAATGTTTACCCAAGTGCGTTTAGACTCTTTATGTACAGGAGCACTTTTGCAATTCTGTGAAAACTATTGAAAAATGTGAAAATGCCGCCAAGCTAAGCACATATAAGTGAAAATGTCGCACAGAATTATTTGCAAATGCGTTTAGACTGTGACTATACTTAGCCCTTTTTCAATTTTGTGCAAATTAGGCAACTATTTTTTTTTTAAATTGAATTCGAAATGAAATGACAATTGTTAATGTTCGGTAAAGATAATGCAAAAATAATGAAAGTTACAGTATTTGTAGTAATATATTTGAAAACGTTTAAAATTTCTCGAATATTTCATTACTGTACGGGAAGTTACAGCAATTTGCCTTAAGGCACGATGCCATGCACCACTAGTTTAAATCTATTTCCATTTGTCTAGGGGTTTGAACATCCAAAGGAATACATTGCAACTCAAGGACCTAAAGAGAGTACAGTTTACGATTTTTGGAGAATGGTTTTGCAGGAAAAAGTATCAGTAATTTGTATGTTGACACAGACTAAGGAAGATGGCAAGGTGAGAATAATCAGCAGTCAACTTTTATAAATATATTTCTGAATTATTTCCAGATTCATAATTTAATTTTTCAATTTTAGGATAAATGTTTCCAATATTGGCCAATCACGAAAGGATCTTCCTTGAAATATAATGATATTGTCGTGATAAATGCACATAGTATGGTTTATGCAGATTATGTTTATAGCACATTGCACGTCCAATCCCAGAATTCTAAACATACGGTAAAAAAATAATTACAAATTCTTGGAATCAATTTAAAAAAAATTATTTTAAATCAGGTGGAACATATGCATTTCGTCAGTTGGTCAGATCACGGTGTAACACAGTATCCTGAATCTTTGGTTTCATTTTTAAGGAAGTTTCAAAATTTCGAATCAGAGAATAATCCCAAAATAGTGCATTGCAGGTATTTAGAAGTAAAAATATAAAATTTGTATTTACACCCAAATTTAATCTTTTTCACAATTCAAAACAACAATATCCAACTCAGTTTTTGATGACCGAAATATTTTTTTATTACTTTTTAGTGCTGGTGTCGGCAGAACTGGTACAATAATACTTGCAGACATATGCATCAAAATGGCACAAAAAACCCAAAAAATTGATGTACTATATCACCAAAAACGGATACGAAAGCAGCGAGCAAACCTTGTAGACAACAATGTGAGATCACCAACCAATTTTTAATCACTTCACAATCATCATACCTAACACCCACTATTTTTTTCAGGACCAATATAAATTGGTGCACATGATAATTTTGGAAAGTCTATTTGGTGCATCCACCAGCATTCCTTGTGTGGAATTGAGGAAATATGTTACAAGATTGAAGCATTCTAAAAAAGCTGGCGAGGAATTACGAAAATTGGCAGTCAACTCTTGGAAGGATGATTATACAAAAGGTTCTCAAGATGCTCCAGCTCAACCAGACATTGAGAGAAAGGAAAACAGGAACAGGATTGTACCAGGTGGGAAAATAAAATCAAGATTCAGAATTACAATGATGATGTTTTATGTTGTTTTTGTAGGATGCAGAGGACGTGTGTTCATATCACGTTTTCCACTTTCGAATGCTGATTCGGATTATATAAATGCAGTCGTGGTTGATGGTTTTCGAATGAAGGCCGAATTTATTGCAACACAATTTCCTTTGGAGCACACCATAGGCGATTTCTGGAGAATGGTGTCTGATAAAGGGATCACATTAATTGTGGTACTAAATGAAATTGATACTAACGACAACGTAAGTATATAACATCTAGCTTTGAGATCAACTGAACATCAGTAAAAAAGATTTAACATTAATTTTGCTCTGTTTGTAGACTGTCAATAATTTCATACCAAATGAAGAAGAGTCAATATTCACTTTACCACGAATTTCTGTAGCTTTCGAAGAGATGCAAATTAATGACAACTGCAAAATCACTGATGTGAAACTCCAAGACGCTGCCAAGGTTACAAATACTTCTTTGACATCACATTTTTGACATCAGTCGAATTAATTTTAAAATTTTTTTATTAACAGCCCCGAAAAGTATTGGAGGTTAAGGTTGTGCAGGTGAAAAACTGGAAATCTGATCAAGTGGTGCCCAATAAAATAATACTAGAGATCTTGAACTTCTCAGATGGCTTTGGGAAATTATACAAAAAGATGTTTATGCAAGTGAAAATAATCCAGTTCTACTAACTTGCTAGTAAGTTGGGTAATAGATAATAGATGCGATTTGCATCTAGTAGGTTTACTGGATTTGGGAAACAAATTTAGAGTTTGGAAAACAATCAAATTTTGTAAAAGTCTAATTAGGTTTTTTGTAATTGTTCATCAATTTTTTTCCTATTTTAGCGACGGAGCAACTGCATGTGGTCTTTTTGCTGCAATGGCATTCGTCATAGAAAAAATGAAGTTGGAACAGGAATGTGATGTTCCTTTAGCAATTAGAACTATTCGAAAACATCGAAAGGAATTTATAAATCACGAGGTGAGTTTGATTCGGAGGTGGGTTTATTTGGATAAAATTGAATGCTCATCCAACTTTGTATTTTCAGGAACAATATACCTACTTATTCGAAGCTGCTTTAGATTATTTAGAAACATTTGATATTTATAACAATTTCGATTGAAATTCAATGCATTTATTTAATCTATTTATATTATAATAATAAAACTATGTAAAGTATACCTTACTTGTATTAATTACGAATGTATAATATAGACTGATATACATATATATTGACTTATATTATTCTAATTTGTAAAATATATTTGGAAGCCTGGTGCTTCCTTAAATGTATAAGACATTCTATAAGATAACATGGAAGTGTACCAACATTTTTCAAAAATGAGTCTTTGTTCATTATTTAATTTCAAGAAAAATACTAAAATCATATATTTTTGTTAATTATTACTATTATGTTTATTAGTTGAATACAATAGTTTAATTATTGTATGTTAGCCGAAACGTATTGATTTAAAATAAATTTGTAAAAAAAAGGATTCATACAATTTTTATTCATGTAACACCCAATCGTTAAACGAAACTAATATATCTTATATATAAAATTCTTCTGTAACAATGTAAGTTTCATATTTCCTCCTAAACTATAATTCGGATTTTCATGAATCTTCCTGAAGTTTGTTCGGGAATTTTTTTAGAATGTTTTGATTCATAGAAATATAGTTAAATTGTAGAAATAAATAGAAAAAATTACAAAAAACCGCTTATCATTGTTTGCCCTTGAAAATATTTGAAGCTTAGTTTGACATTAAAAACAATTGAGGACTGTCATTTGCCAAACATTTCTATTCACTTATAGGCTAAGGCAATATTAGAATATAATAAATTCATAATTATGAATAAGGAAAATGTAATGTCTACATTATTAATGCCGAAAAGCAGCTGAGATGTGCCAAAAATCAAATTAATATAAGATGCAAATAATATAACATGCATTTGACAAGTGATGCAGTCTGCGCATGCGTCTGACGTGCGCGTGGTTTGCTTTTGCTTGCAATAATTTTGTTTGCGCACTTTGCGAACAGATTCGCCGTACGAATTCGCGCAAAGAAGCGAGCCATAAGTGATTGCGCTCAAACATATTCAATTTGCAGTCGTTTTGCCTTACTATACTAAGTCGCAATACAAAAAAAATTATTAAAATTCATATGTTTGTCATTGGGTACGGAATATTTACTCAATGGAGCGCTTTGGGTCTGAACTTTTTACTATTTTCCAATTCGTTTGGAATTTTGGAACTAGGTTCACCTTACTCTTCAGAAGTGAAAACAATTTAGACTCCTTTACCACTTCTCGGGTGGATGACATTTCTTTTCAGTGGTGTAATTTTACTTTTTTCAAAATAACGTTGGGTATCGATAAAAGAACTAATTATACGAGAAAAATATTTAATAATGTTTTTCAAAAAAGGAAATACTTTTCAAGTTACTGGCTACTGAATATTTGTTTCTTTTTTGCGTTTTTCATCATTTGTTGCTAACACCTTCAAAAATATACATTTTAACGAAAATCATGTAATGAACAGAATTATATCAATTAAAATCTTAATAAAACGTTATTTTATAGTGTTTTAGGAACATTATTAGGCTAGATATGAAAATGGGTTTTTATAGTACTCAAAATAAGCTTTAAAATGAGTACTTCTGCGTGTAAAATGAGTGAGCTATCATGCAGATAAAGGACGCATGCAATGTTTTTTTTTTTCATTTAAATCAAATACTTTGAGTGCCATATCCACCAAAATTAAAAATAATCGTATTCAATCTAGAATTAACTTGGTTTAAGAGATCTTGATGGATTCTAGAAAATACCACAACTTTAGTACAAATGATTCTTAAAAAACTCATGATTTCATGAAAAAAAAAACAACCAATTTCTCATCATAATACCTCTGAAAGAATACGTATAAAAGTATATATATAAGAAAATTCGAGGTATTTTTCTGACTAATTATTATTGTTTATTATTTTTTCGTTACACAAATATTGATAGATGTATGATTAATTAAGGAGCTGTCCAACCAGAGATCTTTCGAGCCCTTTAACCCTTCGCCGTTTTACAATAAGAGAAGTTACGGTAAAATTAATGATAGAGAAAGTTGTAGCTCATTTAATCACCTTTAAAATAGTGTATTACAAGTTCTGATAAAATCAGAATTAAAAGAGTAATAATCCAATTAATGCTGTGGATGGTGACGGAGTGCAAATTGTTAAAAACATTGAAATTAAGATAAAGATTAGCCTATTTCCAAAATATCAAGTAAATTGGAGCACAGTAAAAAAAATTTACAGAGCAATAATTTTGTTGATCGTAAGTTGAATAGAGCACATGTGAACAGGATTTGACAAATTAATTCACTTCAAATATAAACTTAAGCAATAATGTATATTGATTTATTAGAGAAAAAAATGCAATTTAGATATTAAAATTAGCCAGTTAAAATAATGTACAAAATTATAAAAATTATAGGCAACATTATTGAAGCAATTATTTTGGGTGAGAAAAATAAAAGGTGATATTGCACCTTTGCCGCGAATGCTATATATTAATTCTTTCTGAATTTGTTGTACTTTTTAAAAGATTTCAATTTTCAACATGAGTATCTTATGCTATGACCATAAATCAAAAAAGCAGACGATCATTTTTAGTGTGATAAATTTGGAAAATCAATGTTTTAGTCGTGAATAAACAAAAAATCATTCATTTATACATCCACATCTACAGGTATGGCTAAAATACTATATAACCCTTAAATGCAATAAAATAAATTGAGCTATTGGAAATAAATTTGTTCTATAAATCGCAGTGTATAATTTTTAATATACAATTTTATTGAACATTTTTTAATATTTGTTAAATAAATAATTAAAGTGTTAACTGTGGGAATTGAGAACAATCATTTTATTTGAAACAGTTCTACATTCAACATCACTTATATATTGGTGTAAATAGTAATTCAAAAAACAGTAATTATTATTTTAACTAAGCAGTAAATATTAGTATAAAATATTGAAAAATTGTAGACGTAGGTACAGAACAACGTCTGTCGGGTCAGCTAGTATATATATATATATATATATATATATATATATATATATATATATATATATGATAGTTTTGTCGACGTTGATACATATTTGTAATATTTTTGCAGAGGGCAATATGTGCTCCTTCTACTTAATTTTATTATTTTACACTAATTTAGTGTTCAATCATTTTACATCATAATTATTTTTTTCTGTTGTTTTTCCTGGTTTGGTATGCATAATTTCCTCCTTTTATATATTTATATTTATTATCAACTGTGTATTTATGTTATATGTTTTTTTAGATTACTGAATGATGACACACATCAAGTGTCGAAACGTTTAATAAAATAAATAATTTTGTTATTTAATCTTTTTTTAATTCGACGGTTGGACTGCAAAAATATTACAAATATATATATATATATATATATATATATATACTAGCTGACCCGCAAACGTTTTAGGATGTTGCTATAATGATATATATTAGGATGTATCTGTGTAAGTATGTGGTGTATAAGTGCTAAAGAAAATGAGGTGATATAAACACAATAAAACCTCAAATTTTACTTTTTCCAATATAATTGGCCATATTTTGCTAATACAATAAAACTGGCAGGTTTACCCACTTCGTATGTTCAATATATTTATTGCAAATTCCAATTAATCAGATATTGATTGCGTTTCGATTTATCTTAAAAAATCAAATAACATATAAATATGCAATTTAAACATCAAAATTTCCTAAATCATTCTCAACATTTTCTAATTTCTACGATACTGAAACATGCCACTCTATTCAATAAAACATTTATAGAAATTTAGACAAGGGCCAAGATCAAGTACAAATATCAATTTGAATCAATTTACAGTAAGGGAAGATAATTTTGAAAGAATTTTATTAACATGCTAGATAGCCCGGTGAACTCATTTTTAATAAAATTTTAAAATTTAATTCCATTGAAGTCAACTTAAATATTCCTCTATATTCAAATATTGTTGTTAAAAATTTCTAACTTTACTTGTTTTTGAGATATTGGCAGTGGATCTTTTTACCCACGAACTTTTAAGCTCCGCTCTCCCCTAATGTTTTTTTTTCGACTATATGTTCATTTTTCGCCAGAAGCGAAATTATAAAATATTTTTCAACCGAAAAACAATAAGTTTGTCATTCGAAAGTGACAAATGAGTACAAGTCTTTGAGGTCCACGACGTGAAAAGCGCGGCTCGCGCTTGAAAATATTTAATATCTTTCGATGTAACAAAGCCTCCAACAATTGTAAAAAGAATTTTGTTGCAGAGAAAAAAAGAAAATATATGTTTTTTTTTGGATTGATTCAATTCGGGTAAAGGCCGAGTAAAACCATTGTAAATATTTAAGGGTTGTTATTGTTAAGAAAATTGCAAAACAAAAACAAAAATTTTAATCATTACAAAGTTCACTTCAATATGAGTGTAAAAAAAAAATAATACTGATCGGATCAGCACATCCGGAGATAATTAATTTACCGCAGATGATGTTCATAGAAATTGAGCAAAAAATCCATATTTCAATCGTAAATATTTACGTAAAAAAAGTTTTTTCAGCAAAATCCTGAAATACGTGTCAAATGATTTTATGAATAGTATCTGTAAACAAATTTTCAGATAATTCTAAAATGTCAAGGTTAATTAGTGTCCGGTTTGTAAAAGAATGACCCATATATATATATATATATATATATATATATATATACAGGGCCGGTCCTGGGGTCCTTAGCGCCCGCATGCAACTTTCTGTCCAGCGCCCTCCCCCCCCCCCTATTAATTTTCACCGTCTTAAAAGTTTATCATTAAAATTATATAAATATTCACATATTTTTTAAAATTAATTTTTATTAACTTCCCGTAGGGTAAGTTATTGTAATGGGCCGAAAATCGGAATTGAAAATTTTTACATTTCTCGACGTTTTGAAGGTTTCTGAACGTTTTGGCATACTTCAGAAAAAATGGATGTGTGTGTGTGTGTGTGTGTGTGTGTATGTATGTATGGATACAAATTTTCGCCCACGTTTTCGGGCGTACGGATCAACCGATTTGAATGGTTTAAAAAACATTCGATTCCTATTGATAAGGAGATGTGCTGATTAGTTTTTGGCAAAGGCAGGTCCAGCAGTTACGGAGATAAGGAGCAAAGAGTGCAGAAGATAGAAATTGAGTTTTTTAGAGAACGGAGCATCCGATTGAATGATCTAAAAAACATTCAATTAGTATTGGTTGGGAGAAGGGGTTATTAGTTTTTCGCAAAGGCAGGCCCAGCCATTTCGGAGATACAGAGCTAAATATACAAAAAATGGCAGTTTTTGAGAGAACTAAGCGTCCGATTCAATTGATTCAAAGAACTTTCTGCTTGTCTTAACAAAATAATTGATTTTGGAAAAAAAATTTGTTCCATTTTTTTTTTTTTTTTTTTTTTTTTTTAAATTTTTGTATATCGAAAATCATTCAGATTATACTTTACAAATAATTTCAACTTTGCAATTCAGTTTATATAATTCTTATAAACATTAGACAATTTTACAATATTTATAATAATCTATTTGAAAACATTCGGTATTCCTCGAACATTTCGTTACGGTACGGGAAGTTTCCGCAATTTGCCTTAAGGCACGATGCCATAATTGCCTCAAGACAGAATTCCACTTACAGCTAGTTTATTCTGGATTTAGTACACAAAAATTAGATATAATCTAGAAGGATATAAATATATTGATTTTAAATTTATTTATTTATCGATATCAATAAATAAAACAATCCCTGTCATAATTTCACATTTTAGTAATATTCAATATGTAGTAAATTGGTTAAAGATGTAAGTTCGACTACCATAGCAAAAGAATTAATATTTTTGTTAGATTAAAGTTATAGAATTTAAGAAATGCATTTCAGAAATAGTATTATTATTTTGATATAAAGATCTTAATATCTGAATAATAAATACTATTTCTGAAATGCATTTCTTAAATTCTATAACTTTAATTTGACAAAAATATTAAGTGAAATAAATAAATTAATTTTTAATTATTCTGGATTTAGGGCACAAAAAATTAGATAAAATCTAAAAACTTATAAAATATATTGATTTTAAATTTGTTTAGAAAATCGAGGCGATTCGTAGGTTGATTATAATCAAATATTTTGGAATTTTCAATTATTTTTAACGTATGTGTAATATTAATATTTAAAAAAACAAGCATTTCTTTTTCAAATATAACACTCGTATTTCATGTTGGATTTTTTAAATTTTTCATTATTCACAATATCCAAAATTGGGTCGTAAACTTCTCCTTATTGATATCGTAAGAGCCGTCATAGTCAGAGTATCAGCTTGTTGTTTTAAAGTTAAATTTTTAACGTATTTTAGAAGTATTATTCAAAAATCAGTAAAAAAAATGCAAATTAATTACACATTTCTTGAACAATATTGAAAAAAAAAAATTATTATATTTCATATGTATCATTTCTGTATAGTTAATAATTATTAAATTTAGAGTATGGACACCACTAGATATAAAACAAGCCTTAAAATTTTCGTTCCAAAGTAAATTTTGCTTTTTTGATGCGAAACATTTGCAACAAAAGCAAAAGTTACAATTCAATTTCTCGGAATAAACAAGTCATTTTATAAGCACTGCCTCCTCATTTTTTATAATTTGTTTATATTATTTGACAAGTTCCGATTCAACTAAATCAGCTCGCAATTTTTCGTCAATAATGCCCAACAATTAATTTAATCTTTCGCAGGTTTGCGCTTATGGGAATGAACACTAGATAATTTCTTCTTCGATTCCACGGTAACTTCAAACAAAGAAAAAATTGAATAAGTGGATTAAGCAATAAACAGAGCTGTTTATTACTAATTTGCAGAATTATTAATTGGTTAATTGTTTCTACTGATATCACATTGCAAAATAAATATACTTTTTGTGTCTCCGTATCCCTAGTTAAATTAAATTATTTATTATTATTTATTAAGTATTCTAGATTTTAAATAAATAATTCTAGATTTTATATAAAAAATATAAATATTATATTATAAATTTAATTTCCGAAACTCGTTTTGGCGCCCCCTAAGGCGTGCGCCCGCATTTTTTGCATGCATGGCATGCAAGGCAGGACTGGCCCTGTATATATATATATATATATATATATATATATATATATATAAATATACAGACCATAAATAAATAAATGAGTAATTTTAGTTTTATCTGCGATCACATTTGTAATTGGCAGAAAAGCAGATAATAAAGTGAATTTGCTATTCGTCACTTTATAAAATATTTTGTATGCAAAAGGCAACGACAATTTGCAATAAAAATTCTGACAATAATATCAATATAATTTATTTTTAGTGAGGAAAAAAGGACATGAATTATATGTAAGTAGACACAATTATGACACAATTTCACAGTTCGCTACGTGAAATAAATAAAATATTTGTGATTCTTTAAATATATGATATGTAAAATAAGTATTAAGATATTTCTTTAATAGTTTGTAATTTATGTTTCAAGTTTGATTCAGTTGTTGCTGTTGTATATGTGGATGCGTTTGGCTCAAGATGCTGCCTATATTGTTGCAAAGGACAAAAAAGCAACTTGTGTTGTTGCAGGCAACGTTGTTGCATCAGCTTTGTCATGGAATACTGGGATCCGCAACACACAAAATGGTAAAAAAAATAATATTAAAATTTTAAGTTTGATTCCAACTAAAATTCTAAACCTCACGTATATACTTGAAATAAATAATTTTAACTTTGCACTTCAGTTTATATGATTCTTAGAAATATGAGATAAGGTCTTTTACTCGAACTCCGAAGTGTTGTTTATTAACTTATCATGTAAACATATATAAACGTCGGCGTCAAATACAAATAATGAAAGATACTGTATTTATAATGATCAATTTGAAAACATTTAATATTTCTCGAATATTTCATTACGGTACGGGAAGTTCCAGCAATTTGCCTTAAGGCACTATGCCATACACCACAAGTTGTTTTCTGATAATTTAGTGTAATAAACAATAGTGCTAATTGTCCTTTGTTCTTGGACAACTTGATACCAAGCAGTACAAACATGTAATATTTGAAAATATAGGTCTTAGTAGGTTTCCAAGTTAAAATACCCTTGGATTTTGGACAAGGCTCATTATTCAAAGGCCTACATATTTTAGATAGTTTGTTAAGACAATTTGTAATGACTATCATCATACAGAATTTTAATAATTAGCCAGGAAGAAAGGGCTCGGCTGATGTTTATCGAAAATGATCAGCACGATTCCTAACTATATATGTATGTGGATTTTCAAAATCGGTTCTGGATTTTTGGCTTAAAGTTGGTCAAAGTGACAGAAAAAGTTTGTACTTTACTGATAATTATGGATAAACCAAAAAAAAAAAAAAAAAATTTTAATTATAAACTTATCTCATACTTCCTGGAAATCTAATAACTTATTTATTTAGTGGATTTCATTTTTATGGATTAAGCTGATTATATATAGCGATATATACATTTTTTTAATTTACTAAACAAACAATAATATAAGTATTACTATAATAATTACTAATTATTACTAATAATTTTTTTAACAGATGACTAATATATTTTCAGATGCTATTCGACCAAAGTACTGGCCTTCCAATTTAAGTATCCTGGATTGCAAATTTGATCAAAATTGTACAAGTCAATGGAATAATAGATTGTGGAGTGACAAAAGTGGATTTAACTACCCTTTTGTTCCTAGAACTGATTCAACTTGGAATGGTAAGACGAATTTTGTGTTATGAAAGTTTAATTATTAAATATCTGCGAAAAACCGAAGACCATAACAAATTTTAAGATTTTTATTATTATTTATTGAATTGTATCATTTAAACTATGGAACTGCATTTCAGATTTTAAAACCCTTTATTCTAATGGAAATGATTTTGGCGAGATACCAAAAGTTAACAAATTGCAAATCCTCGAAGAGGACACAAGCCAAGCCTATATTAGTTTTTCTGTAAAAGCTAAAAGAAATGTTGAAATAGTTTTGTGCTATAGGGAGTTATTTCTTTTCAATTGGAGCTACTTGATTTCAATATCATCCTTGGATGATGGCAAAACCACAATTATCAGAAAATGTCCTAAGGGAATGCCTGGTAGTGATCCTGAAGATGAAGAATGCCAAAAAGTCAGGGCTGAAGTTATACATCCAAATGTAAGATGAAAAAATATGCACTAAACTTAAATCAGTTTTGAGTCTAAGCGCAAAAGTTTGTTTTTTACAAATAAATTTGGAACTAATTTTTTACCTTTTCAGGTTTTAGTGGATGACGCAAGTTGGTCACATTTCACGATCTCCATATCTCAAAATCAATCTATGGTAAAAATAGTGTTATATGGGCAATTACAAGAAAATGATGAGTACGTGCCAATGTTGGAATATACTGACGACCAATATCCTTTACAAGTTAAATACTTTGGTGTGAGGAGCTTGGAAGAAGATGCACTATGGAAAGTTCATAAATGTAATGTCCTAATTTGTTGATCCAAAATCCAAATGTAGCAAACTGTTGATTGGTTTTTATATTTTAAAAGTATCACGTGATGTTACTGTATACTAGTATATAACCTCATCCCTGTTAACCAAATTGATAGTCCAGGATTGTTTATGATAATAGGGTTATTGGGGTTATTTTTGCAAAAATCCCAGACGTTTCTTTGTAATTACCCACTATAAAAAAATTTAGAACTTTAGCTACTCTTTTGCTATATTTGTTTGGGTATCTGTACCAGATATTAACAAAAATGTTGC